>NC_061509.1:50714368-51040150 GCF_022539505.1 Lolium rigidum
ATTCTTATAATGTTGACGTTGATATTATTCAAGTGGAAACACCGGAGGCTTTCATCAAAGGACAAATTGACAGCCCGCCAGAACTGGACTTTGAATAGGTAACAGTACAGGTAATAAAAAGTCCGCGTTTACCTTTCCGAACATTATTTCTGCTGTTTTTGGAAAATATGAAAAATTACGGAATCGAATCGGAGTGGAAAAGACGCGCGAGGGCCCGTCACCATAGGCCAGCGCGGGCCCCACCCAGGCCGCGCTGACCTATGGGGACAGCCCCTCGTCGCCCCTTTTCTACTCGTTTTCGGCCTGGAACCTTCCTTTTGTCGTAAAAATATTTGCTATATAATCCCCCGGACCCCTGGAGGTCCGTATATTGTTTTCTCGTCGTGTTTTGTTTCGAGCTGTTTTCTGCCAGGATCTGCTTCGGATCTAGATCCACCATGTCCTCGTCGGGAACTCAGAAGGACAACTTCTTTGATGACGTCGTCAACCCATACATGAACGAGTCGAAGATGCACCCCAAAGAGTTGCTTGCTCGTGGATGGAGAGTTGCAGATCAAAGATGTCCAGGGTCCTAAGGGAGAAGGGAGTTTGGAAGACAGGATGGAGAAACTAGAACAAGAGGTTTTCAACTACAAGAAGATGGCTGAGCGTGAAGTGGACATCTTTCACAAGATTGTGTCTGAACTCATTGATGGACACAAGAAGGAGACTGCGAAGTTGTGGGACGATATCTTCTCACTTCACGACACCACCAACAAACTCCAAGCTCAACTCTATGATGTTCATAATCAAAACTCGTGAGTATGAAAACAGGTTTAAGCGCATAAGTCATGCTGCTAGTTTCGGGTTTCCGGAGACCAAGATGTCTTTTGTTGATGGAGGGCCTCTTCCATGGAAGTCTGATGACGGCAAAGATTCACCATCATCACCGAAGGAGTAATTCATCATCGGTATTGGCATCCCCTTGGTTTGTTCCAAGCTTGGGGGAGTGCCGCGGTATCACATCATCACCACCTTTATCTTTTACTATCAAGTAGTGTCATATCATGAGTAGGGAAGTTATCATATGGAATAGTATGCAATGTGGAAGTATCTCTCTTAGTTGGTTATCTATGTATCCGTTGGTGTGAGTTATCGTTATGGAATATTAATGAGAAGTCTTATCATTTACTTTTTGCACACCTTATTTTAGTTTGCAATCTCCATTATATGATTACTCTTGACATAAGTATTGATATCACTTTGGGAGCATCAAGTAAATCTATTTGGTTTTGGCAAACTTAGCATTGGTCAATAGCAACAACACCCTGATGTTTAAATAAAAGAGAGAAATACACTTAGATATACTACTCTATTATCTCTATGCTAATGAGTTTAGTATTCTGAAGTTAAAATTGCTTGTGCTTATGAGAAAGATGCATGATTGTTCTATCATATGTATATTTGTTTGTTTCCCTCAACCTTTATGCTTGCTATCAAACCTTGCTAGCCAAAGACTTGTATCGAGAGGAGATGCTTCTCATACATCCATAACCTTAGACCAAACCTATGCCATTTGTGTCCACCATACCTACCTACTACATGGTATTTTCTCGCCATTCCAAGTAAATACTTCATGTGCTACCTTTAAATTATTCAAATTACTACTCCTTATTTGTGTCAATGTTCTATAGCTCATGAGGAAGTATGTGGTGTTTTATCTTTCAATCTTGTTGGGCGGACTTTCACCAATGGACTAGTGGCACATCCGCTTATCCAATAATTTTGCAATAAGAGCTGGCAACGGGGTTCCCGACCCCAATTAATAACTTTCATTAATAATTCTCTTCACATGTTTTGCTCCGATTTATCGGTAAGCAACTTAATTTTGCAATAGACACTCCTCCATGGTATATGAATGTTGGAAGGCACCCGAGGATTCGGTTAGCCATGGATTGAGAAAGCCAAGGTTGGGGGGAGTGTCATCCTTAATAAAACTAAAATACATGTGTAAACAAAAGAGAAGGGGGATGATCTACCTTGTTGGTAGAGAGGCCGTCCCTCATGGGAGCCGCTCTTGGAAGGTTCGTTTAGCAAGGGGGTTAGAGTGCCCGCTACCATTCGTTGACAACAACAAACACCGCTCAAAATCTTACTTTTATGCTCTTTATATGATTTCAAAACTTGAAAAGCTCTAGCACATGATTTAATCCCTGCTTCCCTCTGCGAAGGGCCTATCTTTTACTTTTATGTTGAGTCAGTAAACCTATTTCTCTCTATCTCAAGCAAGCAATTGAGTTGTTGTGAACCAATCATTTATGCTATGATTCAGTTGATCATGTCTTTTATACTTTCTTGTTTAGTACCAATTTTATCTGAATGAATATGACTTCGAAGTTATCAATGATTATGAGGAGATTGTTATGCTTGAATATGAAAGCTCAGCTATAAAATCTAATATGAAAGTTTTGCTTAGAAATACAATCCGTTAGTAGTTCTCTGACCAAGAACAAAGTTTGCCATCACCAACTATGATTTCTCATGCACCTTTACTTGTGATTTCTCTTTACTTATTTCAAGATGAGTTATATGAGGAAGTTTGTTATTAGAATGTCTTGTGTGAATGAATATGATGCTTCTTGTCCGTATTTTATTTATCGACTCTTCACTCCATAAACATGTGGTCTTGTTTATCGAGCTCAGTTTTGCTTGGGGACAAGCGAGGTCTAAGCTTGGGGGAGTTGATACGTCCAATTTGCATCACTATTTTGTATCATAATTTGCTTGTTATTCATTGATATATTTCATATTGGGAGACAATACTTATGTTATTTCATCTATTTTGCATGTGTCATCATTATTGGAGGATCAAGCACGGAGCCGAGATTCTGCTGGAAAAAGCACCGTCAGAACGCAATATTTCGGAAGATCAACTGTGGAAGGAAATTTCACATAAATTCCTATTTTTCCAGATGACGGAGGAGGCCAGAAGGGGAAGAAGAGGGGAGCCAAGGTGGGCCCAGACCACAGGCCGGCGCGGCCCATGGCCTGGCCGCGCCACCCTGTGGTGTGGGGGCCCCACAACCCCTTTCACCTCCTTTTCTTCGCGTACTCCTTCGTCCCGAAAACCTAAGCCAGAGGGAGGACCTCACGAAGAGTTACGGCCCGCCTCGCGGGGCGGAGAACACCGAGAGAAAAGAGCTCTCCGGCGGGCAGGAATCCGCCGGGGAAATTCCCTCCCGGAGGGGGAAATCGACGCCATCGCCATCGTCATCGAGCTGGACATCATCTCCATCATCATCATCAATCATCTCCACCATCTACACCGCCATCATCACCGCTGCACCTCGTCATCGCTGTAACAATTTGGGTTGGATCTTGATTGTTTGATAGGGGAAACTCTCCCAGCATTATTCTCTACTTGTTATTGATGCTATTGAGTGAAACCATTGAACCAAGGTTTATGTTCAGAT
Source organism: Lolium rigidum (assembly GCF_022539505.1). Lineage (NCBI taxonomy): Eukaryota > Viridiplantae > Streptophyta > Magnoliopsida > Poales > Poaceae > Lolium > Lolium rigidum. The sequence goes on from NC_061509.1 coordinate 50,717,821, forward strand.
TGTTATTCATCATCATATCACCTCTGATTGTATTCCATATGATGTCTCGTGAGTAGTTCGTTTAGTTCTTGAGGACATGGGTGAAGTCTAAATGCTAGTAGTGAATTATGGTTGAGTAATATTCAATGTTATGATATTTAAGTTGTGGTGTCATTCTTCTAGTGGTGTCGTGTGAACGTCGACTACACGACACTTCACCATTTATGGGCCTAGGGGAGTGCATCTTGTATTCGGTTGCTAATTGCGGGGTTGCCGGAGTGACGGAAACCTAAGCCCCCGTTAGTATATCGATGCAAGAGGGATCGCGGGATCTCGAGTTTAAAGGTCGTGGTTAGATTTATCTTAATTACTTTCTTGTAGTTGCGGATGCTTGCAAGGGGTATAATCACAAGTATGTATTAGTCCTAGGAAGGGCGGTGCATTAGCATAGGTTCACCCACACAACACTTATCAAAACAATGAAGATTATTTAGCCACTTGAAGCGAAAGCACTAGACTAAAATCCCCGTGTGTCCTCAAGAACGTTTGGTCATTATAAGTAAACAAACCGGCTTGTCCTTTGTGCTAAAAAGGATTGGGCCACTCGCTGCAATTATTTCTCTCGCATTTTACTTACTCGTACTTTATTCATCTGTTACATCAAAACCCCTTGAATACTTGTTTGTGAGCATTTACAGTGAATCCCTCATCGAAACTGCTGCCAACACCTTCTGCTTCTCGTTGGGATCGACATTCTTACTTATCGAAGATACTACGATACACCCCCTATACTAGTGGGTCATCAGCGCGCACTGGCGGGCGGCGGCTGGGCTTCTGCGCCGCCATCAATGGCATCGTTTCCCGCGCGCGGCCGGCCTTAAAAGTCCACCGGCACCGTTCCTCCATCGCCCACACCACCTCGACTCGCACCACCACCGCCGCAGCACCATGGGGAAGAAGAAGAACGACTTCGAGGCGTCCGGCAGCGGCACGAAGAAGGAGGAGCGGCCGGGCAGGGTGCCGTTGCCCGTCAGCATCGGGAAGCTGATGCACGTGCACTGGATGCCTTGCGACACCTGGAGGGACGTGCACATGCCTGGCGACTGGCGGCTCAGCTACCGCCGGGTGCTCGTCCCTCCGGTGCCTGCGTGCGAGCCAGATAGGACCGCCGAGATCCGGCGAAGGAGACGGTACCTGCCGCCGGACCTCCGCGCTGATCCGGCGTATGCCATCGACTCCGATAGTTGGCGTACGTATCTCTCGACCGAGAGGGATCGGAGGAGGAGGGCGGGCTTCATGGGCGACATGGACTTTCCCTTCGACCGTCCACCGCCGCCTCGTCCTCGAAGACAGCAGGCGCAGACGCGTGCGCAGCAGGCGCCGATGCCTGCGCAGTACGACGACAACGATGACGAATACGACGACGCCGACGACTACATCGAGGCGCTGGCGTACCACAACGAGGAGGTCGAGGACAACAGCGACGACTACGTCGCGGCCGTCTTCCAGGATTGGCAGCTGGCCATGGCGGAGGGCCGCGAGTTTGAGTTCCCGAACAACATGACAGACGACGAGATGGCGAAGCTCGGCGTCCTCGTCTCCGAGAACGACCCACCTGTGCAGCCGCCGCTGCCCCGCTACGCCATTGGCTTCATGCCGTCGGGCCTGTCGGAGGATGAAGCCCTATGACTGGCGCTACAGGACTCGGTCGTGCCACAACCGCCGCCGTACAACCCCTGGGCTCCTGCACCGCCGCCACATCCCTGGGCGCCTCCACCGCCGCCACAACCACAGCCCTGGGCGGCTCCACCGCAGCCACATCCCTGGGCGCCTCCACAGCCGCCATAGCCACAACCCTGGGCGCCTCCACCTCCAGCACCGCCGCGCGCCCGGCGTATGTTCTGCTGGTTTCCAACTGGCCGTGGACGGTACCGGAGCTCATCATGCTCGACAACGACGGCGAGCAGCAGTAGGGGCAGGCGTTTAGTGTTTATTTTCATGTGTTAAACTATGTAAAATGATGTTTTCATGTTATAAAAAAATGATTCGAGCAAAAAATGCGTCGTGCCGCTGGAGCCACCCTCCGACGCAAATGGACGCGCGGTCGATTTTGACCATTTCGATCGACGCAAACGAACACGCGCGGACATTTCCGGACGCTAAAATGCGTCCCGCCGCTGGAGATGCTCTAACGATATGATGTTTAGCACGATATAATATGCTATTTCGTAAATAGCATCATAGCGAGCAAAATTACTAGACTATCAAAATATACTATAGCGCACTATTAACGAAAAATATAGTGCTATTTTAAACCTTGTTCATATTTCAGATATCAAGAAAACACAGCTAAGTAGTACTCTCATAGTTTGAGCTAATAAATACTCAGTAAAGAAAATAGACTTTAAAAACAAAACAAAAAACGTGATCGTGATGGAGGGCGGAGGCCAACGGAACGGATGCGCGGGCCCACCTTGCCGTGAGAATTGACGATGGAGGCCCATCTCTGGGTTTCTCTTCTCCACAGAACTCGATTCGATTCCCCTCCATCCCCACCGGAAGCGCCACCGGCGCCGTCGCCTGCCGCCATGCTCCGCCTGCGAAGCTGCCTCCTCACCCATCTCCTCTCTTCTCACCCAGCCGCCTCCCCTCTCCACCGACTACTCTCAGCGGCTGCCTCCCCAAGCTCCGCGTTCGCCGTCGAGCAGTACCTCGTCGACACCTGCCGCCTTACCCGGGCGCAAGCCCTCAAGGCCTCCACAAAGCTCTCCCACGTCAAGTCCCCCACCAATCCCGACGCTGTCCTCGCGCACCTCGCCGGCCTCGGCCTCTCCAGCGCCGACATCGCCGCCCTCGTCGACAAGGACCCCAAGTTCCTCTGCGCCGGCGTGGAAAGGAACCTGGCACCCACCGTCGTCGACCTCACCGGCCTCGGTCTGTCCCGTTCCCAGATCGCCTGCCTCGTCTCGCTCGCCCCCGCCAAAATCCGCCGCAGATCCGTCGTTTCCAGGACGCACTACTACCTCTCCTTCTTCGGCTCCTCCGAGACCTTCCTCCAGGCGATCAAGCGCTGCCCTCAACTCCTCTCGGCCGACCTCGAGAATGCAGTGAAGCCCAATGTCGCGTTCCTGCACGAGTGCGGGCTAGGTGCTTGCGATGTTTCCAAGACGTGTCTCGCTAGGCCGAGGATGCTCCTCACCAACCCGGACCGTCTCAAGGGCATGGTGGCGTGTGCCGAAAGTCTCGGCGTGCCGCGTGGCTCTGGAATGTTCAGGCTCCTGCTCCGTAGTGGCGGGCTTCTGAGCGAGGAGAATTTCGCAGCCAGAATGGAGAATTTGAAGAACACCTTCAGGTGGTCGGATGCTGAGCTCATCACCGCCGTGTCCAAGAATCCGATGGTGCTCAAGAGGTCTAAGGAGACGCTGGAGAGCAGCTCGAAGCTGCTCATCTCTGAGATCGGGTTGGAACCGGCATACATCGCTCGTCGCCCGTCATTGCTCAATTACAGCCTGGAGGGCCGGATCAGACCCCGGTACCACGTTTTGAAGTTTCTTAAGGGAAACGGGTTGCTAGATCGTGACCGGGACTACTATTCCGCATTCAAGGTGACCGACAAGGTATTCGTGGACAAGTACATATGCCCTCACAGTGAAGTTGCGCCGCACCTTGTTGAAGACTATGCCGCCGCTTGCAGAGGGGAAGTGCCAACTAATTTCAGATTTGCTTGAACCAAGGACGGGCTATGGGAATTGGTAACTGTGTGTTGGTTGTCTGGTGTTACATGTCTGTTTGATGCTGGTTTGGTCATTGCTAGCGTGGGATGAAACTGATAATTTGATTCCTAAACCACTGACATGTTAACGGCGTTATTCAGTAGAGAAGAAACCATGGCTTGGTTGTGAACTTGTTTGTCCTACTGCATGTTGTAAGCACACATATTGGACCTAAGAAATTGTGAGACAATAAGCCAAGGTAAGGATGATGTCTTCTTCATTGTGGTAACGAACTCCTGATGTTTTATTATTTTGTCGCAATTCATAGTTGATAATTGGATGATCTTTCCAATGCATGCCCAAATTTAGATAAAAAGTCTTTTGGGGAGCAACTCGAGGGGATGTTGCCTCCTGATGTTAGCAATTCCTTTTTAGGACCCTTATCAATTCACCTGGCTTTTGATTAATACTAGATGGACCTAACGCGCTCTGCTGCACCGTTCCTGATACCCGTGTTTAAATTTTGTGGCATGACTCTTCTTAGGCTTGTATAGTTGTAGCTGAAGATGCTCGCGCTCCTCCAATCTAGAGCATCATGCGCATCAGATGTGGCTCCATAAACATATCTTTGATGCTAAATAAACAGGGCATGATAGGCAGTGTCTGCAGCTCTAAGCGTTTCTGTAACTACCCATGTAGCTGCTCCTGGGCGCACAGGCTATCCTCTTCGGGAGAGGCAGACTAAAGCACTGCGCTGCAAATCCGTAAGATCCCTCGACTTCCGCTCAAAAGCTTAGAACTCTTCTGAGATTGCAGATTGTTTGATAGCATGTCAAACCTGACAGTTTGAAAAACACTTAATTAATACGTGTGGACAACACATAGAAATCAAACTGCTCCACAAAATGATCGTTGTAAGAAACAATAACAAAAGATCTAGCATCAGGGTGCCATCCATACATTCTGGGATGCATGATTTGGTATTTTGACAATTTGATCACAACACATTTGACATCAGCAATTGCAACTGCATCTTTGTTCGAATACCAATCAGGTCTAACAGGTAATCAATGTTGGTATATCTTATGTTAGTTTTTTTTCACTTAAAAGCATTACATCGCCTCTCACATTCAGAATAATATTTAAGCTAAAAAACCACACTTATGAATTCCATCATTCACAAACAATGTAAGAACTGCAATCCAGTTCCAGCTATTTTATCAGAGCAATCCTCCAGTGAGTTATGTGTTACCCAAATAAGGAAAACATCTAACCTCTACTATATCAGTACACAAGCTGCTTACTTTTTGTAGTGCTAAGGTACTATGGATTCTAAGCAACAAATAATTGTCTCCAGAACCATGTACATTTAAAACATACACTGAGTTTCAGGTTCTATGCACGCTTTCACAATGGAAATATGAAGCAAGAGGGAATGTGCTGAAACTAATCTAGGTTACCAAATATTATTTAGTTACTTCAGATATATGGGTATCCATCCAATACCCCTTACCTCTGATCTTACAGATTCTCAAACTCTTTTTCCGAGTTGTTAGCTAAACCTGGACCTTCATCAAAACAAAAGAATGACCAGTCCTATGTACTTTGTAACCTTTCCATGAGTATATCACGGGTACTTATGGTACTGTTGCTTAAAACAGCCTGACAGCAGTAAATACAAAGCCATACCATGGCTGTAGAACACTGCCTCACAGTCTATGAAGCAAACTACAAAGAAACTGAGGCGTGTTCCCAAATTGATGATTAAATACAATGCAGCAAATTTCATAAATTAATTATCAGGTGGGTCCACTCCTCTATACACATAGATAATAAAAAGAAACCAAAGAAATTTTAGATAATGAAGTCATACTGCGGCTAATAGCAATTATGGTATAAGTTTACAATTCATGTCAGCAAAACAACTAACAGGGTACTCACATCACGGATGCACTTGTATACAACATACATTACTTCGTTAGTCCCATGGAAAAATATATTATCAAGCCCTATATGTATTAGGAAACAGAGACCCTAATATATAGGATTTTTTGCAACTGGCACAGCTAACGAAAATGCTCCACTCTCCAACATTCCCCTGTCCAAACATCCCAAATGAATTAACCTACAAATTTCCTTTCACCAATGGAGAAGTAGTACCTGGGAGAATCACAGATCCGGGGCACACATCGCACACCAGGCTATCCACACAAAAATTCAGAGAAGAAAAGAGGAGAAACGAACCAGCTCAGAGAAGCAGATACGGCGGAGAAGACCGGCGGCTACAGCGACGCCGCCGAAGAACCGCACGCACCGCTGAAATTCACGAACGAAGAGGAGGAGCAGAGCACAGCTAGGCGAGGAAAACTGCCGCCGCAGCCAAGAAACTGCGAAGGAAGAACGGACCCCCGGTCAAAGCAACCCCGAACCGACGCTCAACCCCTTGGCCTCGTCGACACGTACACAGCATCGCGATGACACGCACGCGCTGGCCCAAATCACCGCCCATCGCCGGACGAAAAACGCAGCGCGAACATCCCTCCGGGTGGGGTCCACGACAACGACTGGTAGATCAACCACAATCGTGCGCAATACTGGGAGCTTTTAGAGCTCTTAGAAGATATTCTTCAACTGTGGTCTCACAGAAAACAACGTTTTCATTTGCTCATATGCAGATTCACAACGATCTGTTTTTGCTTAAACTAACAAAATCTAGACGTATTCGTTCAGCTATTAAAAGTGTCTGGTAGTGAGTTCTCTAGGTTATGCTAGAACAAGACGCCTTTAGTTCGATCACAGGTAACATTTTGGAGCTATTGGTCATATTGGAAACACCTACTGGGCTGCACGATGAGATGTGCAGGGCTCATATCTGTACATGTATATGCTAAAGAGAGATGATCACTTAACTAAACTTTGAACTATCGCATGGAGGAGCATCTAAGCATCGGCATCATTTATGTAAGTAAACATTCAGACGCATGCCCCCATGGTCTGTGGTACAGGTTCCAATAACATTCCTCTAATATATCTGTGCAATAGTTGATCTGAAGATTACATAAACGCTTGCTTGCTCATCTTTGTGAAAAAAATCATCTCCTAATATCTAATTTCTTTATGAAGTGTATGTGTTAGCATTTTACACTATTTAGTGAGGCATATATATAGATCCAGGTCAAATGCAATATTTTACAATATTTACTGAGACATTGATCCAAGCCAGGTTCAAGAATAGAAATGCATACATTGTTTGTTTGTTTGTGTAGTTCATTAAATACCTATTTACCTATGGTTTGGTTCATGCTACCTCCTGTAGCCATCATCTCCTCCGCTTGGCATCAAGGGAGATTTGCATCCATGTATGATTTCCTGGGAGTAGCGCTGTTGGCCTAGCGACAGGACCTTCGACCCCAACGCGCCGTTCTCGCCGGATTCGCTGCCGAGGGGCAGCATCGCCTTTCTCTTGGGCGTGGACCTGAACTCGTCGCCTGACCTGCACCGCCCGTGAAGCATCGACGGCCACGTGACAGACGACACCGGCCTTCCCCGCGACCTCTTCGCCGATGAGAGCAGGAGCGCCCACCAGATGTTCGATAGCACGTCCGGCGTGTCAATGGGCGAGGACGAGGTGAGTTTACTTACTTTTTATGTGTTATGTGCATCGTAGACACCGCTAGCGACTCAAAGTAGCTAACTTGTTGCGTAGATTGCCACCGGGGACGAGATCCTCACCGGCTTCATACGCGATGGCCACGCCTACGAACCCCCCGTCGACGAGTATGAAGAAGAGGTCGACGAGGCCAAAAGTGGGGCGGAGGAGGTCCAGGAGGAGCTGATTGACGTCGACACCGGCGTGACCACGATGACGACGACGACAAACAGGCGGACCGGCGGCACTCGTGGTCCTTGGTGGAGGTCTTTGGAGGATGAATGTGTCATCGACGCGTGGAAGAAAGTGAGCTTTTTCCCATCACCGGCGCCAACCAATCCTCCGGGAAGTACTACAAGCGCATCCTTGATTCATTCAACGAGAAGAAGAACTATGGTGAGTACGCCGCCATCAACATGATCCGGAACGAGGGCGCCCTCTCCCACCATTGGAACATCATCAAGGCGGCGTGTAGCAAGTTCCATCTCTACTATGAGAAGATTAAGGGCCGGAAGGAGAGCGGCACGACGATGGTGGATTGGGTATGATCTACGTCCATTTGGTGATGTCTATTTCATAATGCATCATAGTGTATCTATTTGATGATCCATCTTGTTCTATATCTGTTGCATCATGTATTGTTTGATTCTCAACGCCCTCGCGATGTACAAGTACCAACACGAGGACAAGGATTTACCCTTCATGAATTGCTTCCACAAGCTACAAGGTTGCAAGAAATGGGACGACATCCGCCACACTTTCAACAAAGACGGGGAAGATGGGCTGGTCGATCCAGTCGGCGCCTCCACCGGGCGCCCCATTGGCAACAAGAAGGCCAAGGACGAGAGGAATGCGGCGCCGGCATTGGCCGCCATGGATGCCTCCCTCGAGTAAGATGATATCCTCCTTCTCAATGGAGAACAAGGAAGCGGTGGATAGGACTGCCGTCGTGTGGAAGGCAATCCTCGACAAGTAAGACATGAAGATCTAGTTGAAGAGGGAGAAGGTGGAGGCGGCAAAGAGGGAAGCTCACACCGCTTGCCTGAAGGCCACCAACAAAGCGACACAGCTTTCGTTGGCCAAGATGTCTCAAGAATCCAAGATCTTGATGGCCGACATGGACAAGATGGACCTGTTGGCGAGGATGTGGCACGAGATGTACCACGAGCGCATCGGCCAAGAGGTGCTGGCGCCGCGAGCTGCATCGGCGTCTCCCCTAGCACCCTCGATGTTCGTATCTCCGCCGGCACCGTCGATGTTCATGCCTTCCTCGGCGACCGTGGATCATGTTGCAGCGATGGAGCTGTCGCCGGGGCTCGCCGACGATGAGGACGTCGTCGAGGTTGAGCCGCCCATGACCCCGCTCATCTGATCATTTGTCCTGGAAGTCGAAGTTGTTTCTTGCAGCCGGACTAGATGGCGATTCGGTGGCCATATGTTGGCCCAAACTTCTTATTCGAAAACCTATTCGAATTTGGTGGCCGTGTGTTGGCCCTAACTTTAAATTCGAAAACTTATTTGAATTTCTATGCTTTTGTTTGGGTTTTTAATTCAAATAATCTATCGGGACTAACGTATGAGGGGCGCCGGTGTGGGAGCAGCTCCCCCAAATGGAGGATGTTGTGCCAGCGTCCCCATACGATAGTGTCGGCGCCCCTGTCGGCCACTATTTGGGCGCACCGGTGGAGATGCTCTAATAGCCTAATTTTTTGTTTACTATACGGTTTCAATCGCGTGGTTAAAGGAAAAGCAACCCAACACATGGCAACAAACGCGGGAGATAAGAGCATCTCCAGTCGCATCCCCCAAACCATCCACCAAACGGTGCCGGATCGAGCGTTTGGGGGACGTGTTTTGTTTGTGCCGCGTTTGGGGGACGTCGCTCTCCAGTCGCGTCCCCTAAACGCCCTCCCCAAATGAATATTGGTGCACGAAAATAAACGTTTCCATTCAAATTTGATTATATATTACAAAGTTTAAATGAAAACGGCTAGATTTCATCTAAACCTAGCCTACTAACCGCCCGGTGGTGCATTCGACGGCCCCGCCTCGTCATCGCCACCCTCCGCCAAAGCTCTTACTGGGCGCGCCGCCTCTCCGTACGTAGGGCGGTGGCCAGACGCCGCTGCTCCAGCAGCGCATCGACGTCTACCCTCCCCTGCTGCGCCGCCTGATGGGAGAGCTCGACGGCGCGATGAATCTGCGCCTCTTCGCGGGCATGGGCGTCATCCTGGAGCTTCTTCTCCGACTCGAAAGACTCGACGAGCGCGCGTTGCTGATCGGCCGTCTCGTCCGGGTGCGGCCCGTCGTCGTCGGACCACTCGAACTCGTCGTCGTCCTCCTTCTCCGTCTCCTCCTCCTCCGCCTCGGCCTCCTCCTCCTCCATTGGCGCCTCCTCCTCATCCGTTGGCGCCTCCATCAGCGCCGCCGCCAATGCGTCGGCCTTCGCCGCCAACTCCTCTGCCCGCCTCCCCCAGGCCGCCTCCGTTGCCGCCAGCGTCGCCTCCCGATGCTGACGCTGCTCCGTCGCCAGCAGCTGCTGGCGCTCCATCGCCTCCCGCCGCCGGTGCTCGATCACCTCCCACCATTCACGGTACTGCGCGTCTCGCTTGTCGTTTCTTAGTAGACGGTACCTCGGAGGAGGGATCTTCACAAGGGGGAAAAGAAGTAGGGGCCATAGGGCGGAGTGTCCTCGGGACGGTAGTACGCGATTTACCCAGCTTCGGAACACCTGCACGGAGACAGGGCCTACTGCTGCTTGTCTGGAATTGTCTGGGCGCTTTCGCGTTGTTACAATGAGTTGTGGTTGTGCCTCTAGGGCTCCCGGGATCCGGCTTATAAAGGCGCACGGATCTAGGGTTTACATGGAGAGTCCTAGCCGGAATACAAGTTTTCCTAACTACGGAATATTGCATTGCCGTGCACGTCAAGGATCCGCCTTCCATCTAAGCCGTACTGGATCCGTACACTTTATGGGCCTCCACGGATCTGGCCTTCTTCGTAGGTCGGTTGAGATCCGGCTCCTTACTCCTGGGCTGGACTTCATCCTTCACGATCAACAACAACTGGGCCTCCCGATGGGCCATATGCCACCATCACCGTCTGTGGGCCACCCAGCTTGTCGGATCCAGGCCCTGTCGTTGATATACCCATAAAGTATACCCACAACAGTAGCCCCCGAAGTTCTCCGAGATTCATCATTCCTCTGACTTCAATCAGATCGGATCCGAAGAGAATCTTGAAGAGCTTCCAAACTTTACTCGTTTCCGACATCTTCTTCTCGGAAATCATCTGTTCTTCATTAACGGCAATGTAGCGGATTTCCACCTTTCCCGCGCACAACTTCCTCATTTCCCGCGCTAAATTTTCAAAGATGCGAATCTTTAGCCGGAAATTTTGGGAGTGCACAGTTAAGTTACCTCCACGTAGTTTTACCGCTTTTAACCTAAGACACGTGTCAAGCATCCAACGGTGAGACCGTTCAGTTTCCACCGTCGGATCCGAAAAACGAATCTCCGCGCGAGGTCTATAAATATCCCCCGCGCGTGGTAACTTCTCATTCTTTCACCATGTCACCCACTTCGTCTTCTTCCTCGCGCCGCGCCGCCCATCAGATCTCGATCCGGCGAGCTTCTCCGTGGAAAGCTTCGCGCGCCGCTGTTCCAAGGCTTCCCTCGCACCAAGATCGTCACGGTTGAACGGGAAATTCTCCCCGCCGCCGATTCGTGGTCAAGTGGTGGAGTTTGCTTCAAGTCCGGCGACCTCAACTTCACCGGAGTTCCGTCGGACCACCGCACTATTACTAGTACGTGCGCCGGCCTTGTAGAAGAAAGTCTAGTGTAGATCCGGTTACTCAATTTAGCTTTGCATGGGTGCAGCCAGAAGTATGTCACATGGTTCACCAAACTATACTGGTAGTTCTCCGAAGCCCGGAACCCAGCACATTAGAACCAAGTTGCCCGGAACCCCTTGCATACTTGCCACCCTATGTTTCCGACATAAGACTAGCTCAACCATTCTCCGCCTCGTCCAGCACCGCACTAGGCCGGATCCCCACCCTCAAAGAACTTCAAGAAGAACTCGAGGGACAAGCCAGGATGGCGGCCAAGGTGCAGGAGGCGGAAAACAAGAGGGCTTCCAAAGCCCGGAACCGCGAAGGAGAGAGGGGTCAGTGGTGGCCCTGTGAAACCACAGATGCGGAGCTCAGGGAACTCCAGAACGAGGGTATGATCTCCTCTCACTGGAGCTTCATACGTGACTCCGACGTCCCCAAACCCGGAGCAGACGAAAGGGTTATGACCAAAGCTTGGGTCGAACGCGGACTATCACTCCCTTGTTCAGAATTTTTCCTCTCAGTCCTTAACACATACGGGCTTCAGCCTCACAACATCTGCCCGAACTCATATCTCCTTCTCTCCAAGTTCGCAACTCTCTGCGAAGGGCATCTCGGGATCCGACCAGATGTCCGACTGTGGCAATTTTTCTTCCGAGTGAACAAAGAAACGAAGGACAATGCCATGGTGAACTGCGGGATGATACGTCTCCAACGTATCCATAATTTCTGTCGTTCCATGCTTGTTTTATGACAATACTTACATGTTTTGCTTGCACTTTATGATGTTTTTATGCGTTTTCCGAAACTAACCTATTAACAAGATGCCACAGTGCCAGTTCTCGTTTCTCGCTCGTTTTTGGTTCCGTGAAAGGCTGTTCGGGCAATATTCTCGGAATTGGACGAAATCAACGCCAAAGATCTTATTTTCCCGGAAGCATCCAGAACACCGAAGAAGAGTCGGAGGAGAGCCAGGGGGCCACCAGGAGGGTGGGCCGCGCGGGCTAGCCCCAGGCCGCGCCCCCCTATGAGGAGGCCACCCTGTCAGCCCTCCTGCGCCGCCTCTTCGTCTATTTAACCCCTTTCGACCTAAAAACACCGTACGACTTGACGAAACTCCAGAAAGACTCCAGGGGCGCCGCCGCCATCGCGAAACTCCAATTCGGGGGACAGAAGTCTCTGTCCCGGCACCCTGCCGGGACGGGGAAGTGCCCCCGGAAGCCATCTCCATCAACGCCATCGCCTCCATCATGCTCCGTGAGTAGTTCCCCCATGGACTACGGGTTCTAGCCGTAGCTAGTTGGTATTCTCTCCCCCATGTACTTCAATACAATGATCTCATGAGCTGCCTTACATGATTGAGATTCATCTCGATGTAATCGGTGTTGTGTTTGTTGGGATCCGATGGATGATACATTATGATTAGTCTATCTACAAAGTTTGTGAAGTTATTGTTGCTGCAATCTTGTTATGCTTAATGCTTGTCACTAGGGCCCGAGTGGCATGATCTTAGATTTGAGCTCTATAATTATTGCTTAGATTGTATCTACAAGTTGTATGCACATGTCACCGTCCGGAACCAAAGGCCCCGAAGTGACGTAAATCGGGACAACCGGAGGGGATGGCGGTGATGTGAGGGACACATGTTTTCACGGAGTGTTAATGCTTTGCTCCGGTGCTCTATTAAAAGGAGTACCTTAATATCCGAGTAGATTCCCTTGAGGCCCGGCTGCCACCGGCTGGTAGGACAATAGATGTTGTGCAAGTTTCTCATTGCGAGCACGTACGACTAAATATGGAAAACATGCCTACATGATTAATGAATTGATGTTCTTTCTTAATGCCTTATCAATCCTATCAATTGCCCAACTCGTAATTTGTTCACCCGACACTTGTTATTGGAGAGTTACCACTAGTGTAGATAGCTGGGAACCCCGGTCCATCTTTCATCATCATATACTCGTTCTACATGTCAACTATTTTCTCGGTACCATTGCTCTCATATTACTATTACTGCCGCTGTGTTACTCGTTACTATCTGCTCTCATATTATCGCTACTTTCACATCACCCCTGTTGCTAGTGCTTTTCCAGGTGCAGCTGAATTGACAACTCAGTTGTTAAGGCTTATAAGTATTCTTTACCTCCCTTGTGTCGAATCAATAAATTTGGGTTTTACTTCCCTCGAAGACTGTTGCGATCCCCTATACTTGTGGGTCATCAAGACTATTTTCTCGGCGCCGTTGCCGAGGAGGCATAGCTCTACTCATAAGTTCACTCGGGGAGTACACTCTACCTCTCTCTCTGCTTTTATTTTATTTTGTCTTGTTAGTTTACTTTTGTCTAGTTTATTTGTGCTTAGTTTATTTCTGTCTAGTTTCATTTTGCTTAGTTTACTTTTGTCTAGTTTATTTTTGTCTTGTTTTACTTTTCCTATATACCCAAAAATCAATAAAAATTTGAAAAATCTAAAAATTAAAAACTGCTGTTATGGGAGAACCTACAACCTACTTGGAGCTTATAGAATCTTATAATAATTATAGAGAATCAAGAACTGGTAAAATAATGAGTGCTATGATAGAAAAATTGAATACAATGGCTAGAATCTTGCTTAGACGCCATGATATAAACTGTTGCTCTCAACAGGATACTAAACATCTTAAATTTCAATGTGGCTTTAGTGAGGAATTTTTAATTAAGAACTATAATCGGAATTGCTATATTCATTATGGGTTCGAAGAGGTAGAACAATTTGTCTTATTTATGGGAGCCTCCGAGATAGAATCCTTCATGGTTGAGAATTATGAAACTTGTGTTGTTTGTAAGGGCCTTAAAGATTATGTCTCTACTATCCTTAATTCTTGCATAGAATGCTACAAGTAGGAATCCTTATATCCTTGATTATAAAGAGAGACACATTAATGCACAAGAATGCACTCACAATTTGCAGGAACCGGTGGAAGAAGAAATTGATGAACCTGAAAGCTCATTGGATGAAAAAGAGGAGAAAATTGATGAACTTGAAAGCTCATTGGATGAAAAAGAAGAAGAGAGCGACGAACAAAAGGAGGAAGAATGGATTAGCTACCCATGCCAACCTTCTAATGAGAGTAACTCTTTATCTCTTACACTATTTGATTGTCCTCCATGCTTACCGAAAGAGGTTGAATGTTATGTTCCTGTGGATTCTCTTGAAATATTTCCTATAAGTAAAACTTGTGAGAATAATTATGCTACTGTTATATATGATAATCCATGCTACTTTGATAAATCTTATGATAATGCTTTGTTTGTGCCTGATGTCGAAATGCATGGTACTAAAGAATTTTGCTTGGCAAATGTTTATGATAAAGCTCTAGATGATGGTCCTATGTTACTTGATAATATTAATTGTACTACTAATGAAAATGGGATTGGAGAGTTCTTGACTTATTCTATGAGTCCCATATCTATTGAGATTGATCACCTACCTTGTTATATTATTAATAAAAGTAAGTTTGAAAGTTTTAATTCCACTATTCTTGAATTTGATAAAAATTATGTGTTTGGAAATCATGAAAAGTATGCTACATGTGATAGTTATATTGTTGATTTTATTCATGAAGCTACTGAAAATTATTATGAGAGAGGAAAATATAGTAGTAGAAATTTTCATGGTGCTAAAACACCTCTCTATATGCTTAAAATTTTGAAGTTACTCTTGTTTTATCTTCTTATGCTTATCACTTTGTTCTTCAAGAATTTATTTGTGTACAAGATTCCTATGCATAGGAAGTGGGTTAGACTTAAATGTGTTTTGAATTTGCTTTTTGATGCTCTCTTTTGCTTCAAATACTATTTCTTGCGAGTGCATCATTTAAAACTGCTGAGCCCATCTTAATGGCTATAAAGAAAAGAACTTCTTGGGAGATAACCCATGTGTTATTTTGCTACAGTACTTTGTTTTATATTTGTGTCTTGGAAGTTGTTTACTACTGTAGAAACCTCTCCTTATCTTAGTTTTGTGTTTTGTTGTACCAAGTGAAGCCTCTAATCGAAGGTTGATGCTAGATTTGAATTTCTGCGCAGAAACAGATTTCTATCTGTCACGAATCTGGGCTGTTTTCTCTGTAGAAAAATCAGAAAAATATGCCAATTTACGTGCGTGTTCCTCAGATATGTACGCAACTTTCATTAGTTTTGAGTTTTCTGATTTGAGCAACGGAAGTATTTTATTAAAATTCGTCTTTACTGGCTGTTCTGTTTTGGCAGATTCTGTCTCTGTTTTTTGCATTGTCTCTTGTGGACTTTAAGCGAGGTTTTCTAGACGTGGAGAGCTGTAGCTAATGTTTTATTGAGTTCTTGCAATGTGCCACTACAGGACCAAGGTGGATTCAAATTTTTTGAGTACTAACCCCTCTAATGAAGTTTATGAGAAGTTTGTTGTGAAGGAAGTTTTCAAGGGTCAAGAGAGGAGGATGATATATGATCAAGAAGAGTGAAAAGTCTAAGCTTGGGGATGCCCCCGTGGTTCATCCCTGCATATTTCAAGGAGACTCAAGCGTCTAAGCTTGGGGATGCCCAAGGCATCCCCTTCTTCATCAACTTATCAGGTTCCTCCCCTGAAACTATATTTTTATTCAATCACATCATATGTGCTTTACTTGGAGCGTCTGTGTGTTTATTTTTCGTTTTGTTTATGTTTGAATAAATTTGGATCCTAGCAATCCATGTTTGGGAGAGAGACACGCTCCGCTTTTTCATATGAACACTTGTTCTTCGTTTTACTTTTAATGTTCAATGAATAAAAGTTGGAAGCTACAATATTTATCCTTATTTGGTTGGGAAAAGAAAATGCCTCATATGTCTTGGATAATTTGATACTTGGCAATTGTTTTGAGCTCTCAAGTAGATCATAAGTTTTTGCATGTAGTTTAAACCTATTAGTGGAGAACTACCGTAGAGCTTGTTAAAATTGGTTTGCATAATTGATCTCTCTTAAGGTCTAGATATTTTCCGGTAAAAGTGTTTGAGCAACAAGGAAGACAAGTGTAGAGTATTATAATGCTTGCAATATGTTCTTATGTAAGTTTTGTCTGTACCGGTTCATACTTGTGTTTGCTTCAAACAACCTTGCTAGCCTAAGCCTTGTATCGAGAGGGAATACTTCTCATGCATCCAAAATCCTTGAGCCAAAACCTATGCCATTTGTGTCCACCATACCTACCTACTATGTGGTATTTCCCGCCATTCCAAAGTAAATTGCTTGAGTGCTACCTTTAAATAATTCAAAATGCTTCTCAATTTGTGTTAATGTTTCATAGCTCATGAGGAAGTATGTGGTGTTTAGCTTTCAACCTTGTCATTTACTTTTGACGGACTCTCATATGGACTAGTGGCACATCCGCTTATCCAATAATTTTGCAAAAAGAGCCGGCAATGGGATTCCCAATCCCGAATTAATTAATTTAAATAGACACTCCTCCATGGTTTGTGATTGTTGGACGGCACCCGAAGATTCGGTTAGCCATGGCTTGTGTAAGCAAAGGTTGGGGGGAGTGTCATCATCATAATAAAACTTAAATAAAAAGGCACTCCTTCATGGTATGTGATTGTTGGCAGGCACCCGAGGATTCGGTTAGCCATGGTTAGTAAAAGAAAGGTTGGAAGGAGTGCCACCCAAAAATAAATAAAATGGGAGCCGCTCTTGTGAGTCCGGTTGATGAGGTAGTTAGTGTACCCACTACCATTCGTTGACAACAACAAACACCTCTCAAAATTTTACTTTTATGCTCTCTATATGTTTTCAAAACCAAAGCTCTAGCACAAATATAGCAATCGATGCTTTCCTCTTTGAAGGGCCATTCTTTTACTTTATGTTGAGTCAGTTTACCTACTTCCTTCCATCTTAGAAGCAAACACTTGTGTCAACTGTGCATTGATTCTTACATACTTGCTTATTTGCATTCATCATATTACTTTGTGTTGACAAATATCCATGAGATATGCATGTTGAAAGTTGAAAGCAATCGCTGAAACTTATATCTTCCTTTGTGTTGCTTCGATGCCTTTACTTTGAACTTATTGCTTTATGAGTTAACTCTTGCGCAAGACTTTTGATGCTTGTCTTGAAAGTATTATTCATGAAAAGTTTTGCTATATGTTATCTACTTGTTAGCAACTATAGATCATTGCCTTGAGTCACTTCATTCATTTCATATGCTTTGTAATAGTATGATCAAGGTTATGTAAGTAGCATGTCACTTCAGAAATTATCTTTGTTATCGTTTTACCTCGCTCGGGACGAGCGTAACTAAGCTTGGGGATGCCGATACGTCTCCAACGTATCCATAATTTCTGTCGTTCCATGCTTGTTTTATGACAATACTTACATGTTTTGCTTGCACTTTATGATGTTTTTATGCGTTTTCCGGAACTAACCTATTAACAAGATGCCACGAGTGCCGTTCTCGTTTTCTGTCGTTTTTGGTTCCGTAAAGGCTGTTCGGGCAATATTCTCGGAATTGGACGAAATCAACGCCAAAGATCTTATTTTTCCCGGAAGCATCCAGAACACCGAAGAAGAGTCGGAGGAGAGCCGTGGGGCCACCAGGAGGGTGGGCCGCGCGGGCTAGCCCCGGTGCCGCGCCCCCTATGAGGAGGCCACCCTGTCAGCCCTCCCGCGCCGCCTCTTCGTCTATTTAACCCCTTTCGACCTAAAAACACCGTACGACTTGACGAAACTCCGGAAAGACTCCAGGGCGCCGCCGCCATCGCGAAACTCCAATTCGGGGACAGAAGTCTCCGTCCCGGCACCCTCGCCGGACGGGGAAGTGCCCTCGGAAGCCATCTCCATCAACGCCATCGCCTCCATCATGCTCCGTGAGTAGTTCCCCCATGGACTACGGGTTCTAGCCGTAGCTAGTTGGTATTCTCTCCCCCATGTACTTCAATACAATGATCTCATGAGCTGCCTTACATGATTGAGATTCATCTCGATGTAATCGGTGTTGTGTTTGTTGGGATCCGATGGATGATACATTATGATTAGTCTATCTACAAAGTTTGTGAAGTTATTGTTGCTCGCAATCTTGTTATGCTTAATGCTTGTCACTAGGGCCCGAGTGGCATGATCTTAGATTTGAGCTCTATAATTATTGCTTAGATTGTATCTACAAGTTGTATGCACATGTCACCGTCCGGAACCAAAGGCCCCGAAGTGACGAAATCGGGACAACCGGAGGGGATGGCGGTGATGTGAGGGACACATGTTTTCACGGAGTGTTAATGCTTTGCTCCGGTGCTCTATTAAAAGGAGTACCTTAATATCCAAGTAGATTCCCTTGAGGCCCGGCTGCCACCGGCTGGTAGGACAATAGATGTTGTGCAAGTTTCTCATTGCGAGCACGTACGACTAAATATGGAAAACATGCCTACATGATTAATGAATTGATGTTCTTTCTTAATGCCTTATCAATCCTATCAATTGCCCAACCGTAATTTGTTCACCCGACACTTGTTATTGGAGAGTTACCACTAGTGTAGATAGCTGGGAACCCCGGTCCATCTTTCATCATCATATACTCGTTCTACATGTCAACTATTTTCTCGGTACCATTGCTCTCATATTACTATTACTGCTCGTTAGTATTACTCGTTACTACTTGCTCTCATATTACTCGCTACTTTCACATCACCCCTGTTGCTAGTGCTTTTCCGAGTGCAGCTGAATTGACAACTCAGTTGTTAAGGCTTATAAGTATTCTTTACCTCCCCTTGTGTCGAATCAATAAATTTGGGTTTTACTTCCCTCGAAGACTGTTGCGATCCCCTATACTTGTGGGTCATCACGGGAGCATGACTTTTATGCTCCGACCAGGTCGTATGTATCCGCCCCATGAATCCCACGAATCCGTCCGGTATTGGAACGCCGGATGGTTCTACGAGAAGAATATCTCAGTTCCGGGTGTCCACGAAGGATTGCCCAAATTCGTCAACGAGCCTCCGGAAGAACACGCTAGCTGGAGCCTCGTTCCCACGCTTGCCCAGTTTCCGATTCTGGAGAAAGCAGCGCGAAGAATTTCTTGGTTAGTCCATGACGGGCTAACTGGAGCTCAGCTCACTTTGAGTTGGTTCACTCGGCGGATCCAGCCACTTCTGTACATCGCACGTTTAATCTGCGCATACACCAAGGCGGATGACCTTCTCCGAGCGACCCGCCATGATCTTCCGGCTGATTCCCTCAAGAGGAGAATCAAGACGCTCATGAAGATTGGCCGGGGCCAACCGGTCCCGGAGTTAATCAAGGATATCCAGATAAACGACCAATGTCCTCCGGTAAGCTCTAGTTCCTTTGTCATTCTTAACTTCACAAACATTGGATGTTATTCTAACTTACTTTTAACTCCCCTCCAGCTCGAAACTTTGGCGGAGGAGAACTTCCGCACCATACTCCGTGTTCCCGTCAGCGGCGAGGCAGCAGAGGAGGATCCGGAGGACGATGACGAGGAAGAGGAGCACGTGCCCCGCAAGGCTGCCCCTCGACCTTCAAAGTGTCCCCGCGCCAAAGCTTCCGGCTCCGAAGCCGGAGCTAGCGGCGAGGCCTCCGCCAAGAAGCCCAAGGTCACAAAACCACCTCCGCTAAACTCCAAGAAGGCGGATCGTGAACGTATCAAACTGCTGACAACAACAAGAAAACGATCGCGCCCCATTATTCCCGGCGCCACGTAAGTCTCCGAGTATAGTGTGTCTTTGTTTCGATAAACTTGTTACTTATACACTTCCTTTGCCTGTTTGTAGAAATCCGAATACCACCACCACGCGGACCAATGTCCAAGAGCCCATCACCAAGTACATGAAGAAGTCTCCGGCCATTGGTCCCGCCACGCCAGCTCCGCCAAGCGCTTCCCAAGCTACTCCCCAGTCATCTCCTCCCCAAGCTGAGCGATCTCCTCCTCCTGCTACAGAAACTCCACCGGAAATAATTCCGGTTAGCAGCGAGAAGGTGGGCGGAGAAAACTCCGAAGCCAAAGGTCCTGCCCCTAACAAAGTTGAAGTACAAGGCCAAGAAGAGGCAGAAGTCACTTCTTCAGGAAAAGCTGAAGCTGCGGCGGGTGACGTCGTCGTTTTTCCGAAGAACTTTGGAGATCCGGCTGACCTCACCTCCACCCCCAAAGCATATGCAACCAAGTTTTTCAACAAACTTACAGAGACGGAAAAGTGGGATATTGAACAAGACCTGCTTAACGCTATGTTGAACAACGCCTGGGGAAAGCCGGATGCCGCATCGGCGGATATTCAAGACTTCAAGAAGGAGGTTGGCCTGTTCTTCGATAAGCTCCTCTGCAAACAAAAGGTACTCCCCAGTAGCCCCCAAGCATATAGGCGGAAACTAGTCACTAGTTAGCACCTAAATGCTTAGACAAAGGTTCATTCTGAAGGAGATTTGAAATTGTCTCAATAGCCCCCAAGCGTTATGGCGGAAAAAGTTTCCGGCAATAATGCTTCGAAAGGATCCACTGTTGTAACCGGAATTTTTACTCCTGCTCTGTCTTTGTTTTATAGGAACAGCAGGCGCTGCACTTTGAGCTTCACAAGAATATTTCTCTACAGCGCCGCGTTACCTTGGGTCAGGCGGAGAATATCCGGGTTCTCAAAAATGAGAATGCATAACTGAAGAAACAACTGGCGGAAGCCCAAGGTTGGTCTCCGCCCTTTTGTGCCATTACTCCATATTCCGACCATCGATTTGTTTTTTACTTGGATTTTTATAGGCGCATCATCTTCCCTTGCCACGACCTCAACCGAACTTGAGAACCTGCGTTCCTCGTACCAAGATCTGGAAACGAAATTTATGGAGGCGGAACAAAAGAGGCAGCAGGCAGAAAAACGACTGACGGAGAAAAACTCCGAGCTTATCAAGGAAAAGGGAGAACTTGAAATGAAAACAAAAGTTGATAGCGAAACTCTCCAGAAGCAGCTGAAAGAGCTCAAAGGACCCACACCATAGCTGGGCGCGCCCCCCCTCTTGGCCGCGCCGCCAGGTGGTGTGGGGCCCCCTTGGCCCCTCTCCGTCTCTCCTTCGGTGTTCTGGGTCCGTCTCGGTAAAATAGGAGGTTTGGCTTTTGTTTCGTCGAATTCCGAGAATATTGCCCGAATAGCTTTTCTGGAACCAAAAACAGCAGAAAACAGGAACTGGCACTTCGGCATCTTGTTAATAGGTTAGTCCCGGAAAGTGTGAGCAAAACATGTAGGTACTGTCATAAAACTAGCATGGAACATCAGAAATTATAGATACGTTGGAGACGTATCAGGGCTCTACGTGGCCCCACTAGTCAGAAGATAACGGTCAACCGTCGGGCAACCGGCTGTTACAGCATCTGTGATGGTTTCAGACAAGGTCTTTGGGAAAACTGAGAAAAACTAAGGAGCTGGGGAAAACTGAGCACAGCTAAGGATCTGAGGGCACGAAAATAGAAATCCCTACAATAAAAAGATCTTCTGACAAGGTGTTGTTTCAATCAAACGGACAAGATTACAATTTTATGAAAAGAAATCAAGGAGCCTGAGTCAGGGTCGATAAACTTGGGCCAGCGGATGACTTGTTCGCCGAAACTAGTTCAAGAAGCTGCAGAGCACACTTGCGTGCTGATGATTTGTAAAGGCTCAAGTCAATAAATTGCCCATCTCGCTCCTTCGGCAGCTCCTTTGTCATCCATTCCATATCGGCTTTAAAGCCATATCCCATCATAATCTGGAAAGCAAGGAGAGCGCCGTAGGTACGCGAGGTGCGTTTGAATACCTCGATAATTTCCTTGGTGTCGACGGCAAAAGCATCCGTCAGCTGTTCCAGAGTCTTCTCTTGGTTGGCCTTGGGGAAGATCATGGCATGCATCCTCGACATGACTCCTTTGTTCTTTTGAAGAAGGGCTTGAATAATCTTGCTGGACTCCATTGTCATTGACAGAGCATCAGCAGGAGAATCATCCAGGAGCTTGTCTAAATGATCAGAAGGAATATCGGCAGCTTCTGCAAAATATAAATAGTAAAATTTGAGTTACAGTAAAATTCAGAAAGGGAAACTCGAAAGCTAAGTCAATGAAGATTACTAAGCAACGCCAAAGTGGATTGGCGAAGAAGGCCGTCCTTCTCGTTCCTTTGGGCTTCGGCTGCGGCTCTCAGATTTTCTTCATCGTTCAGCTTTTTCTTCAGCCGATCAAGCTCCTCCTTTAAAGAATTTGCATTCTGGCAAGCTTCGACAACCATTTTCACTGCATTGTCAAGCTTTGAAGAAGTAGATTCAACTTCCTTTTGAAGTTTAATTTTATCGGCTTCAAGCGAAGTGAATTGAGAGGCAAAACCCTTCAAGGCAGTGATGACCGTTTGGAAGTCCTATAAAAAGGATAAGGCGAAATTAGCATCTCCTAAAACAAATGGTATATTTTCTCCAAAGTCCACATTCAACTGTGAGCAGTCGAATATAGACTCAGGGGCTGTTGGAAACAGGTTTATCATCAAAGAAAATGGAAAAACTTACAGGTCTTTCGGAGGGAGGAGGAGAAGCTGTAGCAGCAGCTGTCGAAGGAATCTCCTTCCCTTCAGAAAGGGAAGAAGCTGTTGAGAGTTGGGCCGCCGGGACTGCCGCTTGAGCCGAAGCTTCAGAAGCTGCGGGAGTTGGCTTACTGGATCTTGCCTTAGCCTTCTTCGAAGGAGGCTCTATGAAGCCCTCGTCACTGTAAGCATATAAAACAATAAGAATGAGTACTGGAATGTGATAACCCACAAGTATAGGGGATCGCAACAGTCTTCGAGGGAAGTAAAACCCAAATTTATTGATTCGACACAAGGGGGGGTAAAGAATACTTATAAGCCTTAACAACTGAGTTGTCAATTCAGCTGCACCTGGAAAAGCACTAGTAACAGGGGTGATGTGAAAGTAGCAGTAATATGAGAGCAGTAGTAACAGTAACACAACAGCAGTAGTAGTAACACAGAGGCAATGGCACCAGAAAATAGTTGATACTACTTCCAATGACATGTAGAACGAGAGTATATGATGATGAGAGATGGACCGGGGTTCCCAGCTATCTACACTAGTGGTAACTCTCCAATAACAAGTGTTGGGTGAACAAATTACAGTTGGGCAATTGATAGGATTGAAATAGCATTAAGACGGAACATCAAGTCTATTAATCATGTAGGCATGTTTTCCATATATAGTCATACGTGCTCGCAATGAGAAACTTGTACAACATCTTTTGTCCTACCAGCCGGTGGCAGCCGGGCCTCTAGGGAATCTACTGGAAATTAAGGTACTCCTTTTAATAGAGCACCGGAGCAAAGCATTAACACTCCGTGAAAACATGTGATCCTCATACCTAAGCCTTCCCCTTCGGTTATCCCAGTTGTTGTCACTCTGGGGCCTCGGGTTCCGGACATAGACATGTGCAAACAACTTGTAGATACAATCTAAGCAATAAGTATAGAGCTTAAATCTAAGATCATGCCACTCGGGCCCTAGTGACAAGCATTAAACACAACAAGATTGCAGCAACAATAACTTCACAAACTTTATAGATAGACTAATCATAATGTAACAATCCATCGGATCCCAACAAACACAACACCAATTACATCAGATGAATCTCAATCATGTAAGGCAGCTCATGAGATCATTGTATTGAAGTACATAGGGGAGAGAATACCAACTAGCTACAGCTAGAACCCGTAGTCCATGGGGGAACTACTCACGGAGCATGATGGAGGCGGTGGCGTTGATGGAGATGGCTTCCGGGGGCACTTCCCCGTCCCGGCAGGGTGCCGGAACAGAGACTCCTGTCCCCCGAATTGGAGTTTCGCGATGGCGGCGGCGCCCATGGAGTCTTTCTGGAGTTTCGTCAAGTGGTATCGCGTTTTTAGGTCGAAAGGGCTTATATAGGCGAAGAGACGGAGTCGGAGGGTGCCTGGGCCCCCCTCGCAATAGGCCGGCGCGGCCAGGCCTGGGGCCGCGCCGCCATGTTGTGTGGTGGCCCCCTGGCTCCTCTCCGACTCTCCTTCGGTGTTCTGGATGCTTCCGGGAAAAATAAGATGTTGGGTCTTTGTTTCGTCGAATTCGAGAATATTGCCCGAACAGCCTTACTCGGAACCAAAAACAACGAGAAAACAACAAGCGGCACTGTGGCATCTTGTTAATAGGTTAGTTCCGGAAAACGCATAAAAACATTATAAAGTGTGAGCAAAACATGTAGGTATTGTCATAAAACAAGCATGGAACATCAGAAATTATGGATACGTTGGAGACCCGAATATAACCACATTGGGTGGGCTCTAGACATGACTGGTTGGATTCGATGTTTTAAGAATATAACCACATTGGGTGGGCTCTAGACATGACTGGTTGGATTCGATGTTTTAAGAAAACAACCGCTATTTCGGTGCCCATCATAGTCTGAACTCTTTGATCTGAAGAATTTTGTCAAACAACCTATCGACTGCAGGCTTTTCTTCGGATGATAGTATATTCTTGATACGTCCAAAACGTATCTACTTTCCCGAACACTTTTGCTATTGTTTTGCCTCTAATTTGTGTATTTTGGATGCAAATAACACGGACTAACGCTGTTTTCAGCAGAATTGCTCTGGTGTCTCGTTTTTGTGCAGAAATCCAACTTTTAGGAAAATCCTCGGAATTTATGCGAAAGGTCCTATTTTCCCAGAATATTGACGGAGCCAGAAGGGCAAGCCAGGTGGGGGCCCGAGCCCCCCACACACTAGGCCGGCGCGGCCCAGGAGGGGGGCGCGCCGCCCTACTATGTGGCCGCCTCGGCTGGCCCCCGACGCCCTCCTTTGGACTACTTAAGGGTTTCGATCTAAAAACGCGAGACGGGAAGTCGAAGTCGCTAGAAACCATCCAGTACGCTGCCACCGTCGCGAAACTCCGTCTCGGGACCAGAAACTCCGTTCTGGCACTCCGCCGGGACGGGGAATTGGAGGGGATCATCGCCGCCATCACCACCGACGCCTCTCCATCGACCAACCATGTTTCCCCCATCCATGTGTGAGTAATTCCCCCGCTGTAGGCTGAAGGGGATGGTAGGGATTGGATGAGATTGATCATGTAATAGTCACAAGATTGTTAGGGCATGGTGCCTAGTATCCGTAGATGTTACTTTTATGATATTGTTGCAACTTGTTATGCTTAATGCTTGTCACTAGGGCCCGAGTGCCATGATCTCAGATCTGAACATGTTATTGTTTCATCATGATATGCATTGTTTTATGATCTTACCTGCAAGTTGTATACACATGTTGCTTGTCCGGAACCCGAGGCCCCAAAGTGACAAGAATTGGGACAACCGGAGGGAAGGCGGTGATGTGAGGATCACATGTGTTCACGGAGTGTTAATGCTTTGCTCCGGTACTCTATTAAAAGGAGTACCTTAATTTCCGATAGTTTCCCTAGAGGCCCGGCTGCCACCGGCTGGTAGGACAAAAGATGTTGTGCAAGTTTCTCATTGCGAGCACGTACGACTATATACGGAACACATGCCTATGGATTGATTAGTACTTGGATACCGCTTTATTATTATCCGCAAATGCCCTACCATGATTGTTATTTGAATTCTCTCATCCTTGCAACGCCCGTTCATCCATCCCTGTGCCTACAGTATTTTAATCTTGCTGTTTACTATAATGACTACAGCTGTCTTTATTTCACGGCTGCTGTTATTGCACTATTCCTACTTGCTATAAAGCTGTTGCTCTTGATAAACTCTTGCGAGCAAGTCTGTTTCCAAGTGCGGCTGAATTGACAACTCCATTTGTTAAGGCTTACAAGTATTCTTTGTCTCCCCTTGTGTCGAATCAATAAATTGGGTAATATTTCCCTCGAAGACTGTTGCGATCCCCTATACTTGTGGGTCATCAAGACTATTTTCTGGCGCCGTTGCCGGGGAGCATAGCTTTATTTGCAAGTTCACTAGGATTGATATTGTTCGCTGCAAATCCTCCATCATGGGTAAACCTCGCGATACTAAAGTCGCCATATTACCACCCACTACAAGAAAAGGTACAACTCTGAGTACCTCTGCTGCTCTTGATTCACCATCTGTGATAAGTCAACTTGTTTCACCACCACAAACTTCACGTGTTGGTATTTACGCTGAATCTGAAAATTCCTCGATAATTTTGATGATGCTTATATCGTAGCTTGATAATCTTGGTTCATTAGGTCCTTTTCTAGATGCTACAATTGCTAGGTCTAGACAAATTGAAAATACTGAAACTCCTAATGAAAAAACTGTTACACATGTTAATTCACCTGAGATTGATGATCTTGATGAAGATTATGTGGAACTTGATGATGATTTTATTGATAAATGCAATGCTACTACTAGTACAAGTAACCTTAAAAAGCTTATTGCACAACATGCTGTTAGATATAAATTGTCTCCTGATCCTAAATTTGTCACATCTCCTATAAACATTAAGGATAAATATTATGACTTTTCTCTTGATTTATCTCATATATCTATTGTTGAGAAAACACCTTTTTGTGGTACTGAAAAAGAGAGTGTTGTAGAACATATGAATGAGCTTTCCACTTTAAGTAGCTTGTTTTCTGATGATGTTAAGATGCAGACTTATTTTGTTGCTAAAATTTTTCCTTTCTCATTAAAGGATGATGCTAAGATTTGGTATAATAATTTGCCTCCTGATTCTATTGATAGTCCAAGTTGTTTGCTTGATGTTTTCTTTCGAAAATACTTTCCCGCTAGTGCTCAACATATTGCTCTGCAGAGATTTTATAGTTTTGATCAAGAAGATGGAGAGAAATTGCCTGAAGCTTGGGCAAGATTTTGCTCTCTTATTAGAGCTCGGCCTGGACATGATTTGGAAAAGCATGATTTACTTGATATATTTTATAGTGGACTAACCATTGAGTCTAGGGCATACATGGATAGTTGTGCTGATTCTGTTTTCAGGAAGAGAACTCCGGACGAAGCCGAAGAATTATTGGCAAAGATAAGCAAAAATCATGATGATTGGTCTACACCTGAACCAACCCCGACACCTATATTGAAGAAGAGGGGTATGATTGAATTAAATGATGAAGATATGAGGGAAGCCAAGAAATCTCTTACGAAGAAGGGTATTAAATCTGAAGATGTGAAGAATTTGCCTCCTATAGAAGACCTATGTAAGATAATTCCCCCTTCATCCACAATTGAGGTACATTCCCTTCAACGCTTTGATAGAGGAGATATCCCTTATTCAAAACCTCCTGATCAATGTTTAGATGAATTTGATAATTATATTGTTAAGCAAAATAACTTTAATATGAGAGTAGAGAATCATCTAATGGAAAATTCTCAAGCTATTAGTAAATTGCATGATATTGTGGAGAGAACCTCCAATGATGTTAAGATGCTTGTTAAACATTTTAATATGATTCAAACTCAAATTGATCAGCTTACTAAAGTGCAAAATGACTTGTTAAAAAATACTCATGAAGAAAAACATGCTTATGAAGTAACAACTAGAGGCGGTGTTTCTACCCAGGATCCTCTATATCCTGAAGGGCACCCCAAAAGAATTAAACAAGATTCTCAACGAACTAAAGAAACTAGTAGTCCTTCTAAGAAAAAGAAGAAGAAACATAAAACTGTTGTAGAATCCTCTGAACCTGTTAATGATCCTAATAGTATTTCTATTTCGATTGCTGAAACTGAAAGTGGTAATGAACATGATGAAGATAATGATAATAATGATACTCCTGATAAAGAAGAAATTGAGAAAGAACCTGAAAAGCATGCTAAAAATAAGAAGTACATTAAATAAGATTTTATTACAAAGAAACATGGTAATGAAAGAGAACCTTGGGTTCAAAAGAAAATGCCTTTTCCTGCTAAGAAACTAAAATCAAAGGAGGAGGAACACTATAATAAATTTTGTGATTGGATGAAACCTTTATTTTTGCAAATCCCTTTGACTGATGCTATTAAATTGCCTCCTTATTCAAAGTATATGAAAGATATTGTCTCTAACAAAAGGAAAATTCATAATGAGGAGATTTCCACTATGCTCGCTAATTACTCTTTCAATGGTAAGGTTCCAAAGAAGCTGGGAGACTCAGGTATACCGACTATTCCTTGTTCTATTAAGAATAATTATGTTAGAACTGCTCTATGTGATTTGGGAGCAGGAGTTAGTGTAATTCCTTTTTCTCTTTACAAGAGACTTGATTTAGATAAGTTGATACCAACTGATATATCCTTGCAAATGGCTGATAAATCTACTGCAATTCCTGTTGGTGTATGTGAAAATGTTCCTGTTCAAGTTACTCAATATTGCTTAATATTAACTGATTTTGTTGTGTTGGAAATGCCTGAAGATGATAATATGTCTATTATTCTTGGAAGACCAGGAAAAGTTACTTTCAATGTCGATGACAAGGAACATACTGTCTATTTTCCAAAGAGGATTGATAAAGTATATGGAGTTAATACAATTTGTAATGTGAAAACTATCAAGGTGGGATCCATTGATTGTCCTATATATGAGCCTAAAGAAGAATATCAAACTCTTGTGATTGGATCCATATCAATTCAATATAAGGTATCATGATTGATTTGAGGTTTATTTCTTCTCATGTCATACAAAATTTATTTGGTAGCAAGACTTGATCAACCTTGTTAACAAGTATGTTTTAAATGCATGAGAGAGCTAAACAACATTTCTTTCTTCCTCCATTTGTTTTACTTGCTGTAGCACTTTTTGTTTTGCAAGATGCTTTAGTTGTTTAAGATTTTGGAAATTATTTTCCTACGTTGTAATAATTACTTTAACACCCAGAAATGTGCATTTTTCGAAGTTCTCAAAAATTTAAAAAAATTATACTGGTAGTCTTATTTTTCGAAGGGGCACCTGGGAGCACCTGGGGATGACCAGTGGGGCACCCCAAGGTGGCACCCCACAGGCCGGCGCGGACAGCAAGGGGGCGCGCCACCCTGTTGTGTGGGGCCCTCCTTTCCCCACCACTTCATCTCTTCCTCCCATTCTCTTCTCTCTCCCGAAAAAACTCGCACCAGCTTTCTCTCACTCGCGTTTCTGCTAAAGAGCTCAAGATTTCTCGATCTCTTTGCTCAGCCCAGATTTCTGTCTGAAATTTGGCACATTTGCTCTCCGGTATGTGACTCCTTTGATTATCCAATTAGAATTTTGTTTGGTTGAGTATATCTTCAATATTTTGCTGCTGTAGGTAACATGTTTAGTGAGCTTGCATGCTTGTTCTAAGTGGTAGAAACTAGTTTTGATGCATGTTTAGTACTCTAGCAAGTTTCTATAGTAGTTTCCCTCAATTATATACCTTGAAATCAAATTTTATAATGATTGTTGAAAAATTTCAGAAAAGGAAAATGGACAACTACAACTTTGGAGAGGTGTTCGAAAGAGAGACGACGAGCACGGGGAGGCCCTCAAGGGCATCCACTCGGATTAGACGATCCTATAATGAGGACGTCATTGCACCGAGCTTCGAACCCGAAGAAGACAATGGAGCCCCTAACGCTTCATCTTTCACATGTTATAACTTTTTGAGCAATGCAGGGTTGTTGGATGATTTCTTGACTCTCGTCGGTAAGGCGGGTTTAACCACCTATATGGAGGATGAGAGGAAGCAATACTACATGCTTACTAAAATCTTTGTGGAGAGCTTCAAGTTCAACAACAAGCACTTTCATCCGACAGTTGCATTCAGGATCTATGGTGATCCTATTACTATGAAGTTGAAGGATTTTTGTACTGCATTGGATATTGCCCCTGTAGGTACATCAAAGAAGATCGAGGACAACCCCAAGGCTTTGCTAGAGCTCTATCGAGAAATCATCAATGACGATTGCCGCACCATTCAGCGTGGCAAGATAAGAAACATCCAACTCCCCGCCATTAAGTATTTTGCTTATTACCTTGCTACTAGCATTCTTGGTAGGGAGAATACTAGTAATATTTCTAGTTACCATCTTGCTTTCTTAATTGCTGCACTCACTGGAGAGACACCTTATCATCTTGGTGATCTTGTTGCTCGCCGTTTGTCTAACAAGGGGCCTATTTTTGGAGGAATAATTGCATCGCGTATTTTGGCACATCTAGATCTTCCTCTTGACCCTACTGATGTGGAACTAACTGATACGTCTCCGACGTATCGATAATTTCTTATGTTCCATGCCACATTATTGATGATATCTACATGTTTTATGCACACTTTATGTCACATTCGTGCATTTTCTGGAACTAACCTATTAACAAGATGCCGAAGTGCCGGTTCTGTTTTCTGCTGTTTTTGGTTTCGAAATCCTAGTAACGAAATATTCTCGGAATTGGACGAAATCAACGCCCGAGTTCCTATTTTGCCCGGAAGCATCCAGAACACCCGAGAACCGCCGGAGGAGGGCCCTGTGGGCCCTGGATGATAGGGTGGCGCGGCCTGGGCCCCGGCCGCGCCGGCCTATGGTGTGGTGGCCCCAGGCCCCCTCCGAGGCTGCCCTTTCGCCTATATAAAGCCCCTGCGTCGAAAACCCTTACGGAGGAAGCCACGGTACGCGAAACCTTCTAGAGCCGCCGCCATCGCGAAGCCAAGATCTGGGGGACAGGAGTCTCCGTTCCGGCACCCCGCCGGACGGGGAAGTGCCCCGGAAGGCTTCTCCATCGACACCGCTGCCATCTCCACCGCCATCTTCATCACCGCTGCTGCTCCCATGAGGAGGGAGTAGTTCTCCATCGAGGCTCGGGGCTGTACCGGTAGCTATGTGGTTCATCTCTCTCCTATGTACTTCAATACAATAATCTCATGAGCTGCCTTACATGATTGAGATTCATATGATGATGCTTGTAATCTAGATGTCATTATGCTAGTCAAGTGAGTTTTACTTATGTGATCTCCGGAGACTCCTTGTCCCACGTGTGTAAAGGTGACAGTGTGTGCACTCGTGTTAGTACTTGGCGTAGGCTATGATTATGATCTCTTGTAGATTATGAAGTTAACTATTGCTATGATGGTATTGGTGTGATCTATTCCTCCTACATAAGCGTGAAGGTGACAGTGTGCATGCTATGTTAGTACTTGGTTTAGTCGTATCGATCTTTCTTACACTCTAAGGTTACTTAAATATGAACATCTAATTGTGGAGCTTGTTAACTCCGGCATTGAGGGTTCGTGTAATCCTACGCAATTTGTTCATCATCCAACAAGAGAGTGTAGAGTATGCATTTATCTATTCTGTTATGTGATCAATGTTGAGAGTGTCCACTAGTGAAAGTCTATTCCCTAGGCCTTGTTCCTAAATACTGCTATCGCTGCTTGTTACTGTTTTGCTGCGTTACTACTGCTTGTTTACTTCCCGCAATATTACTACCATCAACTGCACGCCAGCAAGCACTTTTCTGGCGCCATACTACTGTTCATATTCATTCATACCACTTGTATTTCACTATCTCTTCGCCGAACTAGTACACCTATTAGGTGTGTTGGGGACACAAGAGACTTCTTGCTTTGTGGTTGCAGGGGTTGCATGAGAGGGATATCTTTGACCTCTTCCTCCCCGAGTTCGATAAACCTTGGGTGATCCACTTAAGGGAAAACTTGCTGCTGTTCTACAAACCTCTGCTCTTGGAGGCCCAACACTCGTCTACAAGAATAGAAGCACCCGTAGACATCAAGCACTTTTCCGGCGCCGTTTCCGGGAGGAAAGGTAAAAGGCACTAATACTTCGGTTCCGAGTATGATGCTTTTCTGGCGCCATTGTGTGTGTGCTCGAAGCTATTTCCTTTAGACTCGCAATTGCGACATTTGGTTTCTTGTTTACACTAGTTAGGCATAATGGACAACAATGACCTTTTTATTCTATTTCCTGATTTAAGACATGGATGGTTTGATGCGAAAATTAAAAAACCCATGGAACATATTAATATGAATGCTTTGAACACTATTGTTGCTAATGCTATGGAAAATTCTAAGCTTGGGGAAGCTGGCTTTGATGAGCATGATATTTTTAGTCCCCCAAGCATTGAGGAGAAAATTTACTTTGATGATACTTTGCCTCCTATTTATGATGATTATAATGATAGTAGTCTTTTGTTACCACCTGTTATGGAGGATAAATTTGATTATGATTACAATATACCTCCTTTATTTGATAGCTACTTTGTTGAATTTGCTCCCACTACAATTAATAAGAATGACTATGCTTATGTTGGGAGTAGTAATTATTTTATGCATGAGACTCATGATAAGAATGCTTTAAGTGATAGTTATATTGTTGAGTTTGCTCATGATGCTACTGAAAGTTATTATGAGAGAGGAAAATATGGTTATAGAAATTTTCATGTTACTAAAATGCCTCTCTATGTGCTGAATTTTTTAAGCTACACTTGTTTTATCTTTCTATGCTTGTTGCATTATGCTTCTTGAACTTGTTTATTTACAAGATTCCTTTTCATAGGAAGCATGTTAGGCTTAAATGTGTTTTGAATTTGCTTCTTGATGCTCTCTTTTGCTTCAAATACTATTTCTTGCGAGTGCATCATTAAAATTGTTGAGCCCATCTTAATGGCTATAAAGAAAGAACTTCTTGGGAGATAACCCATGTGTTTTTTTACTACAGCACTTTGTTTTATATTTGTGTCTTGGAAGTTGTTTACTACTGTAGCAACCTCTCCTTATCTTAGTTTTGTTGCATTGTTGTGCCAAGTAAAGTTTCTACGTTAAAGTTGATGTTATATTTGGGATCGCTGCGCAGAAACAGCATTGCTGTCTGTCACGAATCTGGGCACAAGTCTCTGTAGAAAATTCGAAAAAATCTGCCAATTTACGAGCGTGATCCTCAGATATGTACGCAACTTTCATTATTTATGAGTTTTTCCGTTTGAGCAAGTCTGGTGCCATTTTAAAATTCGTCTTTACGGACTGTTCTGTTTTTGACAGATTCTGCCTTTTATTTCGCATTGCCGCTTTTGTCAAGTTGAATGAGTTTCTTTGTTCCATTAAATTTTAGAAGTTTTGTGCAATGTCCAGAAGTGTTAAGAATGATTGTGTCACCTCTGAACATGTGAATTTTTGATTATGCACTAACCCTCTAATGAGTTTGCTTGAAGTTTGGTGTGAAGGAAGTTTTCAAGGGTCAAGAGAGGAGTATGATATACTATGATCAAGAGGAGTGAAAGCTCTAAGCTTGGGGATGCCCCCGTGGTTCACTCCTGCATATTCTAAGAAGACTCAAGCGTCTAAGCTTGGGGATGCCCAAGGCATCCCCTTCTTCATCGACAAAGTATCAGGTTCCTCCCCTGAAACTATATTTTTATTCAGTCACATCTTATGTACTTTACTTGGAGCGTCCGTTTGTTTTTATTTTTGTTTTGTTATTTTCATTCTCTGAATAAGTTCATCCTTGTGTGGGAGAGAGACACGCTCCGCTGGTTCGTATGAACACATGTGTTCTTAGCTCATAATATTCATGGCGAAGTTTCCTCTTCATTAAATTGTTATATGGTTGGAATTGGAAAAAATGCTACATATAGTAATTGGTAAAATGTCTTGGATAATGTGATACTTGGCAATTGTTGTGCTCATGTTTAAGCTCTTGCATCATATACTTTGCACCTATTAATGAAGAAATACATAGAGCTTGCTAAAATTTGGTTTGCATAATTGGTCTCTCTAAAGTCTAGATAATTTCTAGTATTGAGTTTTGAACAACAAGGAAGACGGTGTAAAGTCTTATAATGTTTACAATATGTCTTTTATGTGAGTTTTGCTGCACCGGTTCATCCTTGTGTTTGTTTCAAATAAACCTTGCTAGCCTAATCCTTGTATCGAGAGGGAATACTTCTCATGCATCCAAAATCCTTGAGCCAACCACTATGCCATTTGTGTCCATCATACCTACCTACTACATGGTATTTCTCCGCCATTCCAAAGTAAATTGCTTGAGTGCTACCTTTAAACAATTCAAAAGTTATTACCTCTTATTTGTGTCAATGTTTTATAGCTCATGAGGAAGTATGTGGTGTTTATCTTTCAATCTTGTTGGGCAACTTTCACCAATGGACTAGTGGCTTCATCCGCTTATCCAATAATTTTGCAAAAAGAGCTGGCAATGGGATTCCCAGTC
This sequence comes from Lolium rigidum, assembly GCF_022539505.1. Lineage (NCBI taxonomy): Eukaryota > Viridiplantae > Streptophyta > Magnoliopsida > Poales > Poaceae > Lolium > Lolium rigidum. The sequence continues at coordinate 50,752,137 of NC_061509.1, forward strand.
CCAAATTAATTAACAAAAATAGACACTCCTCCATGGTATGTGATTGTTGGACGGCACCCGAAGGATTCGGTTAGCCATGGCTTGAGAAAGCAAAGGTGGGGAGGAGTGTCATCTAAATAAAACTAAAATAAAAAGGCACTCCTTCATGGTATGAGATTGTTGGCAGGCACCCGAGGATTCGGTTAGCCATGGTTTGTGAAAGCAAGGTTGGAAGGAGTGCCACCCAAAAATAAAATAAAATGGGAGCCGCTCTTTGAAGGTTTGTGCGGAAGGGGGTTAGAGTACCCACTACCATTCGTTGACAACAACAAACACCTCTCAAAATTTTACTTTTTATGCTCTCTATATGTTTTCAAAACCAAAGCTCTAGCACAAATATAGCAATCGATGCTTTCCTCTTTGAAGGACCATTCTTTTACCTTTATGTTGAGTTAGTTCACCTATTTCTCTCCATCCCAAGAAGCAAACACTTGTGTGAACTGTGCATTGATTCTTACATACTTGCTTATTGCATTTGTTATATTACTTTGCATTGACAACTATCCATGAGATATACATGTTACAAGTTGAAAGCAACCGCTGAAACTTAATCTTCCTTTATGTTGCTTCAATACCTTTTACTTTGAATCTATTGCTTTATGAGTTAACTCTTATGCAAGACTTATTGATGCTTGTCTTGAAGTACTATTCATGAAAAGTCTTTGCTTTATGATTCAGCTGTTTACTCATGTCATTATCATTGTTTTGATCGCTGCATTCATTACATATGTTTACAAATAGTATGATCAAGTTTATGATGGCATGTCACTTCAGAAATTATCTTTGTTATCGTTTTACTCGCTCGGGACGAGCGGAACTAAGCTTAGGGATGCTGATACGTCTCCGACGTATCGATAATTTCTTATGTTCCATGCCACATTATTGATGATATCTACATGTTTTATGCACACTTTATGTCACATTCGTGCATTTTTCGGAACTAACCTATTAACAATATGCCGAAGTGCCGGCTCTCGTTTTCTGCTGTTTTTGGTTTCGTAAATCCTAGTAACGAAATATTCTCGGAATTGGACGAAATCAACGCCCGGGTTCCTATTTTGCCCGGAAGCATCCAGAACACCCGAGAACCGCCGGAGGAGGGCCCCGTGGGCCCCGGATGATAGGGTGGCGCGGCTCGGGCCCGGCCGCGCCGGCCTATGGTGTGGTGGCCCCAGGCCCCCTCCGAGGCTGCCCTTTCGCCTATATAAAGCCCCTGCGTCGAAAACCCTTACGGAGGAAGCCACGGTATGCGAAACCTTCCAGAGCCGCCGCCATCGCGAAGCCAAGATCTGGGGGACAGGAGTCTCGTTCCGGCACCCTGCCGGACGGGGAAGTGCCCCGGAAGGCTTCTCCATCGACACCGCTGCCATCTCCACCGCCATCTTCATCACCGCTGCTGCTCCCATGAGGAGGGAGTAGTTCTCCATCGAGGCTCGGGGCTGTACCGGTAGCTATGTGGTTCATCTCTCTCCTATGTACTTCAATACAATAATCTCATGAGCTGCCTTACATGATTGAGATTCATATGATGATGCTTGTAATCTAGATGTCATTATGCTAGTCAAGTGAGTTTTACTTATGTGATCTCCGGAGACTCCTTGTCCCACGTGTGTAAAGGTGACAGTGTGTGCACTCGTGTTAGTACTTGGCGTAGGCTATGATTATGATCTCTTGTAGATTATGAAGTTAACTATTGCTATGATGGTATTGGTGTGATCTATTCCTCCTACATAAGCGTGAAGGTGACAGTGTGCATGCTATGTTAGTACTTGGTTTAGTCGTATCGATCTTTCTTACACTCTAAGGTTACTTAAATATGAACATCTAATTGTGGAGCTTGTTAACTCCGGCATTGAGGGTTCGTGTAATCCTACGCAATTTGTTCATCATCCAACAAGAGAGTGTAGATTATGCATTTATCTATTCTGTTATGTGATCAATGTTGAGAGTGTCCACTAGTGAAAGTCTATTCCCTAGGCCTTGTTCCTAAATATCGCTATCGCTGCTTGTTATCGTTTTGCTGCGTTACTACCGCTTGTTTACTTCCCGCAATATTACTACCATCAATCGCACGCCAGCAAGCACTTTTCTGGCGCCATACTACTGTTCATATTCATTCATACCACTTGTATTTCACTATCTCTTCGCCGAACTAGTACACCTATTAGGTGTGTTGGGGACACAAGAGACTTCTTGCTTTGTGGTTGCAGGGTTGCATGAGAGGGATATCTTTGACCTCTTCCTCCCTGAGTTCGATAAACCTTGGGTGATCCACTTAAGGGAAAACTTGCTGTTGTTCTACAAACCTCTGCTCTTGGAGGCCCAACACTGTCTACAAGAATAGAAGCACCCGTAGACATCACTAACCCCTGCTAGGTTAGATATTGCTGCTATGAAGAGTCACCAATTTGTTACAACTGACTCTAGTATGGATAATATTGTCTATAGAATGTTATTTGCTGACGGGGATGAGAGGGAAGTCCTCTTGCCCCAAACCGATTTGTTCAGTGTTCACAGGCAGCCATGGTCGCGCTCTAAGGAGGAGGTGGATGAGCAACTGAAGATACAAGGCTTCCACCAGCAGCATGACTCCGAGGACGCCGAGCCCTCCTACGACTACACCGTCACGTATCCTGTTGCTTCTTCCAGCACATACCCAGAACAGGGTCCTTCTTCGTCATACTACAGAGACACCACTTCATGGGGACCGTGGGAATGATCTCCACTTAGGCCAAAAGCCTAAGCTTGGGGGGAGGTATACCGGCATCAATCATTCTTTGCATATTATGGTTGCTGGATACTTGTGCATACTTGTTTAGTTTCTTAAAGTGGTTTTTCTAATGAGAGGGAGATGATATTTGGGGAAGTGCTGTCCGAAAACAGATTCTGGGCTGTTACCAAAAAAATTCATACGCACAGCCAGAACGTTATTTTTGAGTTGAAAATTTTTGTGCATGTTCCCCAGGTTGTTATCTAACTTTCATTAGTTGAACACTTTTCGAATTGAGCAATGGAAGATTTTTGTTAAAATCGATTTCGTATCATGCTGTCAGGTTTTGGCAGATTTCTGCCATCCTGCTTTTCTGTGTTTCTTTTAGTTTGCATTCTCTTGTTTTTGCTTTGTTTCTTTCCTAAAACACAAAAAGACCAAAAATATTTCTGTTGTTTCTATTCACCATTTATTTATTTAGTTGTTTGTTCTTATTTTACTTTATTTGCTATCGTTGGTTTGCTATGAGAAAATCCAAACAGATTTTGCTTTGTTTGCTTGCTTCCTTTTGTTCTTGTTTCTAACCCGAAAACACCAAAAATATTTGTTGTTCTTCTTTGGTTTTGTAAAGTTCATTAGGGAGTTCAGAGGTCTCCGGTGGTTGGAGCTTGATTTCATTCCATATTATTATTCAAGCTGCACAAGTGAAAGGCAATAATGACGATCTACGGCAATTTGACTGCGGTGAGAGGCTGGTATGAAATCTATTTGTTTTCATTTTTGTACATATACTCATCCATGTGAGCATGCTTAGTTGGTTAATGTGAGGTATATGTCATTTAATGAAAGTCTAGTAGTTTATGATCTCTCATGATTAGTTCCAATCTATTAATAATGAGTAGCATGTCATGGATATTTGCTTGCATTGTTTTATTCATAGATAGGTATGACATTGTGGTATCCTCCTCTGAATAATTCATTTGAATCGACTTGGCACATGCTCACGCATGCATATGACTAACCAAAAGTCAATTAAGCCTCGATGATTTACTTTGCTTCGTAGTTCTTGTATCACTTTTATGCCTCCGTTAATTTTATTTTGTCGCAAGCATGATTATGACAGTTATTGCTCTCTTGATTGTCGCTTCCCAGTCTATTGCTAGCCTTCACTTGTACTGAGCGGGAGCGCTGCTCGTGCTTCCAAATACTGAAAACCAAGTTATTCCAAAGTGTCCACCATAAATACCTATGCATGGCATTTCAAACCATTCCAAGTAAATTTTCATGTGCTACCTTTAAACCTTCAAACTACTTCTCAATTTGTGTTAATGTTTTATAGCTCATGAGGAAATATGTGGTGTTTTATCTTTCAACCTTATCATTTACTCCGGACAGACTTTCACCAATGGACTAGTGGCACATCCGCTTATCCAATAATTTTGCAAAAAGAGCTGGCAACGGGGTTCCCAGACCCCAATTAATTAACCTTCATTAATAATTCTCTTCACATGTTTTGCCCTGATTCATCAGTAAGCAACTTAACCTGCAAATAGACACTTCCCCATGGTATGTGAATGTTGGAAGGCACCCGAGGATTCGGTTAGCCACGACTTTTGTAAGCAAAGGTTGGGGGGAGTGTCATCCATAATGAAACTAAAATGCATGTGTAAACAAAAGAGAAGAGGGATGATCTACCTTGCTGGTAGAGATAACGTCCTTCATGGGAGCCGCTCTTGAGATTCTGGTTGGCGAGGTGGTTAGAGTACCCACTATCATTCGTTGACAACAACAAACACCTCTCGAAACAATTTTACTTCTGTTTTTGAAAAAATGAAAAGCTCTAGCACATGTTAATCCTCGCTTCCTCTCGCGAAGGGTCAATCTTTTACTTTTATGTTGAGTCACCATCCTTTCTTTGAGCACCTTCTTGAGAGCATAACTGTCATTCTTAGTATAATATGTTTGTCCCGAAATATGATCAGCTGTGGTATAACTTTGATACTTTTATCTTTGACAAATTTACTTCTAGTCTTTCTAAGAACTTCAGAGGTGCCTGGGCATTTATGTTTTGCTGTACAAATACAGGAAAGCGAGATACCACTTTATCATATCTTTCTATGAACATTGCAATCCTGCTTATTGAAGTGTTTCATGATGCTTGTTATTAGTTTGTTGGTATCTCTTTCATGATTGATGCAGCTATTAGATGACTTTATTTGCATGTACCTTATTATGAATTGCTTAAGCACTTGCCATATCATGAGAATATTTACATCATATGAACAAATGTGTTCGTGAAAGTTCTTTTATCGCACTCAGTTGTTAACTGAATTGCTTGAGGACAAGCAATAAGCTAAGCTTGGGGGGAATTGATACGTCCAAAACGTATCTACTTTCCCGAAAACTTTTGCTATTGTTTTGCCTCTAATTTGTGTATTTTGGATGCAACTAACACGGACTAACGCTGTTTTCAGCAGAATTGCTCTGGTGTCTCGTTTTTGTGCAGAAATCCAACTTTCAGGAAAATCCTATGCGAAAGGTCCTATTTTCCCAGAATATTGACGGAGCCAGAAGGGCAAGCCAGGTGGGGGCCCGAGGCCCCCACACACTAGGCCGGCGCGGCCCAGGAGGGGGGCGCGCCGCCCTACTGTGTGGCCGCCTCGGCTGGCCCCCGACACCCTCCTTTGGACTACTTAAGGGTTTCGATCTAAAAACGCAAGACGGGAAGTCGAAGTCGCCAGAAACCATCCAGTACGCCGCCACCGTCGCGAAACTCCGTCTCGGGACCAGAAACTCCGTTCTGGCACTCCGCCGGGACGGGGAATTGGAGGGGATCATCGCCGCCATCACCACCGACGCCTCTCCATCGACCAGCCATGTTTCCCCCATCCATGTGTGAGTAATTCCCCCGCTGTGAGCTGAAGGGGATGGTAGGGATTGGATGAGATTGATCATGTAATAGTCACAAGATTGTTAGGGCATGGTGCCTAGTATCCGTAGATGTTACTTTTATGATATTGTTGCAACTTGTTATGCTTAATGCTTGTCACTAGGGCCCGAGTGCCATGATCTCAGATCTGAACATGTTATTGTTTCATCATGATATGCATTGTTTTATGATCTTACCTGCAAGTTGTATACACACGTTGTTGTCCGGAACCCGAGGCCCCAAAGTGACAAGAATTGGGACAACCGGAGGGGAAGGCGGTGATGTGAGGATCACATGTGTTCACGGAGTGTTAATGCTTTGCTCCGGTACTCTATTAAAAGGAGTACCTTAATTTCCGATAGTTTCCTAGAGGCCCGGCTGCCACCGGCCGGTAGGACAAAAGATGTTGTGCAAGTTTCTCATTGCGAGCACGTACGACTATATACGGAACACATGCCTATGGATTGATTAGTACTTGGATACCGCTTTATTATTATCTGCAAATACCCTACCATGATTGTTATATGAATTCTCTCATCCATGCAACGCCCGTTCATCCATCCCTGTGCCTACGATATTTTAATCCCGTTGTTTACTATAATCACTACTGCTGTCTTTATTTCACCGCTGCTTGTTATTTCACTATTCCTACTCGCTATAAAACTGTTGCTACTCGATAAACTCTTGTGAGCAAGTCCTGTTTCCAGGTGCAGCTGAATTGACAACTCCGCTGTTAAGGCTTACAAATATTCTTTGTCTCCCCTTGTGTCGAATCAATAAATTGGGTAATACTTCCCTCGAAGACTGTTGCGATCCCCTATACTTGTGGGTCATCAATTCTTCCAAGATTTTTTGGGCACAGCTTCGAGAACATCAACAAACTTTGGCAGACACATATTGGCTACTGATGAGTCTTTGATGTAGAACCACTTCAGCCGCCATCCTTGAACTGACTCTTTCATTGGGAAATTGAAGTAATTCGCTTCCTTGCGAACAACAAATCCAACTTCACCAGTGACAAAAGAACCGCTACTACAGTTATAACGTTTTACAAAGAAGATTTTCTTCCATAAACCCCAGTGAGGCTCGATGCCCAGAAAGGCCTCATAGAGGGCAATGAAAATAGCAAGGTGAAGGATCGAATTGGGAGTCAGTTGCCATAACTGGATCTCATACACATGAAGAAGACGCCGGAGTTAACTCATGGGCAGGGAGAGAAAGCCCACGGTACAAGAATGACATGAACATCACAGTAAAACCGGCGGGAGGATTGGGGCGTGAAGCCGAACCTGGAAGGATGACGTTCCATTCGTCAGCGGAAATCAGACCAAGGCTACGAGCCTTCTTCTCATCACGCTTGGTCGTTGTAGAAGCAGGCCAATCGCCAGGCGCAGGCACCGCGGTAGAAATCTCCGGCGCGGGCGCCGCGGCGGGGACTTCCGATGCGCCTCTCTTTGACGCACCAGATGTGACTTTGGCGGTGACACCACTGGTTGCGGCGCTAACGACAATCGTGGGGTTCTTCTTCTTCACCATCTTTGAGAGTGATTGGGAATCGGAAGAGAATCAAAGAATGGCGGCGGCGGCGCGGTAGCTTTGAGGAAAAAGGGCGAACGAGGAAGAAGGACTGCGAAAAGGGAGGATGGAAAGAGTAAAGTTCTTCCTCCTCGTCTATAAAACAAAGGTTATCAAAGGAGATCTGTGATTAGGTCACCACGTGTCGTTGCATCTATCATACCAAAGGACATTTTCTCCACTACACGCGGAAATCGAGGAGGCACCTCGGTCAATGCACAAGGACTAGTCATTTCCTAACTGACCGCGCAGAAGTAGGGTGGGCCTGTCAGGCCACGTCCTGTCAATCGAACCGCCGCAGTGGCAACGTCATTGATGATGTCATAAGAAGTATCGACTCAACATGAAGCATCCGAAGGAAATTGAAACATCGAGTTGCTTGTCTTGAGTCTACACACGGTTGCAAGCATCCGTGCCTAGACTCGGGGGCTACTCCCATCGGGAGCGCTGGACGCGCAACCAATAATAACTAAGAACTCGAAAATTTCATACGGTCCAGGATCATGCCCGGGGACTTGATTCTGAGTAGAGTAACGATGTTTTTCCATCGGCAGTTAACCAGCATTGATTTATCGAGTAAATCTGGGCATGTTACTCAAAATCCTTTACGTACTATCAATAGGCATGACCTTACTCGAAGATATTGAAGACCCGATATAAAAAAAGTTGTCGAATGACCAAGACAATTTGCAGAAAACATCGACAGCATAAAAACATTTGAGTAGTACAACTTGAGTCTACACAAGGTTGCAAGCATCCGTGGCTAGACTCGGGGACTACTCCCATCGGGAGCGCTGGACGCGCACCCGATAAAAAAGGAATTTCTATTTCAAAGAAGTTAAAATCTTTCGGCAGTTATGAACGTTCGACAGAAGACAATTTTAGTCCCTGCTCGAAGCTTCTTTGACCAGTCACTCAGGGGCTACTGATGTGGGCATTATCCTTCGAGTAACTAGTATTACGCTACCTCATACGGCCCAACCAGGGGCCCATGAAGATCATCCACCGATCAAGGTGGGCCGATATGTCGGTTCCAAAGAAGGATTCTTGACGAACAAGGAAAGAAGACGAAGAAACTAGGAAAGTTCAGATGTAGAACTCTTTGTAACCTAGTCGAACCCGGATAGAACTCTTGAGACCTGGCTCGCAATATAAGGGCCAGGAGAGGGTCTGCCGAGGAACACACAACCATCGTAACCATAACCACCGCAAGTCTTGAGCTAGGTCATCAGAAATCTTAGTCTCACGACGAGATCATAGTCAAAGCCTTCGGCTACCCCATTGTAAGTCGATAGTTTCAATAATCAAGGTCAGACAAGCAGGAAGTAAGGGTTTTACCTCATCGAGGACCCCGAACCTGGGTAAATCTCTCTCCCCGATTGTTTGGTATCCGATGTCTCGTGTCAGCCTGCATGATTCCGTCAACCCTAAGCCCCAAAATGTGGGCATTGCCGAGGAGCACCCTCGTCACCCCTCTTTCAAAACCATAATTCAAAAGAGATCATGTCCAAGTTTATCGCACTCGCGAAACCCTAACCCTAGTTGGTGTCGAGAGAGAAACTTGTTCCCTCTTAGGTTTTTATGAAATTAAGCGTAAATTTTTTCCTAGTTTTGTGATGCAATGCACATCCCTTTTCTAATTCTACCCCGCAAACGTCTGGAATCCTGGGATATTACATCCTTAGACCGGGACTTAGACCTATAGGAAGTCTGAACTGGAGTGCATGCATGCAATCCCAGATGTGTAACATGGCTAAAGACGCCCGTGGGAAAATCTTAGCGCACCTCTTGAGAGTGTCTAAAATGTGCCATGATACTCCATGTTCTGGGAAAGAACTACGATCACCGCGGGAAAGGAACTACATGAAGTTCTCACAACCCTTGAAGGTTGATAGACATAGTTTTCACAATTTAAACTTAACTTCTCTAAAAAAACATTTTCGAAAACCATCATGTGCCTACGACCCCTGATCCACGACTATACATAAAACACCCACATAGTTGAGCTTGCCAAGTACACCCGTGCTCAATCTATCTGATCATCCCATTCTAGACCATAGAAGAGACGAGGATATCCGTCCAAACCCAATAGGACGATGACGAGGACCACTGCGAGGAGCAGAAGTTAGACACAATAAGTGAAGTAGGCAACAACATCGTTGTTAGAGTTAGAGGAAACTGAGATGAGAAATAAGAGGGGACCAATCCCCAAACCATAGAACCTATCCTTAGAGTATTTCTTAGCAGAAATCACTAGCCAAGTAGTACTCGAAATAGGTCTCGTCATGGAGTAGTCGACAAGTTTCTTCTTCTGGATCTTGGTTTGAATAGGAACTTACCTGGAAAGTTCACTGTGCCATGGAGGTTCCGGAGATCTTATGTCAAAGATCTTTTGAGATTTTCTGTAAAGGATCTTTTGAGATGAAAGTCCACTTGCGCCGGAAAGTCACACACCTTTGGACATGCTACTTTTCTGTTGTCACAGTTGGGTGCAATATTTAGGAACGATGTTCCGTTAGTGTTAAGCCAACGACTTGTACATCAGAACATGTAGTGGTGTACGTGGTCACCACAACAACGCTGACTCCTAGACGGCATGTTCATCTTAGCGGACCTATGGGTACTATGGGTCCGTTTGGTTCTATGCCAGCGCAAGCCCAACCAAAATATTGACCCACCAATGACGTTTTGTTTCTGTTTGGTTAGGGTCCAATTATTTGGTGAGCCCAAGCCAGCCAGTACATGCCAAAGTATCTTTTATGCCAATCCTTGGGCGAGCGGAGGGCGACGGAATCCTTCGCTAAAATTTTGGCAGGGCGCGTCGGCTCAGTCAAAATAGACTCTATGTATCCCATCACCTCGTTAGTTTCCTGCAGAACCTCTCGCCCTTCATTCGGATAAATATATCTCTAGAATATGTTGCATGTGCTCCATTGGTATAGCTTCCCATTGATGTTGGTCTAAGCCTTAGCGCGGCATACTATCTGCCGTTTTTGAGAACTTGTCATCGGAAAGCTCTCTATCACCAAGGTAGGCCAAGTAAGGCGTAATCTAGTCCAGGTTATAACCACCAAGACGGTTGTGAGTGACGAGTCAACAGTGTCAGGGTTACCCTTGTCTACTCCCTTGGTGGCTAGCATTTGTGACTTGTAGTCAATTAATGTCAAAGGCGGCGAGCATAATGGATCCATTTCGTGCATCATGTTGAGTAGCTAGCGAGAAAATCAGAAAGAAAGGAAGAAAGAAACACGTGAATTTAGAGAAAATTGAAATATCGTGGAGCGGAAACATTGGAGTTCCATTATGTTGTGAGAGTTGACCTTTTGTTTTATGATGTCTCTAACGCTCAGTCGACTGAGACTTAAGTTATGTCTCAATCAAATTACATCAGCGTGTATCAATGCGGGTCTAGATAAAATGTAAACACGAATCTTTGAGCAGAAACAAAATCCAACGGTGAAGCACGTGACTAAGACATAAGCTATATCTCGGCTAGCTGAAACTGAGAAATCCCCTTTGTTTTATTTTAGGCACTTCTTGTAACCGTCAAAACCTTGTTTCTGGACCAATAAATTGATGCAAAGGATTGACCAATGTTGAAAGCAAAAGCAACCGGCCGCCGGCCGGTGCATATAGAGTGATGTCGAAGCGTGCATCACGACCACCGTGTATGACAATGCATTAACGACCAGATAGTGAGGAGGAGTGAGTTGGTGCTGAGTGAGTATCATGCATGTATGGCCGCCCTCCTCCAGTCGTGCTCGCTAGGCTCGGTCTTGGGCTTTCAGATTCAAATAGCAATAATTAAGTAGTAGTACAACTTTTGTTCTGAAATAAAGGATTTAGCTTTGTTTAAATATAATGATAAATACGGATGATTTCAGCTCTGCTGGTTTACTAGAGCGGATCTGCAGGATCATGTTTCTAAAATCTGGCACAGTAGATGTAGTGGTAAGAGTTATTTAGATAGATGGCATTCTCGTTTTGCTAATCTTCGGAAAAACCTTAAGGGTTGGAATTTAAATATAGAGGGTGAATATAAAAGAGAAAGGGATACTATTTCTAAACATTTAGATTATATAGATAAGCAGAGTGAGTTTGCAGGGTTGTCTGTGGCTGACTATGAGCATACAGATGCTATCTCCAGAACAAGTTAAACCAGATTCTTCATGAAGAAGAAATCAAGTGGTTGCAACGTGCTAAGGAGCGAGATCTTTTTGAGAGAGATAGAAATACGAGGTATTTTATGATTAAAGCTAGTGGTGGTAAGCGTAAGAGTGAGATTTTTAGGCTTTGCCAAGATGAAGGCGTTATTGAAGGAGATAAAAATATTCTTGTTTATGCTACAGGCTTTTATAAAAAATTATTTGGTCCAGTTGGGCTTCTCCCTCTTTCTTTGGATGTACCTTTATCTAATGACTTGGATGAAGAGGATAAACTTTTACTCACTCGCCCCTTTTCTTTAGAAGAAATTAAGGATGCGGTTTTTTCAATGAAACATAATAGGGTACCTGGCCCAGATGGTTTTCCTATTGAGTTCTTTCAGAAGTTTTGGGAGTTGATAAAAGTGGATCTTCTTGCTCTGTTCATTGATTTTTACAATGGTTCTTTGGATATAAAACGCTTTAACTATGGTATTATTATTTTGATGGCCAAAGGTCAAGGGGCAGATAAGCTCCAGATGTACAGGCCCATTTGTCTACTAAATGTGATTTTTTTAAAATTTTACCAAAGTTTTGAATAACAAAGCTATTGCTTTAGCTGATAAAGTTATCTCTAGTATTCAATCAGCCTTCATAAAAGGAAGGTTTATCCTAGATAATGTTACGGTTTTACATGAAACCTTACATTACATGCATAGGAGGAAAAAAGCTGGGTTTTTTTTTCAAAGTTGACTTTGAGAAAGCTTATGATAAAAATAAATTGGGATTTCATGTTCTCTGTTCTGGACATGAAGGGGTTCCCTGAGTTGTTTATAAAATGGACTAAGGATGTAGTCAATAATGGTAAGGTCTGTATTATGGTCAATGATGAGTTGGGTCCATACTTTCAAACAAGAAAGGGCCTAAGGCAAGGTGACCCTTTCTCCCCTTTGTTATTTAACATAGCTGCAGAAGTTTTATCGGTTTTAGTTAAGAGAGCTCAGGAAAATGGACTACTTACGGGTTTAGCCTCGGTTTTGCTGGATGATGGAATAGCCATCATACAGTATGTGGATGACACTATTTTTATGTTTGAGGATAGTCTGGAAAGTGCTCGTAATCTAAAGTTTATCCTATGTATTTTTGAACAACTCACTGGTCTAAAAAATAATTTTCACAAAAGTGAAGTGTCTTTCTTCGGTGCTGCCTTAGATAAGCAAGAGATGTACACTCATATTTTCATTTGTAAAAAAGGAGATTTTCCTTTTAGGTATCTGGGGATCCCCATGCATTTTAAGCGTTTGCTGAATAGTGATTGAAAGGATGTTGAAGATAGGATTGAAAAGAAGAATGCTTGCTAGAAAGGCAACATTACCTCGATTGGATCTAGACTCATTTTGTTAGAAGCTTCTTTGAGAAGCATTACTAGTTATATGATGTCTTTCTTTACTATGCCTAAAGGGGTATTGAAAAGATGTGATTTCTTTCGGGCTCGCATGTTGTGGTAGGAAAAGTAAATGCTAAGAAATATCATTTGGTCAAATGGTCTGATGTTTGTCAGCCAAAAGATCAAGGGGGCCTTGGGGTGACAGAATTACATCTCAAGAATGTCAACCTTCTGTGTAAATGGATTTGGCGTTTAGAAAATGAAGAGGGTCTATGGCAAGACCTAATTAAAGCAAAGTATCTTAAAAAAATGTACCTTTTCTCAATGTAAGCCTAGTCCATCTCATTCCCATTTCCGGTCAGATCTAGTGGCGATAAAAGACATCTTTTATAGCTGTTGTAAGAGAGTTCTTGGGGATGGCAGGAAAACCCTTTTCTGGGAAGACAGTTGGGTTGGGCACCAGCCACTTTGTCGAAGTTTCCTGCGACTCTATAATCTCTGTTATAGTCATTTTATTACAGTTCATACTGTTTTTAGCAAAGGTTTTGATATGTTAAAGTTTAGAAGATTTCTAAGAGAGGAAACCAAAGCCATGTGGTGTAAGCTTTTGGACGTTTGTAGTCAAGTTCAGTTAAAAGATGAACCTGACAGAGTTTCGTGGCCGTTGACAAAATCTGGTACTTTTTTGGTTAAATCAATGTATTCCTTTTTAGTAGCAAAAAAGGTTAATTTCCCCTATAAAACTATGTGGACCCTCAACTTCCTTTGAGGATCAAAGTCTTTTTGCTGGTTGGTAATTAAGAATAGAATCCTAACTAAAGAGAATCTTAGGGTGGAAGAAACTGGAACTGTGTGAGTTTTATGATGATTACGAAACTCAGGAACACTTGTTCTTCTTGTGCCCTCTAGCGAAATATATTTGGAACGTGGTTAGTGTTTCTTTGGGATTAGTAAGATATTTGAATGCTTTGTTGATCTATATAGAGATTGGTTCAACACGTATTCAGGCCGAGATAGGAAGGTTGTAATTGTAGGTTCAGTGGCGGTTGTATGGGCTATTTGGAAAACAAGAAACAAATCTTGTTTTCAAAAAATTCGCCTCGGAGAGACCCCACAAGTGTTATTACTCTTGTTTTTCATTTCATTAACACTTGATCGAAATTGTAGAAAAATGGGTTGAACCATGTAAATGTTCTGCAGTTTCTATTGAAACTGGGGATCCCCTGCGGGGTTCCTTTTCTCGAAAAAAAATTACGGATGACACGTTAAAATGCGTCTAGATATATCCATATTTTTTTATTTAGATAAAGATAAATCACTTATCTCCGAATGGAGGGAATAGTTTTTAACCAGATATATGATCAGCGTGTAGGTACCTGCAGTACGAGGCATTGCATTTTCTTGAAATTCCGTCTCCGGGTGATATATGGGTGGTCTAGGACGTTCACACATACACATATGCCAAGGCAGCAACTGAATCCATGGGACTTGGGAGCGACCACACAAAAGGCAACAGGCAGGAGGACGACGGGCATGTACGTTACACACAACAACCGTAGGCGTGTAACACGCACGGACGTACGGTACGCCTAGCTATAGCTCCAGCACATACTCTTGTCCGGCCGTTCCTTCCTATAAATAAGCACGCAGCAGCTCCTGAGCATTCCATCCCAAGCACAGGAACCACTGAGCTAGTTAACTTGGGAGTGAGAGTGAGAGTGATCGATCCAAGATGTTGGGTTTGTTTACTCCGCGGCTCAAGGGGAAGGTGACGCTTGTGCGCAGGAGCGTCATCGACTTGAACCACCCAGGAGACGCCGTCATCAGCCACGACACCTGGGATGAGCTGACCACCAAAGGCGTCACCTGCCAGCTCATCAGCTCCACCGTCGCCGATCCTAGTAAGTAGTAATTACTAACCTCGTCATCTAATATGAAATGGAGGGAGTAATTCGCAGCGGAGACTTATATATGAGTTGGCATGTATGTATGGATGCAGATGATGAGAGCCGGGGTCTCGTGGGTGACGAGCATCATGTTGATTACCCGGTGTTCCACTTACAACCAATCATCCACAGCGATTCCACCTACGATGTCACCTTCAAGTGGGACGTGAATAAGCTCGGCATCCCCGGCGCCGTAATCGTCAGGAACTACCACGCCACCCAGTTCCTCCTCAAGACAATCACCATTGAACAAGTCCCCGGCCACCGCGGCCCTATCGTCTTCCTCGCAAACTCATGGGTCTACAACACCGACAAGTACCACTACAACCGAGTCTTCTTCACCAACGACGTACGTCTAGCTACCTTTCTTGCATCGATTCATTCCATGAACACCAATGAATTTGCTAATGAACAAGCATGGGATCGATGCCACCCTCAGACGTACCTGCCGAGCAAGATGCCGGCGTTGCTACGGCCGTACCGAGAGGACGAGCTCCAGATCCTTCGAGGGGACCACCCCAAGCAGGAGAACGGCGAATACAAGGACCGTGACCGTGTTTACCGCTACGACCTCTACAACGACCTCGGCGATCCAGACAACAACAACCCTCGCCCCACCCTCGGCGGCCCCGACAGCCCGTACCCTTACCCGCGCCGCGGCCGCACCGGCAGGAAGCCCACCAAGTTGGACCCCACGTGCGAGAGCGCCAATGTGGTGCCCCTGCTCCAGCAGTTCTACGTCCCCCGCGACGAGTGCTTTAACCACGCCAAGAAGGCCGACTTCACCGCCTACGCCATCAAGGCCGTCAAAGGGGGCATCCTCCCCCTAGCCAGGGAGCGATTCGACAGGATCACGCCCCGCGAGTTCGACGACTTCGACGACATCTACAAGCTCTACGACGATGGTGGCCTTAAGATCCCCGACATCCCTGCCCTCGACGCGCTCTACAAAGCCTTCCCGCCGCTCAGAAGCATCAGCCCAGCCCCCGGGGACTTCCTCTTCAACATGCCCATGCCGGATGTCATCAAGGAGGACAAGCTCGCATGGCGGACGGACGACGAGTTCGCCCGCGAGATGCTCGCCGGCCTCAACCCACACATCATCACGCGCCTGCAGGAGTTTCCTCCCAGGAGCAGCCTTGACGGCTACGGCGACCAAAACAGCAAGATCACTCCGGACCACATCCAGCACAGCCTCGGCAGGCTCACTGTCGACAAGGCCATCGCCGACAATAGGCTCTTCATCCTCGACCACCACGACAACTTCATGCCTCAGCTCCTAAAGATCAACAACCTCTGGGACACGTTCGTCTATGCCACCAGGACGCTGCTCTTCCTCCAGGACGATGACACCCTCAAGCCAATCGCCATCGAGCTCAGCACGCCCCGCCTCGACGATCTCGGCATCAAAGTGGTTGGCGCCGATAGCAAGGTCTACACGCCCCCCTCCGAGTCCGACAACAAGGTCCAGCACACCATCTGGCAGCTGGCCAAGGCCTACGCCGCCGTCAACGATTCCGCGTGGCACGCCCTCATCAGCCACTGGCTCCACACCCACGCGGTGATCGAGCCATTCGTCATAGCCACCAACCGGCAGCTCAGCGTCACACACCCCATCCACAAGCTCCTGCAGCCGCACTACCGCGACACCATGATGATCAACGCCCAGGCACGCCAGCTCCTCATCAACGCAGGCGGCCTCTTCGAGATGACCGTTTGTCCTGGTGAGTACGCGCTAAGAATCTCCTCTGACGTCTACAGAAACTGGAACTTCACCGAGCAGGCGCTGCCGGTAGACTTGATCAAGAGGGGCGTGGCCAAGGAGGATAAAGACAGCCCCTACGGAGTGTCTCTGCTCATCAAGGACTACCCGTACGCTGTGGATGGGCTGGCCGTCTGGTCGGCCATTGAGAACTGGGTCGACGAGTACTGCAAAATCTACTATCCCACCGACGACGTGCTTCAAAACGACGTCGAGCTGCAGGCATGGTGGAAGGAGGTGCGTGAAGTCGGCCATGGCGACATCAAGGACCAGCCCTGGTGGCCCAACATGACAACCGTGAAGGAGCTCGTCAGGTCATGCGCCACCATCATCTGGATCGCCTCCGCGCTGCACGCGGCCGTCAACTTTGGACAGTACTCATATGCTGGCTACCTCCCGAACCGCCCCACATCGAGCCGGCGCCCAATGCCGGAGCCAGGCACCAAGGAGTACCAGGAGGTGGAGACTAATCCGGACATGGCCTTCATCCACACCATCACTAGCCAGTTCCAAAGCATCATTGGTGTGTCCCTAATCGAGGTCCTGTCCAACCACTCCTCCGATGAGGTGTACCTGGGACAGCGTGAAGAGCCACAGTGGACATCAGATGACAAGGCTAAAAAGGCCTTCCAGAAGTTCAGCCAGAACCTGATCAACATCGAAGGAAGAATCATCAATATGAACGAGAAACAGAGTCTCAAGAACAGGAATGGTCCAGCAAAATTCCCCTACATGCTCCTCTACCCCAACACCTCTGACACCGATGGCGAGAGCGCCACCGGGATCACCGCCAAGGGCATCCCCAACAGCATCTCCATCTGATCAATGTTTATGGTACAGTATTATTTTTTGTCGTATATGTTTCTCTACTTTCACATTGCAAATAAGAAATGAGTATATGTGTGTGTCTGTATGGGGTCAGAAGCGTGCTCGTTCACGTTGAGGCCGAGTTGTGTTTGTTTTTCTGTTGATGAAGGGGGTCATCGCCTTGTAGTCAGCAAGTTTTTTTGAGCTTCAATAAAATAAAAAGGCAGAAAAGACACATGGTTAATGCGTCGCAAAACATCGCCCTTGTATTCTACCATGTATGTGTGAGTGCCAAAAATGAAACTGTGTTGTAATTGAGGCTGGCCAAAGATTTGGTATTAGAGCATGACTGGAGGAGGCAACGAGAGACACATCACCAGAGAAGAAGATGTCACCATGAGCAGGAGCAAACAGCCTTGACAATGGCTCAGTCATCTGAAAGAGGACCAACAAGAATCACATAAGGTTTTTGAACCAGCTGCGATAACATCTAATAGAGTGGTTAACAACAATCAATTGCCTATGTTATGGTAGAATGTATGTGATGTTCCACTATCATAGATGATTCATTTGATGTTTGTCCACTAGACAGAATTAGCATGTTGTCTTAGCTTTCTACCTTTTCTTCGCTCTTCCGTTAGCAACACATCAGTTTTGACTGGTTTAGCAGATAAAATTTCAAATGTGAAATGACAGAAAGATACCACCAGACCTCAATAAGAGTTCCTTTTATAACCCCAATGACATCCTCACCATTTTCACCATATTCTGAATGATTGTCACGCTTGTATCAAAAAGCTTTGCATATCAGACATGTACGCAAGTTTGCATACTGTTTATAGTAGAATATATATATTCATTTACTCTTTACGGTAGAAGATACATTCATTTGGATATGGATGTGTTATTTTCTACGCAAATCTTTCTGAAAGTCTTGTCAAACCAACTGGCATACCTTCAATTATAGCACCTCAAGCACACATTGCCTAAATTATAGAAAACTAGAATCAGAGAAAAAGGTAATCAGTAGCTACAGCCATACACCACTTATTTTCTAATTATTCCCCATGGTGTAGACAAAGATATCTCCTAATAGTAATACCAAATATGGTCAAGGAAAGGGAGCAACTGACTGGTGGAAATGGGAACTACAAGTGGTGGCAGAGGTACGGGCGAATCAGCTTGCCGATCACCAACAACTGATCCATCTGAGTCCTTCAAGTACTTGATCAGAAACTGCAGGCTGTACACCAACGCTTATTCTTGCCATAGACACTGAACAAGCAATGTGCAGCAAGTTAGGACACGATTTTCAGCGGAAAAAAAATCAGAAAAGCACCAATACTGTGTTCAGAAACTGCAAGTAATGAAGGCATTTGAATGGAAGGTCATGTGAGTAAATTTTACATAGATGTGAAAGCAGTATGTTGAGTATATGGGGCCTGATACTGGAATAACAGTTCTGGGTCCTTGTTTGTACTTTGTACCTAGTACCACTTGTTTGTGCCACTATGTTCTTGGTTGTGTTGTAATATAGGGAATCACAGTTGAAGAATAGATTAATCCAAAGCCAGGTGAGTTGATACCAGGGTCCTAAAAAGGAATTGGTAACAGCAGGAGGCAACATCCCCTCGAGTTGCTCCCCAAAAGTCTTTTTATCTAAATTTGGGGCATGCATTGGAAAGATCCTCCAATTATCAACTATGAACGGCGAAAAATTAATACAACATCTGGAGTTCGTTACCAGAATGAAGAAGACATCATCCTTACCGTGGCGGGGTGAGAAGAGAGGAGATGGGTGAGGACTGAGGACGCAGCTTCGCAGGCGGAGCATGGCGGCAGGCGACGGCGCCGGTGGCGGTTCCGTTGGGGATGGAGGGGAATCGAGTACTGTGGAGAAGAGAAACCCAGAGCTGGCTGGGCCTCAAGATGGGCTCCGCCCTCTCTTTTTTTTCTTCTTTGCGTGTTGGGTGTGCTCGTGGGATTGTCTGCCACTGCCACGCAGCGAAAGCCAAATCCCGAGACTGCACACTCCCACTACCGTCCCGCACCGGGCCGCCGGCGGCAGGCCAGCGATGGCGGAGCTTCGGCACTCGACGGCGGCGGCCGCCGCCCGCGCGTCCAATTCCCCAGCGAAGCGCGACTCCGACGCCTCCGCCGCCTCCTCCCCATTCGCCTCCACCTCCGCCGCCCGCGGCCGCGACGACGACGACAAGGACGCGCACCGCTCCTCCCCCCTCCTCCCGCAGCACCACCACCACAAGCAGCTCCTGCCGTCTCCCCTCCGCTCCCTCCTCGCCCTCGAGGACCCCAGGCCCCCCACCGCCTCCCTCTCCTACCGGATCTTGCTCGCCGTCCTCGCGCTCCTCCTGTTCGCCGCCCTCTTCTCCGCGCCCTCCCTCTGGTCCCGCTTCGTGAGTTACCGGCCACCTCCTTCTTCCAATGCCGTTCAAATCAATCGGAATCCCCACCCCGCACTTACTACGTTTTTGCCTTGTTTCATATTTGGTTTATCGTAGAACGCGCCCTACTTGTGCCAGAAGGAGGGGATCACGCTGCACTGCCCTCAGGTGAAGTGCTTTTGATCTCAGCAAGCGTTTTCACAACTTGTGCTCGCGTGAGAAACTGGAGTAGTTCTTATGAATTTTATTGTATTGATGAATGATGACTGCAGACCAAGGAACCCCTCTCGCTGTGGGAGAACCCGCGTGCTGCCACCACGTCATGGAAACCCTGTGCAGAGCGTCGAAGCGATGAGCCCTCAGGCAAGTCCTGCATTGATATTGCTTGAAAGACACACAAAAAAAAGTGTAGCATATGCTGAATCGTCAGTAGCCTTGAGCTGGTCAGTCATTGTGAGATCACTTACTAGCTAAGTGCTAGTTACCACACAGCTAGGTTTGTGGTAGTTCTTTTACAATTGTTTTTTGGTTGTTGATTGCTGTGATGTGGTGTTAATTTTTCTAGGACGGCTAAAACCTGAATTACACTGTTCTTCGAGAGTCGAATTGTGACCCATAGATCCTTACTTCCATTTCCTATGAAATGATGTTGCAGATTTATGTGGCAGCATATGGCGAACTTTACCCATGTTATCCCTGTGAAATGATCTTTCCATCAGTAATGTGAAGTTAAAATTATAATGCAGTTTTCATTTATAGACTTCTGTTGTGAGCAATGAGTCAGAACACGCAATAGTTTCCATGTAAAGTGCTATGCCAGATCTCATGATCTCGACATCTTCTAGCCATGTTTCGTGATACTTACTTGTAGAACCATAGTGTTTCACTGCAAGAAAGGATCCCTCTGCCAGTGAAGAGATGTTCACCCTCTGTTATATACATCAACTAGTGCCTTCATCATCAAACATTTGTTTCCTTCCATTCCATGATTGGGCCCTGATATTGATGTCAAAATATATTGGTATATAATGCAGATGTCCCACCTGAGAACGAAACATCTGGGTATATTTTCATTCATGCTGAGGGTGGACTGAACCAGCAACGAATAGCTGTATGTATGCACTTCTGTTGTCCCAGCCTTTCTCTCCTTATTGTGTGTGATAGCTAAATATTTGTTTCCGTGCTGCAATGTTTTTTTTTTGTGCTAGCACAGATTTGTGGCAACCTGCCAGTACCTCCAAATCTTGTGTCACCTGAGAATATTTTATTATTTTTTCCTATGTAGCCAGTTGTTACTTAAGCATAATCAGGCTATACCTTCAATACATTATTGACAATTCATTTTGATAACATATTTTTGCCATGATATGCTGTTGCTTATTTAAAGAAAAAGGACTCTCCTGTCATTTAATGCTTATTTAGTTACCTGCGTAAGATGATCATGGCAATTTCTTGAGCAGTGAGCAGTGGTAATTAGTTTCCTAAGATAGCAGTTTCAGTTACTACATAGACCCATCTGTTAATTTCCCGTCTATGGTGCTTATGCAGATATGTAATGCTGTCGCAATTGCTAAGATAATGGATGCAACACTTATTTTGCCAGTTCTGAAGCAGGACCAAATATGGAAAGACCAGACGTAAGTGTTACTTTCTCTTGTAACTTTTTTACCTGTCTGTTTTCCTGCTGGTATAGTGGTCTTTACTTGACAGTTTTGTTATACAAATTTTGCTTCGCAGAAAATTTAATTCGATGTTAACTGAGGATAGTGTCTTACTAGAATGTTGGGAAATGAACTTATAGTTATTCTACTCCGAGCCCTTGTGCATGCATGTGACACGAGATCTTTTGTGAGTATTGGCTCTTATAAAGATGATATCGTTCTCATACTACTACTTGAATGACCAAAATACGTGCTTCCAAAAAACATTGTCCATCTTCATGCTTATTTATGATTATGGGCAAATCCTCCTTGTTGCTTCGGTAGCAAAGTAGGGACTAATGGAAAAAATTATGTAGATTAAAAATGCATATTGAAGTACTATGAATTTTATAAGCAGGAAAACTTGCAATATCATGTTTAGCAGGTCCAAAGTTTTCCTGCTCCTATACTGGGTGTTGAATGATGAACTGATTAATATTGGATATAATGTGGATTCATAATTCTCTTATTTGCAGTATCACCTGATTTTACTCTGTTAAATACATTGTGTTTGCCATTACTATTTTGATTGTTAAGATCATTTGTCTCCTCTGCAGTAAATTTGAAGATATCTTTGATGTGGATCATTTTATAAACTATCTGAAGGATGATGTACGCATTATCCGAGATATCCCTGACTGGTTCACAGAAAAAGATGAGCTCTTCACCAGTATAAAGTAGGTTATATATTTTCTTTTGTTCCTTGCCTTAAGTTTTTAGTGCCTCTCTGCTTCAATGTAGGACTGTAATCTGTAAGATCTTTCTATATGGATTATTTTATTTATGTGGTTATGATCCATATGAATTTATCCTCTGCACTCATTCACATGTCGGAAAATTTCCTTGAATAATACTTGAGAAAAATGTTATGATTTTTTACGTTGCAATCAACGCTACAGGATTCAAGAAGGTGTGGCATTGTAATCATGCGATTATCCTATTCCTGTGTGTTTTAGAATTGAATCAAAATGGCCACTACCCCTACCATTCTGAAATTTACGTTAGAATAACACACAACACACTAATTGAACTTTTTGAATTCGAAATTTCTGTCACCAGTGAGATTTATTTATGGTTCCAACAAATGTATTTCAGTAGGTACAGGGAAGTCTAAAGTTACATTCATCTTGATATATATTTTAAATCTTGTTTGTTCTTAGCTCATCTTTCATGGGTATTCTGATAGATCTGAAGCAGTTAAATTTGTTTGTTTTCTTGTTGTCTCAGTATAAATTTCTATTCTGCTTAAGTGCTTATATCGGGTGTAAATAACAAGCAACTGAATTGCTCTAATATCTTCTGTTTATAATAGTATTGGAATGTTGTATATGACAGGCGTACTGTGAAGAACATCCCGAAGTATGCATCTGCTCAGTTTTACATTGATAATGTACTTCCAAGGATCAAAGAGAAAACAATAATGTCTATTAAGCCATTTGTCGACAGGTTGGGGTAAGTCAACAACTGAATCAACTATGTTGTGGCAACCATTCATACATGTGTGTTCTTAACCCAAAATTCCAATCTGCTTCCATGCTAATGTAAAGAGACCGTTGCTGTTTCTTTATTCGCTTTTCTTTAATTTGTGCCACAACAGTTACATCGTAGAAAATCTTTAATATGGATGTAGTAGTATAAACAAACATAATACAAACCTTCAATTTCAGATATGACAATGTTCCGATGGAGATCAACCGGCTAAGATGCAGAGTTAATTATCACGCTTTAAAGTTCCTACCTGATATCGAAGAAATGTCTGATAAGCTGGCAACAAAGATGAGGAATCGAACTGGCAATGGGAATCCATACATGTAAGCTACAGTGAATCTCTTATGTCTAGACTGTCTGGAGTTCATTGTTTTCAAAGGGAGTGCTTATTTGATGATGAAGTAATAGTCTCATCTTTTAAAGGGCACTTCATCTGAGATATGAGAAAGGAATGGTGGGACTGTCCTTTTGCGACTTTGCTGGAACACGTGAGGAGAAAGTAATGATGGCAGCTTATAGACAGAAGGAATGGCCACGCCGCTATAAGGTCATCTCAAATTTCCGTTTTCTCGCAGTTATCTCAGTTCAAGTCTTCAAACATAGAGGTGTGCACAACATAACATTCTAACAGTTTTCAATGTTATGTGCAGAATGGATCTCACTTGTGGCCATTAGCACTGCAAAAGAGAAAAGAAGGACGTTGCCCCCTTGAGCCTGGTGAGATTGCTGTGATCCTGCGAGCAATGGGATACCCAAGGGAAACACAGATATACGTTGCATCAGGGCAAGTTTATGGCGGCAAAAACAGGATGGCTCCCCTCAGGAACATGTTTCCCAACTTGGTGAGTTCTTCCATGGCTCAACCAAAGTGCTTATCCACCACCCCTGCAGAGACATTGCAAGTTTGCAACATTTCATTAATTTTCTTTTGGAGGAACTGAGCAAGTCCATTCCACCCTACAACCATTTAAATCATGAGTCGGAGAGTGTTGAATCTCCGGTTTGAAGCCGGGACCGATTCTAGACTCACACAGTAGTCAGGAGAGGCAAAACATACTTCAATCATTTCCTGCTCTTCCCCTGAATGCATGAGCCTCAGCAGAAACAGACATAAGCTTTGCACATGTGCTTGCAGGTGACCAAGGAGGAGCTGGCGAGCACGGCGGAGATGGAGCACTTCCGGAAGCACGTGACAAGCCTGGCAGCACTAGACTTCTTGGTGTGCCTCAAGTCGGACGTGTTCGTGCAGACGCATGGTGGCAACTTCGCCAAGCTCATCATCGGAGCGCGGCGGTATAGCGGGCGCCACCGGCTCAAGTCCATCAAGCCAGACAAGGGGCTCATGTCCAGGTCCCTCGGTGACCCGTACCTGGGCTGGGCCTCCTTCGCCGAGGACGTCGTGATCTCGCACCAGGCCCGTGCCGGCCTCCCTGAGCCCACCTTCCCCGGCTACGACCTCTGGGAGAACCCACTCACCCCCTGCATGTGCAGAGCCTGAAACAAACTGAGTAGTTCTTATGTAGACTGTAGTTCACAAGTGACAACCAGAGCATCTGTAGTTCTATGGGGTTCACGCACTCTAGAAGCTAGCTAGTGTTTCAGTTTTCCTTTATTTGATTTTGTTCATATGATACGGAGTACCACTTTCAGTAAGTGTTCCTGGGCTCTTCAGCTAATATTAGGTTTTTGTGTTCAGACTTCAGATGATTAGACGAAGGGATTGGTTACCTCTGCAGTTCTATGGGGTTCACGCCCTGTAGAAGCACGAATCTCGATTTAGGTGTTACATTATTTGCATGGGTTTACTCATCACGACGACCGGCGGGATCAATGCATTTTGATTGCGAGTGTAGCAGCGGTATTCAGTGGTTGTTCTCGTCGTCAGTCTCTATGTCCAGGGACGGGGTTGCAGGAGGTGCGGGGAGTGCTTTTTTAGTCCCACCTCGCTACTTCGGAGGCACGGCGAGTGGTTTATAAGGGGAAGCGCTGCCCCACGTCTCGTGTTCGTAAAAAGGAGAGACGGTTGGCATCTCCCCTGACAGGGACGGGAATGGTCTTCGGACTTTCCTCTAGCACATTGCGGTTAAGGCTACCCGTTTCGGCGGATCTTACCCAAATTTTTTGGGGACTTTTTCGCTGAACTAGTGGCTGCAGAAAACAAAAAAAAGCTTCCCAAAGACTAGTAGAGTAGTGTGGAAATCCAGTTTGGCTCATATGTGTAGATGCACCTATTACTGAAAGAACATATTTCAAAATATCTAAAAAAAATTACTCAAATATTATTTTCTATGACCTGTGCAAAAAAACAATTTCTGATGCTCCAAAAAAGTTTTTTACGAGACATTTATTTGTCTTTTTTACATAGGCCACATGAAATATTTTTGTCCCGCAAAACTTTCATGGGGTAACATAGGATGTTTGGATGCACGATGAGGAATTTTATTCAATTTTTTTAATATTTTAAAATAAATTTAAATTTTACTTTTCCTAATAGGTGTATCTACACCTATGAGCCAAAATGTCTTGTCCATAGTAGTATTACTACATAAAAAAGGATATTATTTGGGGACCATGTGAAGCTGGGTGCATGTGTACCTCGTTATGAAAATTTTCAAAAAATGCTATTTTAATGTTTCAGAAAAATTTAAAATGAGTAAGCATGTATATATTATATTAACATTTACTTGTACGTATTTTGGCATAAAAAACAACTATGTGTGACCTACACATAAATGTGAAAATAGGAATTCTTATTTCCGTGAACAGTACAAACCCAATCATTATAGTATTATTGGGATATTTTGTCATTTTCGTGTAGGCCACGTACAATCGTATTTTTTCGTGCAAACTTACACAAATAAGTATCAATATAATATGTACATGTAAAAATTTATTTCAATTTTTAAAATAAATAGCATTTTTCTAATATTGGAGAAAATAGATGTATGCATACACAGGTTCATCCTGATTTTTTCTTATTATTCAGGGCTACAAAAGCTCAAGACTGCAAACATAACACAGAGCAAGCGGTATCACATAATTGGGCGTTGCTGCATTTTCTACGTTTTGCACTAGTAATGGCATGTGAAAAAACTCAAGATTAAAAAACTTATCTCCCAATGCTACAAAAAATAAACAAAGTTAGAATAAAAATACTCAAGAATGCAAACATAAAATAGAGTTGATCTAGCGCTAGCAAATTCGGGTATGAAAAAAAAAACTCAATACTTCAAAAAATAACAGATAAAATAGTCTCCTAGGACCACAGAAAATAAATAGAGTTAGAATTGCAAAAACTAGAGAATGCAAACATAACATAGAGTTGAACGAGTGCCTATCGGTAGCAAATAATCAGGCCTTGATGCATTCTCCATGTTTTGCACTAGTATTAGCTTTCGCGTATGAAAAAACGTAACATTGTAAAAATAACGGAGTCGATAATCTACCTTGTCTGAATCGTGATTCTTGTTGAAATATTGGGCCCACTTTTAGTGGCCCAAATTAGATTTCAGTTTTCCCTATAAATCTCAAAGCCCACATAGTGGCAGCCTTGTGAGTTTGAGTCCAAGTTGGTGGCAGCTCACTAGTGAGTGGCAAGAGGTGGAAAGTTTAGTCCCACATGGAAAGTTGGGAGGAAGTTAGACCACCTTATAAGGTGGGTTGTTTCACCACTAGTAAGTGAGTGAGAATAGGAGTGCTACACGCGCGCTCCTCCTCCTCCTCGCTCGACTCGTCACGTCACGTCACGACACGACACGACACGCGCCGCGCTCGTGGTGAGTGGATTGAGCCTCGAGCCGAGACTTTCCTTACTTTTTGCAGCTCAGGAAAACGAACAGAGTTCTAGACGAACGCGTCACAGTTAGTCGGTTCGGGTCGCTCCCGGATCGTGGGCTATCTGTAACCGACTCAAAACGTTCGTGCGACGTGGGTCTGGCCCACGTTGACTAGGGTTTCCCGAGCCTATATAATCTCTTGCCCGGCTACCGCAGAAACACACCGAATACACGAGTTAGGGTTTCCACCTCTCTCTGCTTGCGCCGCCATCGTAGTCTACTCCATCCCGCGCGCCGACGTGCATCGGCAAACGGGAGAGCAGGTCTCCGGAACCACTCGTCCTTGCGATCATGTACGGGAGAGGGCGAATTAGGTTTTTGGGAAGCGCTCTGCGCGACTGCTCAAGCTCTTCATCACGGGTCGCCTTCCGTCCAAGTCGGGCGGTGCTGCCTACCGTCGTCTTCAACGCCGTCTACTTCGACCCGTCGTCCCCGTCGTCAACAACGTTGTCATCAACAACGTTACTGCTGCGACATCATCTGCTACACCTCCACCGCCACCTCCACCAGATCGGTACGTGCGACATATCTCGATCTATTCAGCGATGGATGGATGTTGTATCGTTTGCCATGCTACTATTCATGTTGATTAATGCATCTAGTATGTTCGAGTTTCACATGTTAGTAGTTGCTGTCGTCATGCTTAATGTTCTGGAATTAATCATGGAAATTGTGCCTAATTATCCAACAATCCAAAAACCTAATTGTAGGCAATTTCCTGAGTTAACTATGGCTGGTTTTGCTGATGCACTGAGGCCGGACAAGTTTACCGGTGTGCACTTTAAGAGGTGGCAGATTAAGGCCACGCTCTGGCTTACTCATTTGAAAGTGTTCCATGTGAGTAATGGTCTTCCTGAAGGAACTATATCTCGACCAAGATCGGAACAAGTTCAAGGAAGACAATACTCTCTTTGTCGGATGCGTACCTGAGCATTCTTGCTGATCGTCTATGTGATGTGTATATGCACATAGTAGACGGTAAAGAGCTCCGGGATGCACCGAATGCTAAATTCGGTGCAACCGATGCGAGCGATGAACTCGTACATCATGGAGAGCTTCCATGACATCGGGATGGTGAACAACCGTTCTGTAGTCGAACAAGCTCATGAGATACAGTGCATTGCGAAAGAGCTTGAACTCCTTAAGTGTGCCTTACCTGATAAGTTTGTGGCTGGATGCATTATTGCTAAGTTGCCCTCTTCATGGAGGAACTTTGCCACAACTCTCAAACACAAGAGACAGGAGATATCAGTTGAAAACCTGATAGCGTCTCTTGATGTTGAGGAGAAAGCTCGGGCTAAGGATACTACTGAGAAAGGAGAGGGTCAGTCTAGCGCCAACATGGTGCAGAAGAAACCCTACAACCAAGAACAAAGGGAATAACAAGCCCTCCTTCAATAAGCCTATGAAGACTACAACCTTCAAGAAGAAGAAGATGATAAACAAAGCAGATCCGAGCTGCTTTACTCGTGGAGAGACCGGCCACTTTTCTAAGGACTGTCCGGAGAGGGCGGACCGCAAGAAAAAGGCGAGGCAAGTCAACACGGTGACCGCTAGCAATGCCGATGGGTACGGTAATCTCTTTATCGTTCTTTCGGTATTTCAATCTCCATGTTGGTGGATTGATACGGGTGCTAATTTCATGTGTGTGCCGACATATCCATGTTCACTTCTTACCGGGTCGCCCGGGATTCTTCCGTCTTGATGGGGAATGGGTCACATGCTTCGTTCGTGGTGTTGGCACGGTAGATCCGAAGTTCACTTCGGGGAAGATCGTGCGAGTCGAGGAACGTGCAAGCATGTCCCTACTATGAACAAGAATCTCGTTAGCGGCTCCCTTCTATGCGGAGATGGGTTTAAGGTTGTCTTAGAGTCGAATAAAGTAGTTGTTTCCAAGTTTGGACAATTTATTGGTAAAGGCTATGAGTGCGGAGGCTTGTTCCGCTTTTCGCTTTCGATTTCAGTAATAAGTCCGTGAACCATATTTGTGGCAATGTTAGTGATGATACCGGTGTTTGGCATTCTCGTTTATGTCACATTAATTTTGGTTTAATGTCTCGGCTATCCAAGTTTAAGTTTAATTCCGAAGTTCACCATTGCCAAAGGTTATAAGTGCCATAGTTGTGTGCAATCAAAGCAACCTCGGAAGCCTCACAAGGCGGCCGAGGAGAGAAACTTGGCACCTCTAGAACTCATACATTCTGATCTATGCGAGATGAATGGTGTGTTGACAAAAGGTGGAAAGAGATATTTCATGACACTGATTGATGATGCGACTAGATTTTGCTATGTTTATTTGTTGCGAACTAAAGATGAAGCCTTAGACTACTTTAAAATTTATAAGGCCGAAGTTGAAAATCAACTAGAGAGAAAGATCAAGCGTCTTAGGTCCGATCGTGGTGGTGAATATTTTCCTAAAATCTTTGATGAATTCTGTGAGGAACATGGTATTATTCATGAGAGGACGCCTCCCTATTCGCCCCAATCAAACGGGGTTGCCGAGAGGAAAAACCGCACGCTGACTGACTTGGTGAATTCCATGTTAGCCACTGCTAGTTTATCAAAGGCATGGTGGGGGGAGGCTTTGTTGACTACATGTCATGTCCTGAATAGAGTTCCTAACAAGAATAAAGATAAAACCCCTTACGAGGAGTGGTCTGGGAGAAAACCATCACTTTCGTATTTGCGTACATGGGGATGTTTGGCGAAAGTCAATATTCCAATTACTAAGAAGCGCAAACTCGGACCAAAGACGAGTGGATTGTATCTTTCTAGGTTATGCTCCGCGGAGTGTAGGCTATAGATTTTTAGTAGTTCAATCTGAAGTACCTGATATGCATGTTGACACTATTATGGAATCTCGTGATGCAACATTCTTTGAGAATATGTTTCACATGAAAGATATGCATAGCATTGCTAGAATTTCTACTGAGATGCAGATGACTGGAAAGAAGCTGTCCATAATGAGATGACTGGAAAGAAGCTGTCCATAATGAGATGGACTCGATTCTTTCTAATGGAACTTGGGAGCTATCAGAACGACCCCATGGATGCAAGCCTGTGGGCTGTAAATGGGTGTTCAAGAAGAAGCTAAGACCTGATGGTACTATTGAGAAGTACAAGGCGCGGCTTGTAGCGAAAGGCTACACACGAGAGAAGGCGAAGATTACTTCGACACCTATTCACTGTCGCTAGACTTACCACCATTCGAGTACTACTATCCATGGCTGCCTCCTATGGTCTTATCGTTCATCAAATGGACGTAAAGACAGCCTTTTCTTAATGGAGAGTTGGAAGAGGAAATCTATATGGATCAGCTCGATGGGTTTGTAGTAAAAGGTGAAGAAAGAAAGGTGTGCAAGTTGCTAAAATCTTTATATGGCCTAAAACAAGCACCTAAGCAATGGCATGAGAAGTTTGACGAACTTTAACTTCTCGTAGGCTTTGTTGTCAATGAGGCCGACAAGTGCGTTTACTATCGCCATGGTGGGGGCGAAGGTGTTATATTATGTTTGTATGTGGATGATATTCTGATCTTTGGTACAAACATGAAAGTAATACACGAGGTCAAGTCTTTCTTGTCAAAGAGCTTTGATATGAAAGATCCGGGAGAAGCCGATGTGATTCCGAACATCAAGCCGATTAAGAACGAGAGTGGGATTACTCTAACGCAATCCCATTATGTTGAGAAGATCTTGAGCCGGTTCGGCTATATTGATAGCAAGCCTTCTTCAACACCTTATGATCCCAGTGTGACATTACGCAAGAACCGGAGAATCGCCATAGATCAATTGAGATATTCTCAGATCGTTGGCTCACTCATGTACTTAGCGAGCGCGACTAGACCCGACATCTCTTTTGCTGTTAGCAAGTTGAGTAGGTTCATGTCAAACCCGGTACCGATCATTGGCATGCACTTGATAGGGTCATGCGCTACCTATGTGGTACAATGAGTTATGGGATTCACTATTCAGTGGCACCCACTGTGCTTGAAGGATATAGTGATTCGAATTGGATTTCAGATGTAGCTGATTTGTACGCTACAAGTGGGTATGTATTTACCTTTGGATGTGGCGCAGTGTCATGGAGATCTTGCAAACAAACCATATTGACGAGGTCAACTATAGAAGCAGAACTAACTGCTTTAGACACAACCACTGTTGAATCAGAATGGTTGCGCGAGCTCTTGGTGGACTTGCCTCGTGGTTGAAAAACCTGTTCCGGCAATCCTTTTGAATTGTGACAATCAAACCGTAATTGTCAAAGTGAACAATTCTAAGGATAACGCGAAGTCATCAAGACACGTCAAGAGACGTTTGAAGTCCGTCGAGAAATTGCGAAACTCCGGAGTAATAACTGTTACATATATTCAAACAGACAAAAACCTGGCAGATCCCTTTACAAAGGGACTATCACGTAATGTGATAGAAAGTGCATCGAGGGAGATGGGTTTGAGACCCGTTGATGTTATACCATAGTGGTAACCCAACCTTTGTGATCGGAGATCCCGTGAATTAGGACCTGGGAAGAACAAACTAGTGGTTTAATTGAGGAGAGTATTATGTAATCCTCTCTATGTGAAGATGCACAACTCTCAATTGCTGTAAGGCAGGTTGGCGACAAGCATTAATGTGTTTATGTTGGCTATTATAGCAAAGATGTCTGTCCTACGAGCATTCTTGAAATAACACACCTATATGAGTCCGATTGTTAAACGTCGCAATCTATGAGATTTGGGTGATCTCTAGTAAACTCATGAAGAGACCATGAAGTATGACGCATATGCTTCACCCGCGGGGTAGGCTACCGGCAGCCATGTACCGGTTATGACTTTGAGTGAAACCCCGTTCACGCAAAACTTGCAATTCAAGGCTTAGTCCATTGTTCAAGTGTGAATGGAT
Source organism: Lolium rigidum (assembly GCF_022539505.1). Lineage (NCBI taxonomy): Eukaryota > Viridiplantae > Streptophyta > Magnoliopsida > Poales > Poaceae > Lolium > Lolium rigidum. The sequence goes on from NC_061509.1 coordinate 50,783,761, forward strand.
GTAGCTCAAGGTTCTAGGCGGAAGTTCAACTTAACAGTCTCCGCCGAAACACCGGTATATAAACAAGCAACGAGTATTGGTAAATCTCTAAATGGGGATTTGAGATCCGGTGGGGGATTGTTGAAATATTGGGCCCACTTTTAGTGGCCCAAATTAGATTTCAGTTTTCCCTATAAATCTCAAAGCCCACATAGTGGCAGCCTTGTGAGTTTGAGCCCAAGTTGGTGGCAGCTCACTAGTGAGTGGCAAGAGGTGGGAAGTTTAGTCCCACATGGAAAGTTGGGAGGAAGTTAGACCACCTTATAAGGTGGGTTGTTTCACCACTAGTAAGTGAGTGAGAATAGGAGTGCTACACGCGCGCTCCTCCTCCTCCTCGCTCGCTCGTCTCGTCTCGACTCGACACGACGCGCGCCGCGCTCGTGGTGAGTGGATTGAGCCTCGAGCCGAGACTTTCCTTACTTTTTGCAGCTCAGGAAAACGAACAGAGTTCTAGACGAACGCGTCACAGTTAGTCGGTTCGGGTCGCTCCCGGATCGTGGGCTATCTGTAACCGACTCAAAACGTTCGTGCGACGTGGGTGTGGCCCACGTTGCCTAGGGTTTCCCGAGCCTATATAATCTCTTGCCCGGCTACCGCAGAAACACACCGAATACACGAGTTAGGGTTTCCACCTCTCTCTGCTTGCGCCGCCATCGTAGTCTACTCCATCCCGCGCGCCGACGTGCATCGGCAAACGGGAGAGCAGGTCTCCGGAACCACTCGTCCTTGCGATCCTGTACGGGAGAGGGCGAATTAGGTTTTTGGGAAGCGCTCTGCGCGACTGCTCAAGCTCTTCATCACGGGTCGCCTTCCGTCCAAGTCGGGCGGTGCTGCCTACCGTCGTCTTCAACGCCGTCTACTTCGACCCGTCGTCCCTCGTCGTCAACAACGTTGTCATCAACAACGTTACCGTCTGCGACATCATCTGCTACACCTCCACCGCCACCTCCACCAGATCGGTACGTGCGACATATCTCGATCTATTCAGCGATGGATGTTGTATCGTTTGCCATGCTACTATTCATGTTGATTAATGCATCTAGTATGTTCGAGTTTCACATGTTAGTAGTTGCTGTCGTCATGCTTAATGTTCTGGAATTAATCATGGAAATTGTGCCTAATTATCCAACAATCCAAAAACCTAATTGTAGGCAATTTCCTGAGTTAACTATGGCTGGTTTTGCTGATGCACTGAGGCCGGACAAGTTTACCGGTGTGCACTTTAAGAGGTGGCAGATTAAGGCCACGCTCTGGCTTACTCATTTGAAAGTGTTCCATGTGAGTAATGGTCTTCCTGAAGGAACTATATCTGACCAAGATCAGAACAAGTTCAAGGAAGACAATACTCTCTTTGTCGGATGCGTACTGAGCATTCTTGCTGATCGTCTATGTGATGTGTATATGCACATAGTAGACGGTAAAGAGCTCTGGGATGCACTGAATGCTAAATTCGGTGCAACCGATGCAGGCAGTGAACTGTACATCATGGAGAGCTTCCATGACATCAGGATGGTGAACAACCGTTCTGTAGTCGAACAAGCTCATGAGATACAGTGCATTGCGAAAGAGCTTGAACTCCTTAAGTGTGCCTTACCTGATAAGTTTGTGGCTGGATGCATCATTGTGGCTGGCCATTGCCATGGAATGATTTTGCGACTCTGCTAAGGTTGCAGTTTGCGATGCTACCAGGCATTACTATGTTCTAAGAAATGACATACGGAGTATCAAAAATTGTTGCAGTTTATATTTCAGAATTCAGGCTTATTTGCTAGTTCTTGGTTAATTTAGAAGTGGACCCGGTGTGCTGTACTTTACAAGGTTCGTATCATCTAAAACGCCGTCTGAGCTACAACAGTGATTATGAAAACAGACGTGAAAAAATTATGAAAATCCGTTGGGAGAACCGATGCATCGATTTATATTACAGGTCTAGTTTTGTAGCGAAACTTTGGACGTGGCCATGGACTCGTGGTGGTCGGTGGCTCGCTGCACCACGTTGCTTTCCACACGGCAGCTAGACAGGCCATGCAGCCTCGCTGCTCGCCACGTACAGCCTCACTCGAAGCGCTCGATCCGAAAGCCATTAAAAACTCATCTACTCCACACGCTGATCTCCTCGCTTCCTCACTCCAGTACTGGTGCAGTGCACTACCAAAAATCCTTCAGATCGACAATGGCGCAGATGAGAGCGTTCGGCGATGAGCAGCAGCAGGAAGAAGCCCTGCATGGCCACGGGCTCGACAAGGACGGCGCAGGCGGAGGCGACAGCAACAAGAAGGCGCGCGCGGGCCTCTGCGGCGTGCTCCGGGAGCGCAAGGTGCTGGAGCTGGCGCGCGCCAAGCAGCGTCTGGTGGAGGTCCCCTACACGGCCACGCTGGCCAACGCGGCCAACGCGCTCCTCGCCGGCCGCGTCTCCGCCGTCACCGTTGCCGCGCCGCCCGGCCACTGGATCGGCGCCGGCGGGTCCATGATCGTCGAGTCCGACCCCGCCACCGGCGTCGCCCGCAAGCACTACATCGGCATGGTCAACATGCTCGACATCCTCACCCACATCGCCGAGGCCGGCCACGATGATGATGCTGCCGCCGTCGGGAATGGCCAGGCCGCGCCGCCGGAGGCCATCGACCTTGACAGCCGCATGTCCGTGCCGGTGTCCTCCGTCATTGGCCACTCCCTAGAGGGCCTCACCCTCTGGACGTTCCACCCAAACACAAGGTACTATAACTACGTAGTACTTCCTAACCTGTAACTTTTGTAGCACTTCGATCTCTCAGATCGTGAAACTGACACATTGGCATTGTTCTGATCAATTAACTGCGGTTCTAGCCTGCTGGACTGCATGGAGACGTTCAGCAAGGGCGTGCACCGCGCGCTGGTGCCGCTGGAGAGCTCGGCGGAGAACGTGGTGGCGGTGGAGCTGGTGGAGTCCGCGCCCGTGTACAGGATGCTCACCCAGATGGACGTGGTAAGGTTCCTGCGCGCGCACGGCGCCGAGCTCGGCGGCGTCCTGTCGCGCACCGTCCGGGACCTCGGCGCGGCTAGCGAGGCCGTGCTCGCGGTGGCGAATCGCACCAAGGTGATCGAGGCCATCAGGACGATGCGGGCGGGGTCGCTCACCGCCGTCCCAGTCGTCGACGCCCCCGTTGACGCGTACATCCTGCAAGACGTAAGTTCTGTTTCCTCACCGCCTCAACCTCAACACTGTTTGTTGCTCTGTTTGTGTTTCATCGATGTGATTAACTGGTTGCTTTGTTTGTGGTGCAGGGGAGAGGGAAGAAGGTGGTGGAGACGTTCTCGGCGACGGACCTGCGCGACTGCCCGGTGGCACAGCTGCGGTCGTGGTTGGGCACCACCGTGGCGGAGTTCAAGAAGAAGGTGGCCGAGTACCGGCGGGATGGCAGCAAGCCACTCGACGCGGCGACCGGCGTCCAGGCCACTGACGACGGCGATACCGGCACCACCGTGGACGCTGGTATCGTGGTGGGCACCGGGAACGAAGAGAAGCCGCCGCGGCCGCGGGAGATGGTGACGTGCTCCATGGACAGCACGCTCGGGGAGGTGATCGAGAAGGCGGCGGCGAGCCACGTGCACCGCCTGTGGGTCGTCGACGACGGCGAGGAGGCACTGCTGCGCGGGGTGGTGTCGCTGACCGACGTGCTCCGGGTGGTCAGGGAGGCCGCCCTCGACGAGGACCGGGAGCTGCAGAACTTTGTCGTGCTAGAGTAACTTTTTTCAGTCTTATAACGTTCAAGTCTTGTACTGTGACGATGGATGGGCGCGTGCGTTTGTGTCTACTGAGTACTGACCCGTTCCCTGTGTCCTGCTTGCCGCTAGGATGGTTGTGTAAAAAGGGCCAACGAAAAGCACGCACCCCAATTTTATCTGAATTTTCGATTTGCTGTTCAAATCAAATAATGAATGATTCCAGGGGCAAATACTTGTTGGCCTCACACACAAATAAATACTAGGAAATTAAAATGAACGAAGAGGAACATAGTACTCCCTCAAGATCCAAATTAGTTGATTTCATTTCATCTTATAGATGGATAAGCCAAGTGCAGCGTACCCAAAGAAATTACAAATTGCAGCGTACCCAAAGAAATTAAGCGAGAGCAAATGCCATTTGTTAGGTGATGTTGAGCTCGAAACTTCAAATCTGGACCAAGCGTTTCAATTTACAAAAATCAAAAATCATATTCAAAAATTCTGAAAAGAAAAACAAGTCTAGATGTATGCTATAAACATGAAAATTTTCAATATGCGCAACTTTATATTTTAGGCTACACAAAAATGATAAAAGTTTGAATTCTAGTATAGCAAATGTGCACATTTCAAAACTATTAAATGTCCAATTTTTATTTTTTGTAGCATAGAATATAAAGAATTTGATATTAGGATTTTTTCATGTTTTTACGATGCATTATTGACTACGTCCAAATATTTTTCATTTCTTTCCAACTTGTATATATGAACTTTGACTTTTCAAAAATAAATGTTTACATGTACTCCCTCCGTGCAGAATTGTAAGACGTCGGCGGGATTCACGGTCAAATATTTTTGTGCTATCTAATTTTAGGAGTTTCCTTTTCTACCCCTCCGTGCTCGAACCGACAGGCCCCCGTCGTCGCCCACTCGCTCGCACTCACAACCTCTCACCCGCATCTCCCTCTCCCCGTCTCTCACCTCCCTCGCCGGCGCCCGCCCGCGTCGCCGGCGCCCGCCCGCGTCGCCGGCGCCTTCTCGCAGGCGTGCGTCGCCGCACTCTTCCTCACGCTTCGTCGCCTCTTCCGCTCTCTCCAACAAAAGTGTCGCATCAAGATCGAGATTAAAAGGTCGTATTTTTCCTCCTCCCACGGCCGGATCTGCTCCGGCGGTGATCGATTTATGGAGCAGAGGTGAGGGCCGAGCTCCAATCGTGGTGGTGGTGGTGCGGAGCTCGAATCGTAGCCGGAGAAGACCTCCTCCCAGATCTTGACCAAAGCCGTCGCCCGCAGCTAGCGTCGGCGCCGTCTCCCGCGCCCGCTCCGCGGCCGTCTCCTCCTACTGGAGAAGTTGTCGCGCGTGAAAGGTGGAGGGGTCCCGGACGACGAAGCTGCTGCCGGCGCGGCCCCAGGAGATGGCCCCCAGGAGATGGCCCCGTCCAGCTGCGGCTCGCTGACCAGCTGCGGGCCCTGCAGCAGCGCGCGGATGCGGCGGCTCCGCCAATGAGAGCGGCGGCCGGACGAGGTGGTTCAGCGCAAGGTACCCCTGGGGCGACGGTAGCAGCGGCTCCCATGTCCAAGCATGCCAGATTGATGCGGAGCTCCAATCGTAACCATGCTCGGTGCTCAGGGCACTTTGCTTCTAATCAAAGGTACGTAGTACAACAGTAATCAAAGGATAACACTGCTTCTGTATTTCTGGAATGCATGGCCATATCCATCCGATACTGATACACTATACTTACTTACTGGTACACTATACTTACTGGTACATAACTGGTTGATAACATTGCTGGTAGGTCTTTCACTCATGGAAACTTTACAGTGGCCTGGACAACTCAGATAAGACAATAATTATGCTCAAGATAGATGGAGACAACATTAGTTGCTGGTGTTTATCAAAGGGCAGTTGTTGGTGGAATTAAAGGTAAAGATTCATCTCCACCCTGATCAATTCATGTTATGTGTGTTACTAAAAGAACAGATAGTTCATGTTAATGAACAGTAGCCAAGGGCACATCTGCGGTAAGCACTTAATCGTGATTTGATGTATCCTGATGGCGACTTACCTTAATTAAATCATTGTAACAACAACAATACAGTAGCAGTTGTTTTATTCTGACCATATAGTCAATTTAGCACTAGGCCACCAGTACGTGTGTCATCCGAGTCAATACTCAGTCACAGTAAGATAAACAATATGTATTGAAGTACTTAATGCTAAGCTGAATGATTTCCTGGATAAACAATAATCTGTTTAGACATCCATTAGCATGGCCTGAATAAACCTCTTGTCTTTGATCTGTGAATGGGAATTTGATCAATTCCGGTTATAACAACAACACCAATACAGTAGCAGTCAGTGGCGGAGCCAGGAATTGAGACGAGGGGGGGCGAACAATAAAAGGTGTGCCACCGGCGAATTTTTTTTTAACAACACATGTAATCCACAATTGTACGGAAAGAACAATGTAAATAAGTCGAAGTCTCACAATATTATAGCTCACAAAATTTAGGCAAAAAAGCAAGTGTATTCAGGGGTACCATATTCATCAATTGGTCTCCGAACTTCAGGATCAGCAACAACATTTGCTATATCAAAAATTTCAGCAGCATTTGATTGTTGATTATCCTGCAACACAGAAATTGAAATCAATCTTTCAGCAACATCTCCTACACACTACTGGTCACTAGACAATAGACACAGAAATTGAAATCAATCTTTCACCTAATCTGGCGTAACCTCTTGAGGTTTCTGGAAATCGCTGCAGATTCTTCTTGCCGAGCTAGAGCCAAGGCTGCTGCAGCTTCGTCCTCCTCGGCCTACATCTCTATCCACTCCCTTTCTTCGTCGGAATCCATCAGAGAGCAGCGGCCACCGGAATCTCAGATGGGGCGGGCGCCGGCCGCCAGGAGATGAGCGGCGCGGGCGAGGGCTGGCGAGGGCGGGGTGGGCAGGGAGACGGAGGTCGGGGCGCCGGGGCGGGCCAGGGTGGCCGGGATGGGCAGGGAGGTGGCCCGTGCCGGCGTGATGGGGGCGGAGAGTGTCGGCGCACGGAGAGCTTGCCGGGCACCGGGCGGGGCGACCTTGCGGGGTAGGAGGGCGCCGGGGCGGGGCAGGGCGGCCGGGGTGGGCAGGGCGGTGGCCGGCGCCGGCGCGCGGAGAGCTTTGCAGGGCGGAGAAGCGCTTGGGAAGGTTAGGTCGCTGCGTCGTGGTCGAGTGATCGTAGACTCGTATACGAGTCGTAGTATCTAATTTTTTTCTGCCCAAAATCGAGGGGGGGCAACCGCCCCCTGTTGCCCCACTAGTGGCGCCGCCAATGGTAGCAGTAGTTTGTGTAACAAGAACAACATTTTAGCAGCAGTAGTTTGTGTAACAACAACAATAGCGGTAGTAGCAGCTGGTGAATTTGCTTGCATTTTCTGGTGTCAATGGTTGAAGATCAATAGGTACAAATTCCAGTAGCTTGTTTCCACTGATTGCTTGCAACAAATTCTGTTAACAAATTCCTGTAGCTTGCTTCCACTTCTGATGTAGCTACTTGTGCTTGCTTGTTCTTGTGTTGCTTATGCTTTTTACTTGTGCTTGCTTCTGTTGTAGGTATTTCTTCTAGCTCTCCTTCTGCATGATTTCCTTCTTTTCTCTTGCGCTTGCTAGATTGATTGCTTTTACTTGCTTCTTCTCTTGCTTTCTTTGCTTCTTCTCTTGCTTTCTTTGCTTCTTTTTTTTTCGAGCTTCTTCTTGCTTTTCTTCTTCTCTTGTTTTTTTTGCTTCTTCTCTTGCTTTCTTTGCCTCTTCTTTTTTTCGAGCTTCCTCTTGCTTTTCTTCTTCTCTTGCTTTCTTTGCCTCTTCTTTCTTTCGAGCTTCCTCTTGCTTTGCTTCTTCTTTCTTTCGAGCTTCCTCTTGCTTTGCTTCTTCTTTCTTTCGAGCTTCCTCTTGCTTTGCTTCTTCTCTTGCTTTCTTTGCTTCTTCTTTCTTTCGAGCTTCCTCTTGCTTTGCTTCTTCTTTCTTTCGAGCTTCCTCTTGCTTTGCTTCTTCTTTCTTTCGAGCTTCCTCTTGCTTTGCTTCTTCTCTTGCTTTCTTTGCTTCTTCTTTCTTTCGAGCTTCCTCTTGCTTTGCTTTTTCTTTCTTTTGAGCTTCTTGTTGCTTTGCTTCTTCTTCTGCTTGCAGTGCCTTTGCTACTGCCTTTAGGGCATTTTCGTAAACTAGAGCAGGACAAGGAATGCTGGTAGGTAGCAGATTTTGTTCTTCTAAGCTTATCTTGCCCAAATGAGGGATTTTATACCCATTGCCTCCACTATTGTTCAACACTTCAGTCATACAGGTTTGAAGAGATACGAAAATTCTATTCAAGGTAGGCGCATCATATGCAGCAAACTCTTCCTCCACATCACGGATGAGGTCGTTTAGTGTTCTAGGGCTTCTGCGGTCTGTTAGGGATTCTATGGAGTTGAAGAACCCTAGATCATTAACATTCAAATCTGGGCTATTCGCTGGCTGCTGCACCAGCTGTATGTCCATTCCAATTTTAGCTACAGCATCTTTGAATTCTTGATCAGTAGGTAGTATGTGTGGCTTGGCGTTATCTTGTTGTACAAAGATAGTCTGTCCAGCATCTTCTGCAGGCCAAGCATCTCGAATTGCTGGCAACACCTTATCTATTAGGAACTCCCTCATAACATCCCTAGTGACTTTGATTGACTTAGTCTCTAGGGTCCCTTTAGGCCGATTATCGCTTTTCCTTTGTGCTGGCAATTGTTTAACAAATGGCCAAACACCAATCTTACCAGAAAAAGTCACATTTTTTGCACTGTCGAATCTTGGTCTTGCAATTGCTGTAAGAAACATGACCTTGCCAATGCACTGTTTGCTTGTGACTGCTCTCATAGGCTCCTCCTCTTCTGGTAGCAGGTAATACTTTCTGTTTTTCTTGGTGAGATTAAACCACTTCTCATCTATATGTACACAATTGTACATACTTTTGAAAATTGGGTCTCCTTTCTTTGTCTTATTCTCACCAAGCATTGAGAGGCAAAATTGGAGTCTCGCCAACATATTAGTTTCTGTTAGTAGTGGCTTCAGAGAGTTTGAGATCCTCTTGATATGCTTTGCTTTGAATCTTGTGAATAATGTGCTAGGGCTGACTCCCAACTGCCAAGCTAATGATCTGATAGTTGACCTTTGATTTAGAGGTATACTTGGAACAATGGTTAGATCAATGTTTTTTCGTTTTCTTCCGCACCTTCCTTTTCTTTTGCTAGAGACATCCACTTCCAAACCTTCTGCTATTTGCCGCATAGCTTGTCTCCAGATTCTTTGCATAACTTGGATATCTACTTGAAAAAATGCAGCAACATCTTTCTTATCATTCCTATCGAACTTCCCTCCGTTTTTCATGCAAAGTGAATGCATAGCTACATATGCAGCGTACTTGTGTTGGTCAGGGAGGATTTTTCTATGTCGTATTGCTTGATGACCATCTGGTTCTTCCTCTTCATCTACTGCATATTCCTCTTCATCTACTGCATCTTGACCTTCATCATCATCTGTGTATTAGTAACAATATATGTAAATTAGTGATAAAATGGATACTAAAGATTGCAGTAATATGTACTTGATGAATCATGCAATGAGACTGCATTTCCTCTACAGACTACAGGAACTAAAATCTCTTCTTACTGGATGAATTAATTTCAGTATCAAATTGGAAAGTTTATGCGCTTCAGAAATGCCTTGCATCTCCTTTAGATTCTCTACATCGTATACTAAACCTAGGAGAACAAATTTAGGTATATAATACACCAGGAGAGGCTGCAAGCTGGAGCGCGCGAGGCCGAGGAGGTGCCAAGGCATTGTTGTGGTGCAGTGTTATGGAGAAGTGAAGTCAATGAACCCGTCCATTCGAGTGATAAAAATCCGGTTCCAGAAAAGGAGGAGCTGGAACCAACGACCCTAGTACTGACCATGTCTTTATGATTGGGTCTTATCTTAATGTTCCCATTGGGCAGGACATAACATCAACAGGTATGTTGCATTGTTGCTTGCTAGTTTAACAGTGACATGGCAACGTTATCGTCTTATAATTGCAACACAAGCTGAAAGTTAATCGTACCTTACTCTCAAGAAACATTCATGAGCTGAAACCTACATTGAACTTGTTTCCTGCAGACTCATGAGCCGTCGACTAATGGATGACAAATTAAAGAACCTAATGGACCACAGTGACTAATCTAACAGATGATCTGATCAAGCTCTCCCGCACCATCTAATAAGGTTAGCTTTCTCCCGTGGCGGTGGCGTTCGTGGTATGCATGCATGCTCATATTTAGTAGCACTGAAACACACAAGAGACAATTGACATGGGACACGTATGGACCCACTTGCTGGCATTCACTAATTCAGCATGTGAGCTTCTAGATGTGAGCCTCTTCTGAAGACCATATACACACACACATTATGACCATATACACACACATTATTGCAGGAGCTCCAGTTATTATCTGAATCTGAATAGATGCTGCATGCTCATATTGCATCCTTTTTTTATGCCTTCAACTTTCGACAGAACTATGATCAAATGCAATGAATCGTACAAGCACATGTCATGGTGTCCTCTACCTCTAGTTGTATCAATCATGCATGTAAGCAATGAACATGTGCTGCTATACATAGAATAGATACAACTGCTGCTAGATCATGTTGTAGAATATTGCTCATCATTTCCACTTATTTTACTGATGCTTGTTATGACAGCATTGCTAGAAATTAAAATTCATTGACGTGTGCTGATCAGTAGTTCAGTACCTGGTTGATTGACATCCTCATCTCGTTCTTCAGGTGGACTAAAATTGAGATCTGGAAGCACCATTGTCTACAGGCGCGACCTCGATGACCTTTGTACGCAGCGATGAGCGGGGAAGTAGTGCTTTGCCAACAACTGGCGTCCTTGCGACCTCCAGGCCCTGGCGTCCTTGTGACCTCCAGGCCCTGGCGCCTCTTGGTGACCTCCAGGCCTGACCCTAGCGCCCCCAGGGGAAGCCCTGGACGAGCTTCTGGCTAGGGGATGGCGGCGAGCTTCCGGGAACTGCAACAACCGGCGAGCTGGGCGACGAGCGCGACGAGCCAGTGGATGATCGGAGCTAGACCTGGAGTACAGCTGGGCGACGAGATAGGGGATCGATCGGTACCAATCGGAGCTGGACGCGAAGGCCTGGATCGTTTGGCGATGAGACAGGGGATCGATCGGAGCTGGGCCACGCACGCTTGGTGGATCGGAGCTGGGCCACGCGCGCCTGGTGGAGAGGATCGATTTCTCCTGGGGGAGGAGCTGCCTGGCGGAGAAGATGGCTGGGGTGGATCGATTCCGGTGGGGGAGGAGCTGCCTGGAGGAGAAGATGGCCGGGGAGGATCGATTCCGGTGGGGGGCGACGGGAGAATCGAGATCGGGATTCAAAATTTCGATAGGGGTATCGATGTCTTTTTACTACTTTTTCACCTGGTCGGAAAACGTCCCCGACGTCTTACAATTCTGCACGGAGGGAGTAGCTACGACTCCAATTGTCCACACTCATGTTGTGATTGCCCTCATCCTTCTTATATAATATTCCAATAAGAAGTAGGGAAAAACTCGCATTCGAAACACCACGACCGGCTAAAATCCGATTCTTTGCCAAACACCAAGAATTAGCTCTTCCTCACTCGGATCAAGATACACATGGTGTAACAAGGCAGGTCAGCCTAGGAGTTAACGTGAATCGCTCCTCTTCTCAAGCTCCTAGTGGATAACCAAAAAAATCTCATTCAAGTATATTGTCCAACTCTCTTTCGTTAGCAATGTAAGACTAACTTTAATCCCATATTTTGCCATGCATGAATGGACATTCAGACATTTTTTTTATTTTAAAGCTGTTTCATTGAAAGGTGGGGAGAGTGCACCTCCCCCGATGAAGAGGTGTGGCTGTACTAAACACCTTGGCATCTTGGACTGAGGGTGCGTGATCCGCATTTGGAGATGTGGCGACGAGTTGGGGTATGTGTCGATGGATGTGGCCAAGGTAGCTTCGGTAATGATATATGTACGCTTGGGACGAGGCCTAAAGCCTAATGGTAGTGTATTGCATGCTTGAATGATGTATGTATGCTGGAAAATCAAGGACAAAGTCCGCTAGGGGGTGAATGGTCCAATGTGTCATCCAAACGTAGATTAAAATCCGCCCTTCTTGTCTATTTATATAAAACTTTTTAACCTTGTCATTATTTATTTTCGCGGTAATGTATGTCACTTTTTATACATTCTTCAATATTGCAATCTTAAATACATTTTAAATAATAGTAATTCTGTTTCAAATTAGTTGTCGCAGATATTTTTTGCAAAATGAGCCAACATATGGACTGAAACGTGTCTAGATACGTATCTAGACCAAATCTGACCAAAACCGTGACAATTAATTTGGAACGGAGAAAGTATTATATATTAAGATGCATGTTTTCAATGCCATTCTACTATTTATCATTACAGCTATGTTTTTTAGATAAATTACAACCATGTTTTTTATGTGCTATCTGGAGCTATATTTTGTTAGGATTTTTATTTTTTAATTGAATTTGAGATGTTAATGGAATATTTTGTTAAAACTGAAGCCCTTCTAATGTATTAAAGTGCATTTGTATTTATACTTGCCCATAATATCTTTAAATATCTGCAAATCTTGGCAGAGTGTTGTAGGGTAACAAAAAAAAAACTTGAGAGTTTAGTAGAAGTAGTATTCTTAGTATATAAGACTATGAAGGTTAGGTAAATGTATGAGGCCAATAAGGGGTCAATAAGTAAATTGTCATGTGATTTTTTTGGCGGGTATGTGATATTTGTTTTTGGGTGAAAGTTGTCCTTCCCATCCTTTGATAGTTTTGTCACTCAGCGTCCATGAGACAGTCTAATCAGACAGGGTATCGTAACGTTTTTAACATGCATGAGTATTTAGAGTGAAAATTTAAGTTTGTTTTTTTTTATTTGATTCGATTTGGTTACTTGTGTAATGTTCCAGTAGAAAAACTCGTATGTTTGTTGTTCTCTTGAGTTTATTTGATTATTACTTGTGCAAGAGAAACTAGTGTAAAGTATCCATCTTATATATACCAAAACATTTAAAAACAAAGAGATGGCAATGATTTAGCTAGCTCGGGACCCATCTAGCCGTCTCGAAACCAACTTAGGGCATGTACAATGGTTATATCTTAGCGATGCCACGTAGGCTAATTGATGACGTGGAGGAGAGAGAAATAGAAAAAAGAGGTTTGTCTTCTCTTAGCTGCAATATGATCTCTTAACAACAATCTCTCTCACCACATATTTAGGGATGTCTCACTACTAGAGATAAGAATAAAAATTAACCTATTGTACATCATATTTTGTTGTTATATCTAGATTACGTGGTGAAGTTAAGATAAGACGGTCTTATCAACCATTGTACATGCCCTTACCCGGCATTATTTGCGTTTTTAGAAAGCTAGTTCATAAAATTGCGCCGAGAAATGTGAGCTGGTAGTTCTGCTGCATTGCTTGATCGTAGTATCAGGATAATTGTGTGTGTGTGTGTGTTTTTTTGAACTCAATCTGTTGTAGTACTGTACTACTTTTTTTTTCTAGGAGGCAAGTAATTACTATTCGTTTTTTTAATCTGGCTAGTATGGGCCGTCCCTGGCTGTAACGTGGGAGCAGCCCAGAGGAAAAACATTTGTGGCCGTTTTTTCCTAAGAAAAGGAGGTCCAGCCTTCCAGGTCCATCAGCCCACGCGCAAGTTCAGCTCGTTTCTTCTTCCACTCGAACGGAATCGTTGGGCGAGTGCACGCGAAACAAACGGGAAAATGGAGCCGATGATTTGGATCGGCTTGGACGGACCACATCCACGAGTCCACAACCTCTACCCCACAGCGCACACAAAGTCAGAAACCCAACCCCGCGCCCGACAGTCGTCATCCGAGCCGAGCCGAGCGAGCGCGGCCTCCGTCCGCACGCCACGCCACCTTTTAACGCGCACTCAACACTTTGTTAATGGCGGTGGACCACCCGTGGACGACGTTGTGGTGTGGTGCTCCACCACCACCACCGGCACCGAGCGCGAGCTCGGCCGCCGGCGGGGTATCACCTTTCGCCTCGTCCTAATCCGGTGGTCCTCCCCGCCCATCATTTCCGACCCAAAATCTGACCGTTGCACCCAGGATCCGTCGTGCTGCCCACTTTTCCGGCTTTCCCCAGCGTCTCTTCCCAATCCATCCAATTCCACTTCTGTCCTGTCCTGTGTGCGTCGTTGCGTATGCACCGCAGACGGTTGGTTGAGGATATCCGAACAGGGCACCCAATCATGTCCACTGTTCCACATACTAGCAGGAGTAGCGCCAACACACTCGAATGTTCTAACGGTAAACTAACCATCAGGTATAATCCGCTTAGATCAGCTGTATTTGATTTCACGGTTCACGCAATTTCGAAGCACAAATTAATGGATCACTAATTGAATTTGGCTGCATCAAAAATTTGCGGAGTTAGGTCTCAAGAGTTAGGTTATGTTTAAACGGTAGTGGCGTCAATAATAAGGTTTCCCCGAAACCTCATCGACCTTGTCGATGGTGCTCTCTTCTCCAATGACGTTGAGGAGGGCAGGTGATTAATCGGCTGGCCGTTGCTCTTCTATACTTGTGGATCTAGGTTTCCTTTTCAAAGATGATTCTTCTCCAATCGGCTTAGTGAGTCCAGTCTCGAGTTGATTTGTCTGGCTAGATCCGAGGTGGTTCATCGAACCCTTTTCATCAATTTCTTCTCCGGGACAATGCTCTATTTCATACATCGTTACTGCCGTCATCTTATGACTTCGACCGACAACTTCTTGGTTGCCACGCCAACGCTGTTTTCCTGGCTACGATGTGGTCCAAAGGTCAACATGCAGCAAGGAGAACATGCGGTGTACCGTTAACGAGTGCCTCAGAAAGACGGAGGTGATCTCCCTAGGACATGTGTGTAATTTCCTTTCTATTCTAAGATGGCTTTGCAAGAGTTGGGTTTACTTTAATTTATGTCGTGTAACTTCTTCGCCAAAAACAAATGCAACAAAAGCAATAATAGTTAGGCGTCTGAGTATATAAAAATGTTCTTCAGAATATAAACCAGCCTAATTTTCGGCGAAAAAGTACAAAAGGATAATCTTACAATCAGACAACGTATAAAAGAGAAAAACATTAGTCACATGAAATTCTTTCCAAGAAAATAAAAGCTCCACGTTTTCCCTTTCCATCACCGGAAGTCGTGAGCTGCATGCATGCGCATTGGTCGGCGGCAGCAAAGCATGTGGCAGCGTCGAGCCTCCTGACGCCCTTGTCTGCCTGCCTGTCACCCGGAGGTGTACTGACAGGGTTCCTTCGGTTAGCCAGTCCAGAGACCAATTAATCAACTCTACTTTACTTAATTTGCAGCCTGACAAGAGAGGCTAATAGATCTGGTACCTCTGCCAACTAATCTTGATGGTGCACAGTGTCGATTTAATGGACACTGGCTTAGATGAGATGTAGTGTCAAGAAAGCTGCTGCCCATTCCATCTAATGATCTGTTGCTCATTCCGCATTTGTCGTCTAAAGTTCAAGATTCTGTAGTTGTCCAAAAATTCATTCATTTTCCTTTACCATTTTTAGGGCCTGTTTGCTTTAAAAAGGAATTTAAAACAAAGGAATAGGAAAAACGTAGAAACTGTATGTCATGACATGTGAATCCTATAAAAACGCTTGATTGCATCACATGAAAAATGCAGAAATTTTCTAGAGGGATTGAGTGCACGTCCTAGTTGCCCTAGACATATAGAAAATTTTACAAGAGGTCCAACCTCTTGTTAGAAATCTTATGAAATTGTAGTGTAAGAAGAAGATCCATAGGGATTTTAAATGGTTCAATCCTTTGAATCAAATGACTTTTGTAGAAAAAAATTCTATGGGTATGAATCCTACAAAATTCTTTTACAAATCCTTTGAATCAAATACCTTAAGTATGATGACACGTCGATGCTTAATCGAGAATTACCACGCAACGGACCACACCAAACGTGCTACCACGCTACACTACATGCCCGAATCTCAGAGGATCTCTAGCATATCCACATAACTTTGGGCCTGAAAAAATAACAGTTACTTTCCGATTTTGAGGAAAAACGGCTTAGGTAGATCTAGTAAATACATTTTGGCCCGGAAGTAATTTTTGGAAGCGTTGGGAATTGGGCGCACAAAAACCCTGTCGGATTTCCTGCTCACCCATCACTCACGGTTGTTGGTGGAAGGGATGATTTGGGGCCGGCGTCTTGTCGCTCACCCGCTGCCAATCTCCCTGCTACCGCCCCTTCCAAGCGCAACGCTCAATCGCCATCATGGCTCTCCCAAGCCTCCCGACGTCGGCGCCCTGATAGCGCCACCCAATCCTATCGCCTCCATGATGAAGCGAAAGTGGCGGGGCAACCACATCGTGCAAGGAGTTGGTCCCCTTGCGAGTGCGAGCTCCGAGCGCACCCTCACTTCGATGGTAGCGGCGACAATCATTGGCAAAGCGTTGTCGTCTAGGGGACGACCGAAATCAGTGTCAAACGGGTCGACGAAGACAAAGAAGGTGTCATATCGAGGACGAAAGCTTTAGCCAACTCCATCGCCGACCATGGTGCCCGACGCTCGTATGAACGTCGGCCGCGCCCCTAGCATGTTCGAGAAAATGCGAGAGAGGTAGAGTTTCTCCCCTTTTGACGAAATGGTGAGACAATTTGGTCATGTTGTTTAGTTCTTTCAGTTTTTGAATTGTGTAGTCTAAATTTGCATTTGGTTACTACCTTGGATTTGAACATGTTGAAGGAAAATGAGGTTAACATTGCTAGCACACTACTTGAGGCATTCAGTGTTGGCATGGAAATTGGGGAAAATGAGGTGTAGGAGATCAGAGAGGAGGTGTTTGATGCTTTTCAATAGAAAGGAAAAACAATATGAAGTGCCCTGCCTTCGTGACCATCCAACCATTTGTTCTCCCTTTTTTCTAGTATATAGGTAAACAATAGTTATAAAACATATAGTAGAAACGCTTTTATCTCTATCGCGATCCTAGAAGCATCTACGCACAAACAAAACAAGGACATACAAAGCAGGACCAATTCCGATATGTTTCCATCAACCGGTTCATGACTGGAGCCGGCAGGATTAGTCAGCATTATGTCTGGTGGAGTGGAGAGATAATAAGATTATACTGTAATCTTCTATGCGATGTACATGTACTAGCACTACTGACAGCCTTAAATAAGAGTACTCAGCGCGATTAAGATTCTTCACCTATCATGGATTACATGTGAAGTCTTGAAAGTGGACATATGCTGGTGGTGACGCACAACCGTTTGTTGGCAGGCACCCCTCCTATTTTAATCTGAGTGGGGGTCCAGTCGGTGAGTGCTGTACAAAACGTACATGCTTAAATGCATTATATATTCATTTTTTACCTATAGTTTTTGAAGTTGAAATCACCGACAAACTGAGAGTAAATTTATCTGCTAAATAGAAAGGCAGCAAAACAGGAAGTCATCCTTAAATGCCGGAGAGAAGAGGGAAAAAAAACCCTAACTTTTCACCATTCTACTTTCCTTCCACACATTTTGTTGTCATTTTGGCCATGATCATCGAGCATGGATGTAGAAGCTTTTTAAATTTGTCCAAATTGCACATGGAGGTTAGGTCTCCTAGGAAACTTTTTGTCTGTGCCTCCATTGCACAACTTGTGTTGAAGTTGAAGTTGAAATGAAATGGGAGTCCATGCAATGCAACCATTAACACATCATCGCATGGTAATTGCGCCACAAATGGACAATGTAGTAACTGAAAGGAACATAAATTTCCAAAGAGCAGTTATTCGCTCTGACTCTATCTAGAAGCTTTTCTTCCTCTCAAAATTTTCCTCCAAGAAAAGAAAATCCAGTCAAAATCTTGTATCTTGTAGACAAACAAACAGAAGGGAGAGGCTTCCGGGACACCTGGCCCCTGTTCAGCACCAGCTAGCTAACATAGATTTGTTGGTCTTTCTTCTCCACCACCTCCACTTCCCCCCACCCCACCATCTCTCTGCTCCCAATTTCTCCACCATTGGCAGCAGCCGCTTGCTCTCTCCACCCTCGTCTTCTCGCCGGCCGCTAATCCAAGCGGAGGGAGGCGAAGCGAGAGAACAGAAGCGGCGAGGAAAGGGGAAGGAGGCGGCGGCAAGGGAGGTGAAAGATGTTTGACAGCCTGCTCAACTCCAAGTTCCACAACAAATGGTATGACCATGGATCCATTACTTTCTGCCGATTCGGTTCCGGTTCGCGGGAGCTTCAGCCCTTGAAGCTGGCTGGCTTGCTGTTTTTCTTGGAAGATGATTTGTTCAGCTTTTCGAGTTAGTACGGCACCGATTTACCGATGCGAGGAGCCGGCATTCGTTCCGTTCCTGGGCTGTTGCGACCGCGGTTCTTGAGCTGCCCGGATTTCTCAATTTCTTAGCTGAATTTCGTACGCGCCTACTTTTCCCCATCTTCTGTGCTCGTCTGCTTCTTGATTCGTGTCGCTGTTGCTTACATGCGTTCCAGCTCTGCTGCTGATTCTATGGCTGCTCTTCCAGCTTTGCTGGGATGGGAATCTATCGTTTTGGGGATTGTGTTGCTTGCTCGAGCTGCTGCATCCTCTATTAGAGTCGCAGTTGTCCTGATTCGATGCCGTGTTTCCTCTCCTTCTAACTGCTGATTTTCTTTACCGCCGTCTGATGCAGCAAGCACGCGATCAAATGCACCCGGACCCGGCTGGATCTGGTGCGGCGGAAGAAGCAGGCCATGGTCAAGTTCCTCAGGAAGGACGTCGCCGACCTCATCACCAACGGCCTTGAGTCGCACGCCTTCGGACGGGTACAGACTGCGTACCCAGCTCACCAGCTTGCATTGTTCAGCAGTAATTATCACCAACTAGTGCTCTTAGAACTTAGAAGGGAATTTAGGTTGGCGCAAACAGCGCAATGTTTCACGATGCTGAGCATGAAGATAGTATGTATACATTGATGAATGTTTCCTCCTGGAATGCAGATGGAAGAACTGATTGTGGAGATGAACCAGGCGTCAAACTACGATGTCATCGAGCAGTATTGCGAGTACATAGCCAAGCAGCTCAACATCCTGCAGAAACAGAGGTACCTGCGATTTGTATGAGATTGTTAACAAAGGACATGTGGAATAATGGTTCAAACCCCTGACAACTCTGTTGTGGCTGTCATGTGTTTCATCCCTGAATTATTTTTCTGACTCCAATTTTGTCATGAACATGTCTCCTCCAGGTTGAAACCTAAATGAATCAAATTCAGTCAATGTAGCTAAGCGAATCAAGCAACTTAGCATTTGCTATTTTCTGTAACTTCTTGGATAGAGTTTCCAAAGTTGTAGAGAATCTGTAAACTGCAAATTAGCATATACTAGTTTTCGCAGGATTGTGCTGATGCCCATGTATATTTCCCAACTCTTATAGCTGCGGATAATTCATACTATTTTTTTTGTCGAAACTTACCTTATCAGGGAAATATGGAATATATGCAAACTTTTTTACTAGATGCGTTTTGTTTATATTTGGCCATATTATCAGGTTAAGTCTGCACGCCATACAGAACTTAGGAATGCTTCTGATTGCATTCAATTAATATCACAGAAGTTCCTTTGGTCACTAATCTGTGGTGGTCTATTTACAGTGAATGCCCTCACGAAGCCTTGGAACCTGTGTCAACTCTGATTTTCGCTGCTGCTAGATACCCTGACTTGCCTGAACTGTGTGACCTCCGACATGTATTCACAGAGAGATATGGGGCTTCCATTGAACCTTTTGTTAGCTCTGAGGTACATATCATCCTGTCCCTTTTTGTGTTTGAGCTGCTCCCTTTTATTGCACCATGCTGATTAACTTAACAATTCTGTGGATAGTTTGTTCAGAAGCTTCAGAACAAGTCATTTACTAAAGAGGAGAAGTTGCTAGTGATGCAAGACATTATTGAAGAATTGGCACTCCCATTTAATATCAAGGAAATCGAACGGAAGATATCTGGTGTACCTCAAAACAAAAAGGTATATTTTAGTTAGCTTAGAGCAGGTCTAACAGACCCCCTAAACCACGCCGGACTTGTATAATTCCGGCGGTATACGGGGTGCGGGCGAAAATGGCCGTCTAGCAGCCCCCCTAAACGGTTCACCCCGTATCTAAAATATACAGGGCCCTGGGAATTTTCCCCCTCGCCCCTTACTTGTAGAGGGTGGAGGGGCATATAGGGGGTGAAAACTGCACTCTGCACCACCGGACCTCGCCGCGCCGCCGCCAAACAAACTCCACTCCGGCGACCAATTCCAGCCAACGAGCTCTAAATTCTATCAAATCTCTACCAATTTCTTTCAACCCATCAAGATTTCTATCAAATAATGAAAAAACTAGATGAATTTTGAAGCAAAATTCCGCGTTCTCCCACTCGGGGCGGAGCTGGTGGGGACGGGGCGGAACTGGCGCCGGCGCGGGCAGGGCGGGTGCGCCGCGACGGGGCAGGGCCAGGGTGGCCATGGCGGCCTGAGGCGGCACAAGGCGACGGGGGCCATGGCGGCCTGAGGCGGCACAAGGCGACGGGGGCCATGGCGGCCTGAGGCGGCGCAAGGCGACGGGGGCCGCCCGCGGCCTGAGAAGCGGGGCGAGGCGGCGCGTGGCAGCAGCTCGGGGCGGCATGTCCGGTGGTGCGGGGTGGCAGGTCCGGCGGCGGGGCTGCAGCGCGAAGAGATGAAAAAAGAAGCATATTCTTAGAATATGCTCTTTTACAGTTTTCGTATACGGGGACTGCTAGACGGGAGGCGTTTTTGTCCGGTTAAAAGTACTCGCGTTTTATATACAGGGCCCTCTACTCGCGTTTTAAGGGGCGAAAAAATACGGGGCCTGTTAGACATGCTCTTACCGAATTATATCGTCCAACCTTTTAGTAACTACTGGAATGATCAACCACTATTATGTGTGTGGTTATTTACTTGTGTTTTTTTTTCCATTAGGATCTTCTGAAGAAGGGTTCATTTAATGGTGTAGAGGTTGAAGCATCAGGGCGCAATGGGCACAAGGTAGATAAGCATGCTGTGCTTGAAAGGAAATCCAAATCCATACCTGAAGGGCGTGACCGGAGGCAGGAAGTTCAGATAAAGCCAAAAGATATTCATGTTGTTCCTGATTGTGTTGGTCAAGTTGGCGAGAGAAGCAGGAAGAACTATTCAGATAAACCTACGGAGAAGAAACATATGGATAATGATGTCCTTCCTTTGGACATGAAGCGAAGGAATGGTCCAACAGAGGTCAAGAAAGATGAGAAAAAGGGTGGTCAATCTTGGAGGGAACTGATGAATGCAGAGGAGTTGGATCTTAATGGCTCAAAGAAACAGGAGGTTGCTGCAGCAAAACCTCTTCAGAGAGAAATCAAGAAGATAGTTCCTCCATACACTGAACTAAAGGACACCGAGAAGAAAAATGGGTACCATCGATCCCACATGGCTGGTGGCACTGATCATAATTGGGGACATGCTGACTTGGGGCTTAAAACTCTGGGCCTGGAGAAGCAAGGAAGTGAGTCAGCTAGCACCTTGAACGGTAAAACAGCAAACAAAGTTCCTCCTTATTCTAAGCCATACAGAGCAATGAGTGAGAAGCCTTCTGAAGACGATAATGTTGGTTTGTATAATCAAGCACGTCATATAGGAGAGTTTGGACAGACGGTGCAAGATAAGCAGCAAATGCCAGAGAAGAAGGCAGCCAATATGCGGCCTCCCTATGTTAAGCCCAACACTAACATGAAATCAGTGCATGAAAATCCGGCAAATGAAGTTGCTCATGGGTACAGGCACAATGGTTCGGAAGCAACAGGTCACCGGAGAGATGGTCTGGCTGCTGATGATGCACCTCGGCCTGTCTCAGTCAGAAGGAAAAGCGCAAAGCCACCTGTACATGGTTCTCCATACGATGAAGTGACTAATGATGAAAAGATGGCAAACCAAACACCTGGTGGCCGAACAAGACGCTCAGCGTACGATGAAGCGACTAATGATGAAAATATGGCAAACCAAACACCTGGTGGCCGAACAAGACGCTCAAGCAACAGGAATGGTCACCATGAGGACTACGAACGACGAAAACACTCAAGCAGGCAGAATGGATCGGCAAGCGGCAGTGACTACCAAACGGAGGAAGATGAGACGGACAATGCGATTGACTTCGGCAATCTTCTGCCTCGAGCACCTAGCTCGCATCGGAAACACAGGAGCAGGAGTGCCCATCCCCGTGAAGGCAGCAGCCATGATGACGAGGAAAGGATGATGGACAAGCTTCTGAGGCACTACAGCAAGAAGGGCATGGAGAGGGAGGAGGAGCACAGGACAAGGACAAAATCCCGGACCCCTCGCCCTCGAGCCGATCACCCTGCTGATGGCAACAAAGAACGATCCAGCAGAGATCATCCTGAAAGAGCCGTATCTCTGCCCACGGAATCTGACTCCCCAGTTGCAAAGCCGAAGACTCCTCCTCCTGCTCGGTCCATGTCACTGCAGCCGGACACGACTAGGGGCAACGTGCACCCGAGAATGCCGGACTTTGACGAGCTGGCTGCACGAATCAGTGCTCTGAAGAGGGCGTGAGCTGCCTGCCACCGGTCTGTCTCCACTCTTGAGGCTTCGGCAATCGGTATTGTCCGTGTTCTATCACAGCATCTCATGATGCTGATCACATGAATCAGAGGATGATCTCATGATGCAGATCACATGAATCAGAGCATGCTCTTCATTGGTGGCCTTGTTTCGACCTTTGTTTCTTTCTTTTGGTGGTATACTTGCTTGCATTGCGTTGCATTGCTCCCTGTGTGATGTCTAGGTAGATGATTGGTAGGAGTAGTTGAATGGGAGATTTGATAGGCATACCATACGATATGTGCTGAAGTGGATGTGGTTGTTTGATTTACTCATGTTCTTAATTGTCAGTGTATAGATGCCATTGATGAGGCTATAATGAAGTGACGATCTTTCTCTGTTTCTGTTGTTACTACCATGTCTGAATGTGAGTTACCTTGAGTCTGGAGGGGGTTTACCCCCTTCACATGCTAACTACCAGTGCTAGTACTAACTCGTAGTTGGAGGTGGATGCCTTACTCCTCGCTCTGCCAACTGTGGCGTGAGCAATTGAAGCCTTGTGCTGGCACATGACTACATGTTCTTGATTCGGTGCATTTTTCGGTTTGCCAGGTAGAGTTCGGCTCAACTGCAGGTATGGTGATTGTCCTAGGAAGATGATGCATGTGGCCGTCGCCCGTCGGCGCAATAATGCAAACACGTTCTTCTAAGGAACCTTCAAATTAGTTTGGGTGCGTACCAAATTGACTAGCACAAGGCTGATGAGATTCTTTCCTCTGTCATCAAGTCATTTAGAACTCCCGAGTCAGTCAGACACCAGATGAACTCTCCTAACAAAAACATGTTACAGTTATACATTACGCAGATTGCGGCGACCAGCTAGCCCAGGGACCTCACGACGCCGACGACGAAATGCAGGATGTAGCTGTCGCCGCCGCCGCCATCGAGCATGCCGTCGCAGACGAGCCGCTGCAGCGCGGGGTCCCTCGGCAGCGCCCCGCCGTGGTACAGCACCGTCGCCGCCACCGCCGCCGGCGGCCTGCTCGCGACGCACGCCGCCAGCCTCGCCACCGCCCGGAGGAACAGCGGCAGGAGACCCTGCATATAACCAAACAGCAAGAAATCAGCAACGAAAAACAAGACACGTCGCCATTAATGGATTCCAGTTGCTCACCATCAGCGGCAGAACGCGATCACGCGTGCACCCGCCATCGCGTGGCCATCACTTCAGCTCCGACGATCGATTTGCCTACGTGTTCGTGTGTGTAATTCTAGTTCTTCCACTTATATGTACACCGGGCACTCTGAGCACGTAACTACCTAGGCTCTGCTTGCGACGCAAGAATTTCTTAAGATACGTCCTAATTAATTGTTTTCTTGGATCACAAGGATTTACCGGATATTGAATTCCGTTTTGGCGCAAATCTGGAAGATATGGGATTTTCATGTGGGGGCCTGACGGGGTTCGCTAGGTTATGTAGCAAACGGTTGGCGATGGCAACAAATGTCGTTACAACCCTAGCTAGTCGCTTGTTTTGCTTGCCACGTCTCAAGCTGTGCTCCATGAGCTTTCGATTCCTTCACCTGGCCGCGATCCTGCCAATTATTCGCGTTTTATCATATGTGCATTAATATAAGATGTTTTTTTTGCGGGGTCATTAATCTAAGATGTTGTACTAGACTAGATACAAACTAAAATGGACGAATCTACGTATTAAAAATAGACTAGATACATACTAAAATATGTGAACCAAAAAAAAGTGCTTAAATATTTTACATTTTCAAACGGAGGGAGTATTTTTTTTCCATGTCAGTTTATGAATGCCAGTAGTGATGAGATGACACAGAATTTACCTCTTCTGTCTTGGACAACAAATGTACTTTTCAACTTTTTTTTCTTTCAAAATGGGGAACCTCCTGGCCTCAGTATTTTCGTTTATTTTATCGTGCCACCAATTTAAAGTTTCACAATTACGATCACACAAGGTTAAGACATATATATCAACCATCGAAAATAAAAATCAACAAGAAGCTATAAAAATCAACAACAAGTGTAAATAGAATTCTTGTGCAACCGGTTGCACACAATAGCCATAAGCTCACGCTTATCCTCCGGGAGAAGATACGTCCATAGTTCTATTCAATGCTCAACTCGTCGAATAAACTGCAAAAAGTTAATTCCCTTTCATGTGTTGAAAACAATATCATTCCCGCATGTCCATATTGACCAACATAAAGCTGAGACACCAATATGTATCCTATCTTTATCATTTTTACTCACGCCATTTAACCAGTTACCAAATATATTAGTAATATTAGTTGATGGTGGTATGTTATAAGTGAAATAAGCCATGTGCTATATGATTTGAATGAAAGGGCATGAAAGAAACAAATTTTGTACGCTTTCCAATGAATCAGAAAAACAACACATTTGACAAGCATTCCAATTAAGTTTAGCTAGATTATACTTAGTTAACAACAGTTTGTTATTTAGGAACCACATGCAAATTTAAATTTAAGGGATATTTACATTTTCCATAAGTATTTACGTAAGAACCTAGCATGACCATTCATTAAGTCTACATACATAGATTTTACCATAAATATTCCATATTATGTAAGTTTCCACAAAAATTTGTCTAGGTTGTTTGTGAGCTAGACCGTCATTAACCGTTGACATATGTGCAACCATTCATTCCACTTATGTTCATTTAACGCCCTTCTAAAATCAATATTCTGAGCAGTTTGTGCTATAATATTTGGCACCGTACATTTTTCTGCTGAGCAATGTTGTACAATGATGAATATTGATGCGCTAAAGGATAGTTTCCTAATCAAATGTCTTCCCAAAAAAAAAAGGTCCATCCCCAACTTAAAAAAAACCTCACGGAAAAATAATTTTAGCCCGCATGAGGCCCTCCCAAAAAGGAGATTGTTGGTTGTTCTTCCACTTTTGTCAATTTTTATTTTTATTTTTAAAGGTATTTTTGATGCATCAATTGTAGCCATACTCCCTCTTCCGTGAGTATCTTGAACAACCATTTACTGAGCAAACATTTATTTTCTAATTCTAAAACTTCGACACTAGCCCTCCTTAGGACGAGAGACTATATTTCACCTTGTTAATCTATAAATTTTCTTTGTGTCATCGGTTTGCCAAAAAGAATCTTGACACAAAATATTTCAAACGCTTCCTTACTCCTTTCGGAAAAAAGAAAGCATAAACATAGGCAAATTCATCAAAACTGAATTGACTAAAACCGTTTTTTTTTTGTTTGAGTATAATTTCTTGACCACTCTCCCTCTCCCTCTCCCTCTCCCTCTCTCTGAACTGGTCGGAATGTACAATTCAATAAGGTATCAAAGCCCAAATTTTCGGTTATAAACATAGGTAGTACTCCCTCTGTTCCATGATTCTTGTTGCTGATATGCAATCAAAAAGTCTGTGTCCTACATGCCCACGTGTAGCAACTTAGGAAGGCTAGACGCTTAGGAATTTTTTATAGATCAGTCTATCAGTATTTTGACAAAAAAAAGAACCACCTTCAAATACAATTGACAAAACTACCGTGACCGCAAGCCCCACAAACGACGCGTGGCTCTTGCCTGCACCGGCTGAGGCGGTAGACCCTAGAATAGTACACGCCCTAAGGGTATATTTTGTTGGTGCCAAAATTTGTGATGCCAAAGTATTGGCAGGCTATGATTCTATAACATTTGTTTGGTTTGTTGCTAAAATTCGTAAAAAATACCTTGATATGAATTTATGGAACCAGAAGAATCAAAATATTTGGAAGAAAATACCTTGCCTAAAATGAATGGCAAGGTATTTCTTGCAAATATTCTAGAGATTAGGGGTGGGACTGGTAGTGGATAGTCCATATTATCCGACCGTATTCGAGAAATTGAAAATGGAAATGGTAACATTCGAATCCGGACGTCCGTGGAAATGGATATGGTAAATATATGAATCCGTTTTAGAAACAAATACAAATATGGTATTGAATTTTGAAGAAAATGTGGATATGTAAATGGATACATTCATATCCGAATAAGATTATGTTAGCCAAATTTAGAAATTCAACCCCAATATGGCAATTACCTAACCTAGAGAAACTAACAAATCGACCAAATGTTCTTTTATGTGATTGAAATTGAAACTACTATGCATTATATCTATATATTTATCACTATACCATTATATAGTTAGCTCATTATATGACATGAGTCAATTATTTCCTTATATTTGTATCCGCTCCGAATTTAGAAAACATCCGATCCGTATTCGTATTCAAATAACATCCGCTCCGAATTCGTATTCGTCAATATCCGTATTCGCATCCGTATTCATTTTTTTTTTTTTTGAAACAAGGCAAGACTTGCCATTTTCATTGATAAAGAAGAAGACGGCCGATTTATTAACGGGAAAACCGGCCAAAAACCGATACAAATGCACCAATATCGTCATGGGAGATGACAATATTGGGCACAAACCCCGACCGACCCGGCCAAATGCCAACGGTCGGCCACACACGCCAACGAGAGACGGCTCCGACTTGGCCGTCGAGCATCACAAGAGAACTATGCTGGGCTTGCGCCGACCGAATCATCCACCACACCACCGGTTGCTTGGTCATCGTTGCCGCAGGGGCACCCTCCACCGCAGCTCCGACTCCACGGCTCCACGGCGAAGCACGGGAAGACCCGTCGGCTATCGAAGCCCAAGCCGCGACCCAAACTACGCTTGACGCCTCATCGTTGCCAAACTGCCCGTAGCGCCCCCGGCAAGGCAACTCAGCAACCATCAATCCTCGAGTCCCCGGGACGAAGCTCACTCCGAGACGATGCCCTCAACGAGGGAGAGACGCGTGAGCGCCTCCATCATCCGATCCCAAGAATCCGAGGTTTCCCTCCGGAGGCGGAACTCCGAGGTGACGAGAGGAGCCACGGACGACGCTTCCAAGAAAGTCAACGGCACCCACAGGTGTCGCCGTCGCCAGTCCGAACCAAAGCCCGGACAAGGATTTCTCCCAGGATCCTTCACCTCGAACCACCCGAGCTGCCAGGCGACGACCTGCAACCGCACAACCGCAACCAAGAGCGCCACAGCACCTCCTCCCTGCCGCTGTCAAGCACCAACAGATCCGTATTCATTTTAAAAATATGAAAACAGATATGGGAAGAGCATTATCCGCATCCAATCCGTTTCCATCCCTACTATAGATCCACACTAATACTTTTCTTTAGAGGCCTTGGGCTCTCCTTAAGTTCTGAACTACTGCCGATCTTTAAACAGGCCAAGGTCAAGCCCAAGGCTCACGAGCCATGACGCTGATCAAGATGGGCCCTAATATGACCGATCGTACGCCCCCTCTCTCCGAATTCGTGACGAAACATGTTTGGTACCCCTGCCGTGACGCGTACGTGTCCGACACGAGTCGTAATTCCTTAGGGCAACCCGTGCATATATACACACACGTCCGCGCACCTAGCCTGCATCGCCTCACAGTTCCCGTTCGTTCCATCGCCTGCCGCCGCGTATTAGTAAGATCTTTTTCGTCGATATAGACGAGAGCTTGGTTCGTTCAGTTCGACAACTTCGTTGTTCGTCGTACGCCATGCCGCCGAAGAAGCCTCTTAAGGCGCCCAAGGTGGCCAAGAAAGAGTACGATGAGGTATGATTATTTATACTAAATAATCTATGCAAAGCATATTGCAGTAATCCTACTTATTTTTGTCTGCTACACAAGTCGGGCGATCTCTAATTACCGTAGTTGCTGTCGAGCAAATCGGCCTCTGTCTTATGAAACCTGAAGAACTGAAATAGCAGAACAATTTTGAAAAATCTAAGATATCTTTTATAGGACGAGGGAGTACATAGTTTCAGAGATCAACCGGCGGATTTGTTGTAGCAGTAGGTTCAGAGGATTGGACTATTCTGCTTCACTTTGGTTTGATTCAGTGCATACATGTTTAGTTTGTAGTCGCCCCTCTTAATGTTGATCATACGTATATGAAGTGCAGAGAGTTAGAGATATTATAATTCAGTTGCGCCCCTTATACAGGAACTCTGAAAATTGTTATGAATAAGGCATTCGTACTTTCCAAAGATTGAGACGAGACTTTGTATTGTTTTGAGGATTTCATATACAGTATATATTAGTTGAATATATAGTTAGAATCACATGCAAAAAAAAAAAAGTAAGCTGAAGCACTGACGAGCCTGTGCTTTCTTTCTTGCAGACTGATCTCGAGAATCTGAAGAAGAAGAAAGAGGACGAGAAGGCTCTCAAGGAGCTCAAGGCCAAGGCTGCGCAGAAGGGCGCGCTTGGAGGCGCCGGCCTCAAGAAGAGCGGCAAAAAATGATGCTGCTACTGCTAGTGTTGTCCCTCTAGTTAATTAGAGATTTCTGAAGAAAAAAGGCTGGACAAAACCGCTTTAGGATATATAGGTTTCAGTGTTTGGGATCCCCTTTTCCATGAAGAATTGAGTTCTTGTCAGTAAAGCTATAAATTTAACTGTGGATATTCTATTGCTATCTTTTTTCTTCATATGATCTTTGTTTGTCTACCTCTGTTCTGAACCAGACTTTTGCAAATCCTATGCATGGACTGGCTGTAAGATGATTCATCGGCGTGTAGTTAACCTGTTATGTCCGGTGTGTCGTAACAGAGCGAAGAGTGAAGGGGAATCACATGAAAGAGCATGTCTAACAGGTCCCGTATTCCGCTGCCCCGTATAACGCTCGCTTTTCGCCCCGTATCGAAAAACTGCTTCATTTCGAGCCATTCCGTCTAGCAGACCCCGTATTTCGCCCCGTATTTTCAAAAATAAAAACCCCGGGAAGTTCATCTTCATTGATCATACTATGGATCATACAAACATTCCGATCATACTACGGATCATACTACGGATCATACTACATAACCTACGTCTACTCGTCAAGGATGACGACGGGGATGAAGGCGATGGAGGCCGCCTCCTCCTGCGCCTTCCGCGCCTCGAACTCCTGGACGGCGGCGATGGCCGCCGCCTGGTCCTCTGCCTCCAGCCGAGCTTTCTCGGCGGCTTCCGCCTCGGATTCGGCCACCGCACGCCGGTAGGCCTCCTCCTCCGCTGCCGCCTCCTCTTCCTCCGCGCGGCCTCCGCCTTCTCCGCCGCTCGTGCTGCCGATGCGCGCCGCCCATGCCGCCTTCGCCGCGTGGTCGCGCTCCCACTCAGCGCGCCACGCGTCGAAGTCGGCGCCGCTCATCGGCTTGAGCGGCGGATCCTGTCGGTACCACCACCCACCGGCGGCGAAGTCCCGGAGCGACTCCGGCATGTAGTACGCGGCGGCGTACTTGCAGGCCGCACGGCGGCTACCCGCGGCGGAGCGCTTGCACTTCAAGCGCCACGCGTCCACCACGTTGTCCGGCGAGCGGGATCGCTCGATCCGCTCGCCGGAGAGGCGCTCATCGCGGCCGCGGGCGTCCATGCCGAAGCTGGGGTCGAATGCGGCGCGGGGGAGGAAGTAATTGCTCGCCGGAGCAGGGTGGAGGTGGCGGCGGCGCACGGCGGAGCTAGGGTAGCGAGTGAGGGGTTAACCCCGCACTCGCACCTGCGGCCGATATAAATAGTGGGCGGAGGGGCCGATTTCCTGGGCCCCGTATTCCACCGAAACGGGGCGGCCCGAATACGGGGCCTGCTAGACGGCCCAAATCGCGCCTGCCCCGTATGTCGCCGGAATTTTACGGGGTGGGCGGGTTATAAGGGGCCTGTTAGACCTGCTCTAACTGGTGAGAGACCGTAGACTGATTTCGAAAAGTAAGAATGTGATGTTTATATATTTCTTTCCAAATGAAACATCTAAGAGTCTTATATAAAACTAAAATTTGTTGCGATGCAAATGCATCTTGGGCATTGCTTTTATGTCAGAACACCAACAGTACAATAGGTTAAAAGTGTTTGTTTATAATGTATCAAACAAACCTTGCTAAGTGGCAAGTGCATTTATAATTGTTGATAGAATAGACATTGCTCATTCATGTAAGTAGTTGGATTGGCGGCACTGAATCGTTAATTATGTCTTCAAAGTGTGAGCTCTCTGTAAAACACTAGACGGTGGAATAGAAGCAAAAGGATAGTCTGAAGCTTAGGACATGGCAAAAAATATTTAGACCTGTCAGACAACCTGTGAGCCACCCTGGTCAGCAGAGCTGAGCAGGAACGATCATCTACAGCCATAGATCAACACCAACCGGTGTAATCTGAGCCGTTAATCACGCTCTGGCCCACAGGTCAGACTTCATCAACCAGGCTTAAGTGCTTGCCTCCTTATTAGTCAAGGATGCAACGGTACGATCCTATAGAACAGATCCTGTTCAAGTAAGGTCGTGCTAGTAGATTGCGGAGTCCGCTATTTAAGCTGGTGAAATAAGGCGTAAACTTCCGAGGTGGTACTATCTTCTTCACTAGTTGCTCACTTGCTGGTGCGGAGTGGCGCCCGCGGGGCGCTGGCCTTCCGTATTTTGCTCCGTCAGCTACCATACTGTTGGGCCGGGGGTCCTCTTTCTAGGTAGAAGCCCAAGAATTTATGGAAGGATTCTGTCGTGATTCATTGACCATGTTTTTGCCTTCCGTATGAGTGATCCCTTGCCTTTTTTTTTCCTCCGATGATGATCTCTCGACCAGCACATTAAACTCATGAGCCATTCTACAAAAAACCAGTCATTTGCTCTTTTCTAGAGTGAAATTGTAACTTCGTTGTTCGTTGTAAGCCATGCCACCGGAGAAAGAGTACGAAGGAGGTATGATAACTAACTAATCTATGCAAAGCATATCGCACTAATCCGACTTATTTGTGTCTGTTACAGAAGTTGGACGATCTCTAATCTTTACTATTAAATTGGAGTTGGTCGTTTAACACTCAACGCGTTTGATGGTCGTCATTGGGAGCATCTGGCCCGTCCGATCTTTTCATTGTCTATCCTACCGTCCGCAAAAACAAAATCGAGATGTGATCAGCTTTTTCCTATTTACACAATGTGTCTTTAAAAAAAAAAATCATGTGATCCCATTATTTCCGCTAACCAAATTCTTTTTTTCCTAATAAAGGAGCAATATCACATCATTCCTCCCCGCTCGTATGTTTCCTTTTTACACAAGATGCATGTATTCAAATAAAAATTGGCATGTGACTCCCTTGTTTCAGCTAACCAAATTATTATTTCCTAATAAAGGGAGCGAGATCCCATCCTTTCCACCGCTCGTCTCTTTCCTTTTTACACAAGGTGCATGCCTTCACATAAATGGGATGTGATCCCTTGTTTCCGCTGAAAAAATTATTGCCAAATAAAGGGAGCGAGATCCCGTCCATCCTCCCTACTCATCTCTTCTCACGCCAAACAAAAAAATCCTGCAAGTACGATCGTTGTACAAAAGGATCTTTCTTAATCGGCGCAAACAATTTGTAAAATGCAACGTTTTTGTGATGGTGCAGCCGCGACAGCCTTCGCAACCTTAGAATTGATTGCATTAATGATAAGAAATGTATCTAAGATCATCTCAGTTGGCATGAATGAAGAGGACCTGAAAATATTGATGATTCCAATGATGTCTCCAGTCATGGAAATTGGCGACATTTCAGCGAATAGTTTTCTTTTCCAAAATGGGGTGTACCCCGGCCTCTGCATCGGTTGATGCACACAACGTTTTATTAAGAAGCTGAATATTTAAAAGTTTAAAATTGAAGGATCAACGAGTCGATATAAAAATCAACCATCGAAAAAAGAAAAAACTTCTAAGCAAACTAGGCATCATCTAATCTCTTAATAGGCCGTCAAGTAGCCTGATAGAAAATATCCTGGGTAACCATTTGTTGTTTAATAACTTTGTAATAGATACTAGATGATCACTGATTGATAAGGTTCACAATTCTTACGACACTAACTTGAAGAATATACTTTTTTCTATCTATACATGATGGTAGGGTGGTCATATCCACTGTATTAGCAGCAACCAGTTTGGTCATTGGTGTGTCCTGAATTTTTTTATTTTTCTGTTCACTGAACATGTACAGGTATATTGTCGACATTCGTTTCATACATGGATTTCCTCGGCTCTTGCATTTCTACCAGACAAATTATCCGTTATAAAAGGATGTGGAAATCTATATGAGAACAAGGACACCCTAAATATATTCACAAGTAAAAGACATATATTTCGTTTATATACTTAAACATAAGTGACATAAAATTGAGGTCGCAATCAGCAAAAACTGCATAAGCATGAGTATGCAATTTTCATGTGCATTATTTTAAATGTGTAGAGAGGACAAAAGTTTGAAAAGCGGGAGGTAGTCATTAGGAGCAAGGAGATGTCGGGTGATGATGGTAACTTTATTGGACCGTAGCAACGCACGGGCATTCAACTAGTTACTGTCGTTGTTGACTTGTTGTGGAGCAAATCTTCCTGTCTTATGAGCCGTCCGACTCCGACGTATCCCTGCAATCCATAGTTTATTTGGTACCTTGCTATAAAAT
Organism: Lolium rigidum; assembly: GCF_022539505.1. Lineage (NCBI taxonomy): Eukaryota > Viridiplantae > Streptophyta > Magnoliopsida > Poales > Poaceae > Lolium > Lolium rigidum. The sequence goes on from NC_061509.1 coordinate 50,816,723, forward strand.
TATGAAACCTGAAGAATTAAAGTAGCAGGATTTTTTTTTGTTTTGCTTCTGCGTAGTTATTAAAGCTTCAAGCTTGTACATAGTTTCAGAGACCCACCTACGGATTTGCTCCTGCATTAGGTTCAGAGAATTGGGCTCTTCTGCCTCGCTTTGGTTTCATTCGATGCATTCATATACTATGAAGTGCAGAAAGATTAGAGACAAGTCAGACATAAGAAAACTTTGTGTATAATTCAGTTGCGCGTCTTGTTACAGAAGGCACTCTTATTTTACAAAGCTTGAGACCAGACTTTGCATTGTTTTCGAGTTGAATCTATAGCTAGACTAGAATGGCATGCAGGCAAGTTAGGCTAAAATACTGACGAGCCTGTTCTTTCTCTTTTGCAGACTGATCTGCGACAAGGCTCTCAAGGAGCTCAAGGCCAAAGCTGCGCAGAAGGGCGCCCTCGGAGGCGCCGGCTTCAAGAAGAGCAGCAAAAAATGATCTTGCTACTGCTAGTGTTGTCTCTCTACTTCATTTTAAAAAAATCTGAAGAAAAAGGTTGGAGAAAACTGCTTTAGGGTATATAGGTTTTAGTGGTTGGGATCCCGTTTTCCATGAAGAATTGAGTTTTTGTCAGTAAGCTATAAATTTAACTGTGGATATTCTATTGCCATCTCTTTTTTAAACATAAGGCTCGAGAGCCCAGCTTTAAATTAATAAAGCCATCAACCGGCTAGGATACAATGGTGCTGATTACACAAACTTGAACAAGGTAAAAGAAAGAGGCAAAGCCCTAGAGGAACTACAGAGAATTCCACTCGGCACCGCCACCAAAGAGCCCACAAGTACAAGCTACGGAGAACTGCCGCGGACGGAAAGAGACGTGCCAAGCCAAGAGGAGAAGCACCAGCGTCAAAGATGAAGATCCGGCTCCGAGACCGCCTCGCCTTGCTGCCGCCGAAGGAGGGACCCTTCCCATCTCATCGGCCAACACAGAACATAGAGGTGGTTGAGCGCCCAAAAAAGCCTTGAACTTGCTGACTGCCGCCACAGGCCTCACCAAAGACACACGCAAACCGCACCACCGTCATTGTCACCACACCGATAGCCCTCTGTCCCCTCAACCCAAAGCGGCGCCTCCAAGGAGGAGAACGACGCATTGCGCCATCGTCGCCCGGCCGTAGCCTGAGTTTTCACCCGGGAAGAAGAGGAAAAGGGGAGGGTTACCTCACCAGCCCTTCAAGAAGGAGAACGGCGATAGAATCGTCGGCTGCCGATGTGGGCGGCACCGAGCCGGCCAAGAGTTTCCCCGGCAGCTCCCCACCAAACTCGCACGGACGCAGAGCGGGCGGTCCGAGGACCAACCATGCCGTATACGGCGCGGAGAGATCGGAAAGTGGAGACGCCAACGAACGAGACGAAGAACGCGCCGGAGCACGACCACGCCGCACCCGGCCACCCACCGACTCCTCACCGTCCACACGGCCAAGAAGATCGGCCGGCACCGCGAACGCCACCCGCCTTCCGGTCGACGTCGCCACCCACCGTCCGGGGCCGCCGCCCGGCGTCCAAACTCCGCCCGCCGCAGATCCGAGGGAGCCCGGAGGACCACATAGCAAGGGATCCGCCTCCATGAGCGCTCGTCGGCCAGCGAGCACCACCACGGACTCGGAAGTGGCCGGAGCGGCACACCGCAGCCCCATGGCTGCACTGTGGCACTAGATCCGGGGATTTGGTGGGCTCGGCCGGGCCCGGGCCCTGCCACGGCCCGCGCGCGAGGCGGCCGCCCGGCCGCGCTGCCCGTCCGGCTCCACTCACGGGTCGTAGCGCCGCCGCCCGACCGCCGGCGTCGTGGACGCCCGCCCCTCGCGCCGCGCCGCCCGCCTCCATCGGACCGCATCGGGCCGAGCTCGCGCCGCCCGCCGTGGCGAAGCTTCCGCGGAAGCCGCCGCCGCCCGAGCACGCACATCCCGCGAGCCGCCGCGCCGCCGTCGAACGGCCCGCGCCGCCACGCCCCCGCCCGGCGCCGCGCCTCCCTCGCCGATGCCGCCCGCGCCGCCATCACCGCGAGGAGGAGAGAGGCGCCCCGCCGCCGCCGACCGAGCTTCGCCCGGTGGCGCCTCCTGGCGGCGGCGAGGCGGGGGAGAGGAGGACGGAGCTGGCGGCGGCGGCGGACTAGGGTTTCGCCCTGGGACTCGCGGGAGCCCAGGACGAAACGGCTTTACTTCCGATGTGAATTCGTCCCTGCGTGAGTATTGCCATCTCTTTCCATATGATCTTTCTTTGCCTACATCTGGTCTGAGCCAGACTTCTGCAAAGGCTATGCATGGACTGGTCGTAAAAAGATTCATCAGCCTGTAGTTAGTCTGTTATGTCCATCGTTAATTATGTCTTCAAAGTGTGAGCTCTCTCTAAAACACAAGATTGTGGAATGGGAACAAAAGGATAGTCTGAAACTTAGGACATAGCAAAAAATATTATGACCTGTCAGACAACCTGTGGGCCACCCTAACCAGCAGAGCTGAACAGGAACGATCATCTACAGCCATAGACCAACACCGACGGGTGTAATCTGAGCCGTTAATCACGCTCTGGCCCACAGGTCAGACTTCATCAACCAGGCTTAAGTGCTTGCCTCCTTATTAGTCAAGGATGCAACGGTACGATCCTATAGAACAGATCCTGTTCAAGTAAGGTCGTGCTTGTAGCTTGTGGTGTCCGCTATTTAAGCTGGTCTAATCATCCGTAAACTTCCGAGGTGGTACTATTCTTTCACTATGTGTTAGTGCGCAGTGGCGCCCGCTAGGCGCTGGCCTTCCGTATTTAGCTCCATCAACTACCATCCTGTTGGGCCGGGTATCCTCTTTCTAAGTAGAAGCCCAAGAATTTATGAAAGAATTCTGTCCTGTGTGTGATTGAGTGACCATCTATTTTCCTTCCTTATGAGTGCTATGATTCTTCGGCTTTCCTCCCATGATGATCTCTCGACTAGCACATTAAACTTTAAAAGCAGTCATTCGCTTTTTTCTCGACTGAAATTCTAACTTTCTTTTTTGAGACAGAGAAACACGAACTTCTAAGACATATTTTTTTTTGAACCGGATGAATTTAGATGGAATCTTCATGTAGATGGCACTTTCTCAGTCAAATCTTTATACAATGCGATTCTTCATTCTGATATACCGGTCGATAATAACAAGAAAATCTGGAAGATGAAAATACCATTAAAAATTAAAATTTTTGGATGGTATCTTCGTCGCGGAGTTATTCTTACCAAAGATAATCTTGTCAAGCGGAATTGGCATGGAAATTCTAGGTGTGTTTTTTGTCACCAAGACGAAAATATTAAACACCTTTTTTTTCAGTGCCACTTTGCGAGATCTATTTGGTCAGTCATCCAAGTAGCATCTACCCTGTATCCCCCTACTAGTGTAGCCAATGTCTTTGGCAACTGGCTTCACGGTATCGATTCAAGGTTTAAGTTGCTTCTTAGGGTGGGGCGCTAGCGATTATCACAGGCACTACGGCTAAGTAGAAATGACAAGATTTTTAATGACAAAAATTGTTCTTTGTTGCAGGTCATCTACGGATGTACAGGTATTCTCCGTTTGTGGTTACCTCTTCAGCGGATGGAGAACCAAGACCTATTTACGGAGGTCTGTACACGGTTGGAGGCTACGGCGAGGGATACTTTTTCCCAACATGGGTGGCAGCATAGTCTACGGATTGCAGCACCACCCACACCTTAGGCGTTATATAATTCATCGCTCCGATATGTATTCCGCCTAGTTTCATATACTTTGAATCCAGACACTTTAAACGGCTGTGTGCATCCTGGTTATGCAGAGGCTGGATGTAATTGCTTCCACAAAAGTAATAAAGCATCCTTTATCGAAAAAAAATATATTACCCCCATCCCAAAGTTTAATGCTTATATTTAAAAAAAATATCAAATCAAGTAAAGTTTGACCAAACTTTTAGAAAAATCTATAAAAATATATTATATTTTGTAGATACTATGCGAAAATATATTTTATTATCTATTTAATGATATTAATTTGGTATTTTCCATGTTAATGGTTTTGGTAAAGCTTAGCCAAACTTGACATAGTTGGACTTTCTAAAAATAATATAAGCCTTAAGCTTTGGGATGGAGGTAGCAGAAGTATAAAAGATACATTGTCAGATGCACTCAAGGCGGTGCTCCTAGTAGCCACAGAGTGCCTTCCATTGTTGATACTTCCATTGTTGATACGCCTAATTTTGTTCGATTTCATGGAAAATCCATGTGGCCGACAAGCCATATCTCCATCCATCGACACCATCAACATCAAAAGCGACTCCACTCTCCCTCCAGCACCATGGGAAATCGACTCCTTTCGTCACGTAGAGAGTAGCGCAGAGACCTCAGGCGTCACTCCTCGCCTGTGCCATTCTCCAGGAAGAAGGTGTGGTGTGCCCACTTCGTAGGGCGCTCCTCCTGCACACGCACGGCCCTGGAGGACCGCCACCCAACGAGCAAAACCTGGTCGTGGACGGCGGCGCCGCTCACCTCATTCCACGTCGACGAGCGGAAGTCGGCCTCAAACACAATGATCACCGCGTCTATCTCGCCTCCCGTCCTCATCCACATTGGCTATACAATAAGAGCCTTGCTTTCTCTGAATTCAGGGCATCTCCAACGGGACGACGCATTTCGGACGCCTAAATTGTCCGCGCGTGTCCGTTTGCCTGGCCCCGCGGACGCCGAAATGGTCGCTAGGTGTAAATTGTTCGTTTGCGTCGGGAGGCTACCCCAGAGGTCCGATGCATTTTGGAGAAACTTGCATGAACCCCTTCCTAAATTGCTTGCACGACTACGAAGTAGAATCGATATATTGTTTGATCATGCCATGTAAAGTCGAATCGAACAAGTTCAAACAAATTAAACATACAAATTGCAAGAACAAACGCGAGAACAAACAAATTTTAAACTAGCTACTTCTTGTACTTCTTGTTAGAAAAGACCCCGCCTCGTCATCCTCACGGACGCAGTTCCTGGTTCTGTTTTAGCTTTTTTGTGAGTTTTGGATCTATGTTGGGAGGATGGCATTGGGCTCCCTAGGGCGGGCCCGGTGTTGGCCGGCAATACTTCTTCTCGTGGTGGGTATCAAAGGCTATCAGAAGTAGGGTTGTCAGAGACTCCAACAATTTGGCATGTGTTCATGGCTTGGCTTCGGATGCGGATGATGCTATGCAAGCTTCTCCATCTTGTGGTGGGGCCTCTCTTAAATGTGATGATGATTCCCAACGTTTCTTCAACATTCCAAGTGGAGATCTTGTGAGCAACTCGTGGCGAAGCTCCCATCTTCTCGAAGCCAACTGGTGTTGTCCCCGACACCGGTGAAGATGGTCATGATTCGATTCCCATTTTCTTCGGTAGCGGCGGAGGACCTGATTGCATTTTCGAGGATCTTTGCAGAGTATTCTATGTAGAAGTTATGGAATACTTTTAAATAGTTTCATTTTCTCTTGTCCGTTGCACCCGTCGTTGTTAATTAGTGGTATTCATGCCCTTCGGGGGCCTCTCCATGTTCAAATAAAAAAGGAAATACTGTACTATATTAAAGCATGTGCTAGATATATTTTCATGTTTAATTTCACGCAACTTCTTATCCGAGAAAATAACACGAGCACATATATCCGAGAAAAATATACAGCTCGTTAATTATATCCTGGTAGTGAAGCCTGTATATTTTTCAGGATGTTTCGAGATTGAAAATTTAAGTTTTTGATTTTCAAAAAGAAAACCTAGGTCTAACTTTTTGTTTTTGTACCGCCTGACCTGCCACCGCCGCTCAGTTGGTAGATCATTTCTTCTCTCCTCTCCTCACAGGTCACACCGCTCCGAAATCGTTCTCCACAAAAACAAGCCCGCCACCAAGCTTCACTACCAGGATGCGCTCCCTCCGCCGCACAGCCGCCCACCTGCTCTGCCACGCGAGGACTGTCCCCGCCAATGAAGCCCGCATGGCGTTCGACCAAATGCTTCTTCCGCCTACCACCGTCCTGTGTCGCCCGCCGCGCGTGCACGCCGGCCACATGCTCGACGGAATGCGCGGCTCGTGGTTCTGCACCCAGGCGGGATCTGCCGGCACCCACGAGCTCGCCATGGACCAGCAGTTCACGGTGGTCCCTGGCTCCGACGGCTCCGAGGCGGCAGAGAGGGTCTGCCGCGTCGCCGTGGACCAGCAGTTCACGGTGGTCCCGGGCTCTGACCTCTCCGAGGTGGCAGAGAGGGTGTGCCGCGTTCTCTCCACCCAGCCGGAACCGACGGTGGCGCCGGCTCTTGACGCGCTTGGGGTGCCCATGTCGCGGGAACTGGTGGCAGAGGTGCTCAAGAACCTGAGCAACGCCGGCGTGCTAGCCCTCACCTTCTTCCGGTGGGCCGAGAGGCAGGAAGGCTTCGTGTACACAGCCGAGAGCTTCCACAACCTGATTGAAGCGCTCGGCAAGATAAAGCAGTTCAGGCTGGTGTGGAGCCTGGTCGAGGCTATGCGGTGCCGCGGCTTGCTTTCCAAGGACACATTCAGGCTCATCGTCAGGAGGTATGCCCGGGCAAGGAAGGTCAAGGAAGCCGTCGAGACGTTCGAGAAGATGGGCGGTTTTGGGCTGAAAACAGAATTGTCAGATTACAACTGGCTGATCGATGTGCTGAGCAAATCCAAGCAAGTCAGGAAGGCGAATGCCATCTTTAAGGACATGAAGAGGGATGGAAAGTTTGTGCCTGATCTGAAGACCTACACTATCCTCATGGAAGGCTGGGGCCATGAGAAGGACTTGTTGATGCTCAAGTCGGTGTACCAAGAAATGCTGGATGCAGGCATTAAGCCTGATGTCGTGGCGTACGGGATGCTCATTAGTGCCTTTTGCAAGTCCGCCAAATGTGACGAGGCAATCAAGGTGTTCCATGAGATGGAAGCCACTGGTGTCATGCCAAGCCCTCATGTGTACTGCATGCTTATCAACGGGCTTGGTTCAGAGGAGAGGCTGGATGAAGCTTTGAAGTTTTTCGAGCTTTCTAAGTCCAGCGGGTTTCCCATGGAGGTACCTACATGCAATGCAGTTGTTGGGGCTTACTGCAGATCCTCAAAGTTTGAGCATGCCTTTGGGATGGTTGATGAGATGAGAAAGAGTGGAATTGGACCAAATTCCCGGACTTATGATATTATTCTGCAGTATCTTATAAAATCTCAGAAGATAGACGAGGCTTATAATGTTTTCCAGGAAATGGGCAGGAGTGGCTGTGAACCTCAGATCAACACATATACAATAATGGTTGGTATGTTCTGCAGTAATGAAAGGGTTGATATGGCCTTGAAGGTGTGGAACCAAATGAAGGAGAAGGGTGTTCTCCCATGTATGCACATGTTTTCCGCGTTGATCAACGGGTTATGCTTTGAGAACAGGCTGGAAGAAGCCTGCATCTATTTCCAGGAGATGTTGGACAAAGGAATTAGGCCACCTGCTCAGCTTTTCAGTAATTTGAAGCAAGCTCTTATTGAGGGAGGAAGGATTAGTTTGGCACAAGAGATGGCTTTCAAGTTGGATACATTACGGAAGACACCTTTGCGTCCTTGAGGAAACATGCAAATGATGTAAGGCAACAGCTTGACAGCAATAGCTCGACTCTCTAAATCATTTTCTCCACAATGTGAGATCCTCCAGTTTTGTGATGAACATGTGTCCGCCAGGTTGACAACCTCAAATGAAGCAAATTTGGTCAGTCTAGCTAATCGAGCAACTTAGTGTTTGCTATCTTATGTAATCTTTACATGGTGTTTCCAAATTTTCCGACACTTATTATGGATCGGAGGGAGTAGCTTTTCATAGGATTCTGCTGTTGTGCTTGTGTGTGCATTTCTCAGTGCGTATAGCTGCGGATAATTCTTTGTTGTTTGTCGAATTTTACCTGATCAGGGAGTATATGTCAAACTTTCATACTAGATTGATTTTTTTTTATATTTTGATATCTATACGAGTTAATTTTGCTATATCAAGTCTGCACGTTCTACAGAACATAGGAATACTTCTGGTTGCATTCAATTAAAATTTCAAAAGTTCTTTTTTGTATTTGAGCTGCTCCCATTGACGTCCATATGATGTTTTGTTCCTTTTTGTGTTTAAGCTACTCCCTTTTGTTGCTCCATTCTGATTAACTTGACAATTTTGTGTACAGTTTGTTCAGAAGCTTCAGAATAAGTCATTTACTAACGAGGAGTTGCAAGTGATGCAAGACATCGCTGAAGAATTCACACTCCTTTTAACATCAAGGCAATCAAATTGAAGATAGCTGGTGTACTTTAAAATAAAATGCATATTTTAGTGAACTTCCAGATTATGTCACCCATCCTTTTTATTATAAAGGCTGATGGAAAAAGGTTAGATCCCACATGGCTGGTGGCACTGATCATAATTTGAGGCATGCTGACTTGGGGCTTAAAACTCCGGGCCTGGAAAAAGCAAGGACTGAGTCAGTTAGCACCTTGAATGGTAAAATAGTAAAGAAGGCACCTCCTTATTCTGAGCCATACTCAGAGCAACGAGTGAGAAGTCTGCTGAAGAAGATAGTATTGGTTTGTATAATCAAGCAAGATAAATAGGAGAGTTTGCACAGTCGATTGAAGATAGGCAGCAAATGCCAGAGAAGATGGCAGTCAATATGCGGCCTCCCTATGTTAAGCCAAACACTAACATGAAATCTGAAAAATCAAGCTGCAAATGGTACAGGCATGATGATGCACTTCAGCCTGTTTCTGTCGGAAGTAAACTCACAAAGATACTGGCATATAGTTATCCGGACGATGAAGTGACTAATACTGAAAGATGGCAAACCAAACACCTGGTGGCCAAACAAGACACTCAAGCAACAGGAATGGTTGCCCTGACTACTACGAACAATGAAAACAGTCAGGTAGGCAAAACAGATGAGCAAGCGGCAGTGACTACCAAACAGAGGAAGATCAGATGGATAATGCAATTGATTTCAGCAATGAGCACCTATTTTGCATCAGAATCACAGGAGCAGGAGTTCTCATCCCCGTGAAGGAGGCCATGACGACGAGGAAAGGCTCATGGATAAGCTTCTGAGGCAAGGGCATAGACAGTGAGGAGCACAAGACAGGGACAGAATCGTGGACACCTCAAGCTCGAACCGATCAACGTGCTGATGGCAATGGTGAACGATCAAACAGAGATGGAGCGCTCAATCCTTCCGAAATAGCCATATGGCTGCGCACAGAATCTGAATCCCCGGTTGCGAAGCTGAAGACTCCTGCTCCTGCCCGGTTCATCTCACTGCAGAATATCAATATTATCGTCGCCGTCAACATCAACGAGAGCTTGTTCATGCAGTTTGACAACTTTGTTTTTTTTTTATCACCACTCCATCTCATTGTCCACCGTGCTGCCGGAGAACCCTCTCAAGGCGCCCAAGGTGCAGAAGAAAGAGTACGACCATGTAGGTACTACTAAGTTACAAACATATACATGTGTGCTTAGCACGTTCTCAGTTCTCACTGCTTTCGTTGTTGATCATATATGATATAAGTACATAGAGATTAGAGACAAGTCAGACATAAAAATCGTCGGTATACTTTAGTTAAACCCTTTAACACGAACTCTGAAACATGAAATTAATAATCTTAGAAGAGACCTTGCCTTGTTTCTGAATATTGACATAGTAGTTCAAACTAATCACATACAAGAAAGTAAGTTGCAGCACTGATGAGCCTGTGTTTCTCTCTTGTTTGCAGAGTGATATGGAGAACAAAGAGAATGAGAAGGATCTCAAGGAGCCAAGGCCAAAGCTGCACAGGGCACTCTCAGAGAAAGAGCGGCAAAAAATGATCTTCCGCAACAACTTATCTTTTTTACTTAGTTAGAAGCTTCTGAAGAAAACGGCTGGAGAAAACTTGCGTATTTAGGGTAGTTGCAAGTCTTCTTTTCTGTGAGGAATGAGTTCCTGACACTAGGCTACAAATTTATGTGATGATTTTCTATTGCCATCTTTTTTCATACATATGGTTTTCTTTTCTCGTCTGACAATTGCAACAGGCTGAGACGTGGAAAGTAATGAGCATACATGGTAACTTGTGTTTGGGTCTGGGATTGATAAATCTCGTGGGTCTGAATGTGCAAAAAAGAGGTTGATTTTCAGGGTCCCTGTTTTTAATTAAAAGCCTACTACAAAACCAGGGATTGAGGAAGGTAAAAAATTTATGAGGACATATCAGAACACCGACAGTGCAGCACGTTCAGAAGTGTTGGTCTGAAGTTAAAAACAAAAGTGGGATACATTCTGTAAACCTTGCAATAAATGGGGCTAACCGAGCACATTCATGTAAAATAGTCAGGCTGGGAACATGAAGATCGGCAGCTGTTTTGGAGTGAGCAGCAGAAAAAAATTAGTTGTACCTGTCAGACAACCTGTGAGCCACCCTGGTCAGCAAGCTGAACAGGAACGATCCTCTACAGCCGTGGAACACACCATCAGGTGTAATCTGAGCGGTTAATCACGCTCTGGCCCACAGGTCAGACTTCATCAACCAGGTTTAAGTGCTTGCCTCCTTATTAGTCAAGGATGCAACGGTACGATCCTATAGAACAGATCCTGTTCAAGTAAGGTCGTGCTATACAGCTGCAGGGTCTGCTATTTAAGCTGGTGCAATCCTCCGTAAACTTCCGAGGTGGTACTATCTTTCACTAGGTGTTGCTGCCGTCTGTCCACACTGGCCCTGTGCCACTGCGTTGCGTGATTTTGCTCCGGTGCATCAGCTGCACTTCGTATTGGGCCGGCCCCTTAACGCTAAATAGAAAAGCCCACCTTTTCCAGAACCATCGTTATGACCATTAGTCTACTTTCCGAAATCACTCTGTGCTGCCATCTCCAACAAGCAAAACTATGTGAAATTGTACTTCTACCGCACACAAGACAATGTACGTCAGTTTTTTTTCAAAAGGTGTTTTGTGCTGTTCTGTTGGTAAATATAAAAATAAAATAACAATGTTTCTCGCAACAGGCAAACTTCAACAAATTACCAGATTTTAATTGGAAGATAAATTTTAGGGATTATACCCTATTTAATACCTAAAACATTTCATTCGTTCATTGCAAAGACAAAAAACAGTTTGGACGTCACGCACTGAGCAATTTGAACCTTTTTTTTCTGAATTTGGGCTTTATATATCAGGAAGACAGAGTTTGGTTACATTCACGGTTGATCAGCCCCTCCACACAGGGTGGAGATAACCCAATCAACACATGATGATCCTCTCCACGCCCAAACCTGGCTAGCTCATGCGCGAACGTGACTTTGTTCGCTGACCGATTAACTTTTCAGAAAACTGACGCCCGCAAAGAACTGAGAATATTTTGAGCTCCCTGATTGTGCTACTGATAGCAGATCTTGGGCTTGTTTCTCTATTTACTTCAGCAATCAGAGTTGCACAGTCACTCTCCAGTCTCCACCTTCAACGCCACAGCATAGTTTGGAGTGATCAGTCTGTTTCAGCATAGTTTGGAGCGGTCCGTCCCGATGAGAAAGATTCCCACATCTCCATCCCTGAGCACCGCACCCAAAGCACCGGAGTGATCTTCAGCTAGGAAACTAACATCGAAGCTAAGCCCAGCACTGCTCAGGTTTCTCCCAGGTTTCCGTCTATTCTTTGAAAAGGCATTATGCAATCTGAAAGGTTAAAGTTGAATAGAGCAGGTGCGCCTGGACATTTCTTGATTTTGTCTTTTTTGTATCTTTCAAGTTATATAATATTTCAATTTGATTTTTTTGCAAGTCACTCAAAAATAAGAAATAGAAAGTAGGAAAAATAGTTTGTATTTTTTTGCAATGTTAAATTTTAAATTATTTTAAAATTCAAAATAAATTCTTAAAATATATGTATACATAATGACATAAAAAATTCGAAATATTTTTCCTGCATTCTAGTTGTTATGTTTAAGTGATCTGCAAAATATCAAGTTCAAAGACTGTTGTGAGAGAGATACAAAATTGGAAAGTTGTTTGAGAGGGAAAAAAAGAGCTAGCACGAATCTTGATGCAGTATGTACGGTGTAGATAGGGGTGCGCGCTGAGCACCTCTCTGAAAATCAACTCTCGGAAATCTGAAAACGAGATCACATAAAAAAATACTCCACCAATATGCCTCCATAAATTACATTATAATTTACTAACTAGGACTCCATCCACGGGATGCTCCTAGGTATATGTTGACTCCATTCCGTGGACTCCTTGTGGGCATCCCAACAAGGAGGAAATCGCCATACTTTTTCAATCTCCTAGCTTACCATTTTTCCTGCATGTTGAGCGCGTGTGCTCCTTAATGATTCTTAGCGAGCGCTCGTTAACGCATAACGAGCCAAGCCAAACTTCACTATTAACTCGTTAAAGATAACGAGCTTCATAATCCGAGCCTTAACGATCACGAGTCTTAATGAGCTGAACCTTAACGAGCCGAGTAGCTCGGTAGTCCAGCCCTAATAGTAGTGCAACTCTTGTTCAAAGTTTTCTCCTGATGTTTCCTCACTCGCCGAAGTCAAAGGTCAAAAGTCAAACACCAAACATATATGTTAATTTGGTTCTTAAATCACAATTGCCGTTAGGTTCGACGATGTTGACACCCATTGCCGGGAAACAATATCATCATTTCCTAGTTAGTGAACATAAGACCAACCCTTGTCTGTATGGAGTATGAAGCTCCTAGTTAGTGAACAAAATGATCAAGAAGGAAAAAAAAGTGGCAACCTTCTTTTGAATATGCAACTCCAAGGGGTAGGAGAGCTAGATACATCCACATTCCTATAACTTATATTTAATATGCAAACTAGTTTCATAAGTTGCAAAATATGAAGCCGCGCCTCCTACAACTTGCACTGAGAGAGCAAGCCGATCCCAAATCAATTAGGAGCTGACATGTGGCACTGTAACTTTTGCAGAAATACCATTATAATTTTTTGTTGTGACAAATGTGTCACCTTACATGTGGGTCCCACCTGGTAGGTAATGAAATAAATAAAATCATAACCCGACTGGGACTCAAACGCACGATGTTCTGTTTGCCTTCTGAGCGCGTATACTACCACGGTAACAATACATTAAACAAACGAGCCTTATCCTCTTCTTCCTCTCGCGTAAAGATGGGACTTGGTTCCCGTTTATCCATTGGTTAGGTTAACCTAACCTAAAAAATAGTCCAATGAGCCGAGTGGTTAACCTGAGAATATTTTTGGTTATCTAGGTTCGCTCCTATTTTACCAATGGTTTTTAAGGTTCGCACCTACCACTTAGCGCTGACGCCGTTTTGCCTCTCGGTTGCACGCCCTTGCTCACCAACTCGTGAGGTTCGGTAATGCAGTAGTTTGCCGGCCGTTCTACTCTGTCATATCGTTGTGCAGCATGTCCGCTCGCTCGGCTGCGCATGCCTACTCGCCGTGTGAGATGCTTATCAGCAGCAGCAGCTCGGCGTGCTCACCGGCGCATGTGCGCTCGCCGACACGTGGTGCATCAGATAAGCAGGAGCAGCGCCTCCACCAACTTGACGAGCTCCGGGTGTTTGTGGCATGTGAGCACGGCGGCGCGGCATGGCGCAGCCCTGCTCTCGCCGCGCTTGCTGGCCGCGGCATGGCGTTGCTCCTGCTGGCTAGTGCGTGGCATAGAAGCTTTGCTGGGAGACATTTCTGCTAGCTCTGCTAGCTAGATGCGCATTGAAAAATTAGTAACACGTCTTACAGTGGATAGTTAGCTATGGTTTTTTTTTTCACCGAGCCTTTAAGCTACTTTTTGCAAGTATTTAATATTTAGCATAATACATTATTATTTGCAAACGATTTATGCTATCATTCTGTTGCACAATATTGAAAGTGGTTCAAACCTTAATTACCATTGGTTAACCAATTCTAGCCTTATAACCTAATGGTTAACCTATAGTATCCTTTTACACAAAATGGTTAAATAGGTTCGAACCTAAAACATGAATGGTTAACCAAATCCCATCGTGACTCTCGCGACCAAGAGGCGAAAAGGGAGGCACTCGTCCCCATCCCCCCGCTCCCCGCCGGCGAGGCCGTGGGTCCCCGTCCCCTCCGTCCGTCGCTTCGGCGGCGACGGAGGGTGTGGGTGACCCCGGTGCTCTGTTCATGCGGTGTTGATAGGGTAGTTAGGGTTTGGGTTTCGTCCCTTGGCGTCGGCGTTGAGGTGGTGATGGCGGCGGCGTCTGGAATAAGGTTTCCCTGGCTCCGTTCCCATCCCGGCGGCGGCGTCTTCGACTTCGTCCTCGGGGAGCCTGTGGGGAGGTGTTGCCTTTGATCTGGTGGCGAGGCGGTGGTGCTGCCAGATCCGCGGGCTTTTCTCTTCCGGCTCCGTCCCTGCTTCAGCGGCGAGCTCTCCGGCGCCGTTGAGGAGCTTGTGAAGCTTGTACAGATGGTGCTGTACTGGAGCGGGCTCTGTTCTCGCGGAGGTTCGCCGGCGACGACTTCGAAGACGACGGCTTCTCCTTCGACGCGTAGGGCTTTCGAGGCCCCTTTCTTGAAGGACTTCCGGCTGCTTGCCTTTTCTAAGCTCCTCGGAGCGTTGATGGCGGCGGCGTGCCTTCAGTGCGTGTTGACGGCGGCGGCGGCCGTCTTCCCCCAGGGCTCCAATGTATTTTCTTCGTTTTTCAGGGGTGTCTGTACCGGTGTTTTCTCTTAATAGAACTGAGGTTTTGGGTAAAAAAAAACAATACATTTGTGATCAAGTGTATGACGTTATATTTTTATACAGAGAGCAGTGAGCTTCCGGCGTGAGATTTTTGGCGACAAACTGACGGGTGATGACCTCGATGCGAACCTATGCTAGCACGTCGACCGAAACAAGACACGATTTGTTCAATCCCAGGTGAACTGCACACGCATAGGTCTTCGGCCATGACTGGAGCATTTTCTTAAATAGTACCGTTAATTTTAAACATTTTTTATGAATAATACGTGATTTAAAAAAATCTCGAATCTAGGACTCGGTCGACTGGCCAGCTGCCGATCGGCACTCCGGTGGGCGGTGGCCGACCAGCTACATGGCCGTCACCTGCCAAGTCGTATATTTAGAAAATTCTAAAATTACGTAATAGTTGTAATTTTTTATTATTTTAAAAAATTGCACTCCTGGATCATGGTGGCGCTATGGGGCATGACGAGCTGCCGTGATTTTTTTTTAAATAATATTTTTTCTTAAATTATAATTACAACTATTACATGATTTCAAAATTTTCTAAATCTACGACTTGGTCGGTCAACCAGACGCCGATCGGTCGGATAGCTGCCGACCAGGTATGCTTTTTGGCCACTCCAGCAGGTGATATCCATGCATCCTGGCTGAGTGATCTGGTCGGCCGAGCGAGTGCCAGATTCGAAATTTTTTAAATCACGTATTATTAAGAATATTCAAAAGGGTTTTGTGATTTTTGGAAAAGATGGGAAATAAAAAAATTGGGGCAAAAATAATTTTGGGGAAAATTGTTATCTCAAGGGTAGATGTTAGCTACATAATGTACCTATCATTTCCACACCTTGGGTTTTGAATATTAAACGTTGGGTTAAATAAAACAAGACATAAAAGTGGGAGAAGAGATCTTGAGGTGAAACTTTGGTTAGGGTACAAGATCAAGTGGAATATATAGCATCATCTTGACCCGAGAATAACTCTGTTTCGCCTACTTGCAATAAGTGTCCATCATTTTTTGCTAGGAAAAAATGAAATTTCATCACATAATAAAGGTGTTACAAGCAGAGTGTATGACAAACTCTCTGTAGGAACAATGCTAAGACTAGTCATAGTAGGGAGTAACATATAGTAGTGTCATGCATATGATACTACTCTATGTTACTACCTTCATAATGCATAATAACTTAGATATAGTATCATGCATGAGTGTATTAATTAGCTTGTAGACTCATTTTATCTTGGAAAGTGTGATGTTATGGTAACATAGCTAGTTACCACAACCATCTCTTTCTTCATTTAATATCATGCCATGTCATCAATTTGCATAGTTGGCAATGCATGTAGCTCTATGTTACTACCTTAGTTACTCTCACTATGAGTAGTCTAACCAGCACGAAGGTGCTGACTAATCATCAGTGCAAACCCTGGGCATATATCCATTTGGTTTGCTGCATTTATGAAGCTTGAGTCACATGTCATTCTATGGTCTATAATATATGTGTTAATATTTTACATCTTATATACAACAATTCTACTTTTGTTTATTTTCAACTCCCGCAGCAATGCGTGGGGTCAAGGGCGGATTCAGGATAATTTTTGAGAGGGGGCAAATGTTGGAGATATGCCCAAGAGGCAATAATAAAATGGTTATTATAATATATCTTTGTGTTTATGATAATGTTTGCATACCATGCTATAATTGTATTAACCGAAACATTGATACATGTGTGTTATGTAAACAACAAGGAGTCCCTAGTAAGCCTCTTGTATAACTAGCTTGTTGATTAATGGATGATCATGGTTTCGTGATCATGAACATTGGATGTTATTAATAACAAGGTTATGTCATTAGGTGAATGATATAATGGACACACACCCAAATGAGCGTAGCATAAGATCAAGTCATTAAGTTCAATTTGCTATAAGCTTTCGATACATAGTTGCCTTAGTCCTTCGACCATGAGATCATGTAAATCACTTACACCGGAAGGGTACTTTGATTACATCAAACGCCATTGCGTAAATGGGTGGCAATAAAGGTGGGATTAAGTATTTGGAAAGTGTGAGTTGAGGCATATGGATCAATAGTGGGATTTGTCCATCCTGATGACGGATAGATATACTCTGGGCCCTCTCGGTGGAATGTCATCCGATTAGCTTGCAAGCATATGAATAGTTCATAAGAGATCACATACCACGGTACGAGTAAAGAGTACTTGTCGGTAACGAGGTTGAACAAGGTATGGAGATACCGATGATCGAACCTCGGACAAGTAAAATATCGCGTGACAAAGGGAATCGGCATCGTATGTAAATGGTTCAATCGATCACTAAGTCATCGTTGAATATGTGGGAGCCATTATGGATCTCCAGATCCCGCTATTGGTTATTGCTCGGAGAGGAGTCTCGACCATGTCTGCATAGTTCGCGAACCGTAGGGTGACGCGCTTAAGGTTCGATGTCGCATAAATAGATTCGGAATATGAGATGGAGTCCGAAGTTTTTGTTCGGAGTCTCGGATTGGATCCGGGACATCACGAGGAGGTCCGGAATGGTCCGGAGAATAAGATTCATATATGGGAAGTCAATTTCCGGGGTTCGGGAAAAAGTCCGGTGTTTTGACCAGGAGCTTCTAGAAGGTTCTAGAGGGCCACCAGTGGGCCCACCACCCCGGGAGAGGCCACATAGGCGCCACATGGCATAGTGGGTCCTACCCACCATGACATGTGGGCCTAGGCCGGCCCCCCCTTAGAGATAAGATCTATCTCTAGTTTAAATGGTTTAAATCTAGAGATAAGATCTATCTCCTAAAATAAATGATTTAAATTAGGAGATAAGGGGAAAACTTGGGGAGGAGTTTGCCCCCCCCATGTGGCCGGCCAAAGGGGTAGGTGGGCCCTAGGGGAAACCCTAGGCCGACCCCCCACCTATATAAAGAGGGAGGGGTGGCCGGCCAAGGCACCCCATCCGAAAACCACGGCCGCCCCTCTCTTCCTCCTCCATATGCTTGCGCGAGCTTAGGCGAAGCCCTGCAGCAATTCTTCTCCACCACCACCACCACGCCGTCGTCTGCTGGGATTCCGTGGAGATCTACCACACCTCCGCTGCCCGCTGGAACGGGGAGAGGAAGGGCTTCATCGACACCGTACGCGCGACCAGAGTACGGAAGTGCTTGCCGGATTGCGGACCAGGGATGATCGTCTACATCAACAACGAGATCTGATCTCGTAGGCTTTGGAAATCATCAAGGGTTAGTATCTTATCAATCTCGTTGCTTCGATCTTGTAGATTAGATCTTGGGTGTTCCATAGATTAGATCTTGGATTTATTCGTCTTGCGGTAGGAAAATTTTTGTTTTCTATGCTACGAACCCCATCAGTGGTATCAGAGCCATGTCTATGCATAGATCTGTTGCACGAGTAGAACACAATGGTTTTGTGGGCGGTGATGCTTTTGTTGCTTTAGTTTGTGCACTTTGCTTCTTGCGGGATGGTGGGATGAAGCGGCCGGGCTAACTTTACATGACCGCGTCTCATGAGACTTGCTCCACGCTTGACATGCAACTTGTATTGCATAAGTGGCTTTGCGGGTGTCTGTCTCTCCCACCATAGTGAAGATTGTAATTTGCACTTCTATTGTCAACACTAGTATCACCGTTGTGGTTCATGTTCGTAGGTAGATTGGATCTTACTCGAAAACCCTAAACCACGTAAAATATGCAAACCAAATTAGAGGCGTCTAACTTGTTTTTGCAGGGTTTGGTGATGTGATATGGCCATGATGTGATGATGATTATATTTGATGTATGAGATGTTCATTATTGTATTATGGCAACCGGCTGGAGCCTAATGGTTGTCTTTAAATTTGTTAAGACCTGTGTGTCTATTCATCATGTAATAGCGTTATTTCAAGTAGTTGTTATAGTAGCTATAAGTGATGGACAACCATGAAGCGGCGCCACGGACCTTGGTGCAATGCTGGTGATGATGGAGATCATGATAATGTGCTTGGAGATGGAGATCAAAAGCACAAGAAGAAAGGCCATATCATAT
Organism: Lolium rigidum; assembly: GCF_022539505.1. NCBI lineage: Eukaryota > Viridiplantae > Streptophyta > Magnoliopsida > Poales > Poaceae > Lolium > Lolium rigidum. The sequence continues at coordinate 50,835,508 of NC_061509.1, forward strand.
CACATATTATGAATTGCATGTGATGTTAATCCTTTATGCATCTTATATTGCTTAGATCGCGACGGTAGCATTATAAGATGATCCCTCTCACTAAATATCAAGATAATAAAGTGTTCATCCTTAGTATGCACCGTTGCTAAGACTTTTCGTTTCGAAGCATCTCGTGATGATCGGGTGTGATAGACTCTACATGTGCATACAACGGGTGCAAGCCAGATTTGCACACGCGGATACTAAGGTTGCCTTGACGAGCCTAGCATGTACAGACATGGTCTCGGAACACGGGATACCGAAAGGTAGAGCATGAGTCATATGAATGATATGATGAACACTTTGAGTGTTCGCCTTTGAAGCTACATTTTTTCTCGTGATGATCGGACTTGGTGTAGTGGATTTGGTTCGTGTAATCACTAAGACAATGCGAGGGATGTTGTTTTGAGTGGGAGTTCACCTAGTTAATTGAAGAATTAAAAATGAACTCAAATTATCATGAACATAGTCTGAATAGTATTTTGAATTAAATTTGTAGAATTGGCATCCGTTTTCTACCATGCGCTAGTCTTGTAATTGAGATAGAAATACTGTTAAGTCTGACAAGTAACTTTACGGACTAGTACCGTATTGTTAAAGAATCAAGATATGATTAAGTCCTAATGCAAACTTTTAGTAAACCTCACATTAATGATTCAAAGAGCAATGGTTTCAATTAGTACCTTATATCATCTTGTCTCCGTGAAACTTGAAGTTCAAATCTGTTTGAAAAGTAAGGAGCTGGAATTTTTGTTTTCAGAAATAAGCAAGGTATGAGATATATATGATATCTAAGACCTTATTGCAAGATGATAGAATATAATCTAGTGAGACTACATAAACTCATAAGTTTTATGGGAATGTACGAAGGTTGAAGACGCCAGGCGTCCCAATCCTCCAACTAGTTGGGCACTAACGATATTCGCATATCCATGAGGTGATCGTCCTTAGAATGCACCGTTGCTAAGACTCGTCGCTTCGAAGCATCTCGTGATGATCGGGTGTTATAGATTCTACGTGTGCATACAACGGGTGCAAGACAGATTTGCACATGCGAATACTAAGGTTAAAACTTTACGAGCCTAGCATGTACAGACATGGTCTCGGAAAGTCGTCATGATTTGATGGATAAAATTATGAGTGAAATTGTTCATTACATTAAAGGTTACTAATAGTGAAATCTAGAACGCTTGTCATGTGATGATCAACTTCAAGGTAAGAACCTCAAGGTTATTGGTATTTGACCAATGGACCTAGAAGTTATTGAAGGTGAAGTGTTTTTCTGAGAATGAGGAAAGCTAAAAGAGAAACTACAAAAGATATTTTGGCAGAAAGAAAGAAAAGACTAGAAAGTCTAGCTCAGGTGTATATAGATGATATACATGTTATGAATGTATTCCTTGTTTTGGTCACACAATGAAATTCTTGGGTATTAGTACCATATTGGTTGGTATGAGGTGTCATACAAAACAATGCAATACAAGAATACAATGGCCTAAGTGACTGAAAAGGAATGTGACAGGAATGCACGTCTGGAACAAAAATAAAGTGTTATTATGTTCATCGTTGGCATTATCTGTCTAGCCATTCAGATTTATAATAAAGAACTTTATAACTCGTTGTATTGTTCATGGTTAAATGAAAACAACGAGTTGTTCAAATTGTAACAGGATTCCATGTACGATGGATAAGTTATTATAAATCTTTATGGTGAAGCACACATACATAACACTGACGCTAAAATGCCATAAGGGAAATGATATGAATTCCACTTATTGGTGGAACCGCCATTTAGGTCATGTTAGAAAGGAATGCATGAAGGAACTCCATGCAAATGGACTTTTGGAGTCATTTGATTTCTGAATCATTTGGCGCTTGCAAATCTCTTCTAAAGAGAATGACTTAAATCCCGTTCATAGGCCAAGAGTTGAACGGGCAATTAACTTAGTGGAAACATACATGGTGATGTATTTGGTTCACTGGGCATAGTTGTGTGTGGGCGATTCGTCTACTTCATGAAAACTTCTAACAATGAATTGAGTATATATGTGGATATATTCGATAAGGAAGAAGTTTGAAACATTTGAAAGGATTCAAATAAATTTCAGCATAAAGTGGAAATCATCGTAATAGAAAAGTCAAATATCTATGATTTGATCATGGTGAAAATATTTGAATTACGAGTTTTAGCGAACATCTAAGAGAATTATGAAATTGTTCAACAACCTCACGTTTCTTGGAGTATCATAATGATGACGGAGTATCCAAGAGACGTATCCAAACCTTGTTGGATTAATGATGAGATAAAATAAAATGATGCCATTATATTTTGTGGATTATGCTTTAGAGACTACCGCTTTTACACTAAATAGAGCGTCATCATAATCCGTTGAAATGACACCATATGAGTTATGGCATGGGTATAAACCCTAATAGTCCTTTCTTAGATTTTGGTATGCGTCGCATAAGTAAATGAGTTTACAACCAAAATCGGATGAATGTCTTTGTTGGTTATCCCAGAGAATTGATTGGGAATTCTTTCCACTATTAAGTAAAAGACAAAAGTGTTTGTTGATGTTACTTGCTTATTTCCAAGAAATTGTTTTCTAGCGAAGTATTTGAGTGGGAGGACAATGGAACTTGATAAGGTTCATGAACCTGAGCGTGATGATCAGAGTAGCACAGCATCGGAAATGGTTCCGGAAGCGGCTACGAAGATCATGGCTCCCATGTCTATAAAGTGTTATAGTCATGGAGATCAAAGTACCTATTGAACCTTGTAGATATGGTTTACTTTGTGATCAAATGAATGATTTGTGAACAAAGGATTGATTTTGAACAATGATAAACCAACTACATACAAAGAAGTTATGATGGGCCCTGACTCCGTTAAAATGGCTATGCGCCATGAAATCCGAGATAGGTGAACACTTTTTGAAAGTAAATGGATCTATAAAATTGATGGACTTGGATACTATATCCTTAAAGAAGCTTGACTTATCGAAAAGTTGTTTACGACAAAGTTCAAAGAGTTGACTACGATAAGATTAGATCTTCCGTGGCAATGCTTATAGTCTATGTGGATTATTCTAGTAATCGCTACATATTTCTTTTATGAGATATGATAGTAGGATGGCAGAAATACATTTCTTACCGAAGTATGTATGAAGGATGTATACCAGATACAACCAAGAGTTTCTGTTGGTCCATGGAATACTAGATAGGTATACAAACTTCAATTGGATGAAGTAAGTATCACGGAGTTGGAATCTTCACCGGATGAAATAATCAAAGAGTTTTGATTTCATCAGAAATGATGAAGATGCTTGCATTTGCAAGAAATTAAGTGGGAGCGCTGAGACATATTTATGTAGATGACATATCGTTGATTAAAAATAATGTAATCATGTACTTGATGTGATTAAAAGGTTTCATTGAGAATTAATTTCAGTGAAAGGATATGGACTGAAACATATTTGGTGTCAAGATCTATGAAGATAGATTGAAACACATAATAAGTTTAAGTCAAAGTACATAGAGTGAATATTGAAGTAGTTCAATATAAAAATATTAAGAAGGTGTTCTTTTCATGTGAAGGTTTAACAAGACTTGAATGTATTTGACATTCAATGAGTAAAAACACATGAGTGACTTTAGATCACGAATAATATGTACAAAATCAGATGTCCTGTGCTCTAAAGTGTTACGAGCATATACCAGGATGATTCATGTAATGGTCATTGGACAACAGTAAGAATATCCCTGAGTACTTTAGAAGAACCAAGGATATATATAGTTTTATATGGGTAATGACAAAAACAAATCGATGTAATCTGTTGCACCGATATTAGTTTGGTCACATATAAAAGTAAAATTTCAATCTCAATTAGGCTAAGTGTCATTTAAAAGGTAGCACAATGAGCTAGAATATGTCTACGCTAGATTTAGATGAGTTCTAAATATTGTGACGGATTCTACAAACGAAGGCAGAGTATGTCATTGTTTTGACAATGACTGAGGATGTTAAGTCGAAGAGTTCTTGGAGAACTTGGTGTAGTTTCGATAGTGTCAGAATTTTGAAGCTATATTGTGTGTGACAATATTAGTGACTTATTTCAGACCGCAGAATTAAGGTTCCACCAGAGGACTAAGCATATACAATTAATGCCGACTCATTTGGAAAATGAGTGATGCGTTGAGACGCAAATGAATTGCAAAATACATACGTTTTTGAGCATGTCAGATCCGTTGACTAAAACCTCTCCCGTGAGCAAAACATGATAAGCACCAGAAGGCCAAGGTGTTATATCTTTACATATGTAAACTAGATTATTGACTCTAGTGCAAGTGGGAGACTGTTGGAGATATGCCCAAGAGGCAATAATAAAATGGTTATTATAATATATCTTTGTGTTTATGATAATGTTTGCATACCATGCTATAATTGTATTAACCGAAACATTGATACATGTGTGTTATGTAAACAACAAGGAGTCCCTAGTAAGCCTCTTGTATAACTAGCTTGTTGATTAATGGATGATCATGGTTTCGTGATCATGAACATTGGATGTTATTAATAACAAGGTTATGTCATTAGGTGAATGATATAATGGACACACACCCAAATGAGCGTAGAATAAGATCAAGTCATTAAGTTCAATTTGCTATAAGCTTTCGATACATAGTTGCCTTAGTCCTTCGACCATGAGATCATGTAAATCACTTACACCGGAAGGGTACTTTGATTACATCAAACGCCATTGCGTAAATGGGTGGCAATAAAGGTGGGATTAAGTATTTGGAAAGTGTGAGTTGAGGCATATGGATCAATAGTGGGATTTGTCCATCCTGATGACGGATAGATATACTCTGGGCCCTCTCGGTGGAATGTCATCCGATTAGCTTGCAAGCATATGAATAGTTCATAAGAGATCACATACCACGGTACGAGTAAAGAGTACTTGTCGGTAACGAGGTTGAACAAGGTATGGAGATACCGATGATCGAACCTCGGACAAGTAAAATATCGCGTGACAAAGGGAATCGGCATCGTATGTAAATGGTTCAATCGATCACTAAGTCATCGTTGAATATGTGGGAGCCATTATGGATCTCCGGATCCCGCTATTGGTTATTGCTCGGAGAGGAGTCTCGACCATGTCTGCATAGTTCGCGAACCGTAGGGTGACGCGCTTAAGGTTCGATGTCGCATAAATAGATTCGGAATATGAGTTGGAGTCCGAAGTTTTTGTTCGGAGTCTCGGATGGGATCCGGGACATCACGAGGAGGTCCGGAATGGTCCGGAGAATAAGATTCATATATGGGAAGTCAATTTCCGGGGTTCGGGAAAAGTCCGGTGTTTTGACCGGAGCTTCTAGAAGGTTCTAGAGGGCCACCGGTGGGCCCACCACCCCGGGAGAGGCCACATAGGCGCCACATGGCATAGTGGGTCCTACCCACCATGACATGTGGGCCTAGGCCGGCCCTTAGAGATAAGATCTATCTCTAGTTTAAATGGTTTAAATCTAGAGATAAGATCTATCTCCTAAAATAAATGGTTTAAATTAGGAGATAAGGGGGAAAACTTGGGGGAGGAGTTTGCCCCCCCCCATGTGGCCGGCCAAAGGGGTAGGTGGGCCCTAGGGGAAACCCTAGGCCGACCCCCCACCTATATAAAGAGGGGAGGGGGTGGCCGGCCAAGGCACCCCATCCGGAAACCCTGGCCGCCCCCTCTCTTCCTCCTCCATATGTTGCGCAGGCTTAGGCGAAGCCCTGCAGCAATTCTTCTCCACCACCACCACCACGCCGTCGTGCTGCTCGGGATTCCGTGGAGATCTACCACACCTCCGCTGCCCGCTGGAACGGGGAGAGGAAGGGCTTCATCGACACCGTACGCGCGCGACCGAGTACGGAAGTGCTGCCGGATTGCAGCACTGGGGATGATCGTCTACATCAACAACGAGATCTGATCTCGTAAGCTTTGGAAATCATCAAGGGTTAGTATCTTATCAATCTCGTTGCTTCGATCTTGTAGATTAGATCTTGGGTGTTCCATAGATTAGATCTTGGATTTATTCGTCTTGCGGTAGGAAAATTTTTGTTTTCTATGCTACGAACCCCATCAGCAAAAATATAATAAGTGCTGCAAATAATATTTCTAAGTGTGGGCAAATCAGTTATTAGCTCTAAATGAAAATGGAGGGGGCAGCTGCCCCCCTTGACTATAGGCTGTATCCGCCCATGCGTTGGGTATTGTCTAGTATCTATAAAGAGCTCTCGTCCATGGAACAAAAGTAGCTACTCTTCTGTTGCCTACGAACCCATTTTAGACTAAGCGTAACCGCAAGGGCGAAGCGAATGAGGAATCGTAACATGGGTCTCTGTTATAAGTACCGGCCGGCCTAGGCATAAACCTCACACAGTGACACCTCTACTCAAGATCCATCATTTTTTTCTTGCAGGTCAGAGCATGGCGTTGGACTGGGAGACATTGCTCGGAGCAGCCGGACGTGGGCACGCAGCAGCTGCTGCGTCCACCCTCTCCGTTCCAGTGGTGGTCGGGCTCACCAGGTGGACGATCCTGCTCGTCATCACAACGGTGGTGCTCAACGGTCTCACCGACATCGTGTACAACGAATTCGTCGCCGCGCCGAATGGAAGGGGTATGCTCCAGCGCCTTGAAAGGATGACCTACCTGCTCCTCGTGTATCTCGCTGCCGCAAGCGTAGTTCCCCTGATGTGGCTTGTGTTGGCTGACGGCGGATTCACCATCGCCGCCATCACGGCCCTTGGCGAGATGGCTTATCTCTTTATTATTGGTTGTACCGAGGTTGATCTCGGTACTAGCGTAGCTATGTACAACTCAAGGGGGGGCCACCGCCCCCCAGATCATGGTTTTTCTAGTTTACCCCACAGCCTGGCAAGCTCCGCCATCTCACATTTGGCGTCCGCTTGGGTTCCTCCATCCTTATGCAAACTGTCGTTAAGATGGTCCTATACACAAGATATTTCGGCTCATACTAAGCACGCAGTGCCTCTGTAGTAAGCCAGCGTAGTGCCCTTGTTGGTTATGATTTCATCTAGCTATATGATTAGATCCAGCTGGATAGTTGTATTAGCCACAAGGCTATATTGTGAAATGTATAAATTTGCTGAATCTGCGATCCAATTTATGTACTTAAAGTTTTGTGAACCGTATTCGATATATAAGCTAAGGTTTGTGGTTAACAATATTTTCTCTTTGGTACCCTGTTTTCTAATTTTACAGTGTTGATTATGTGTGTTGATTGAGACTTTTGTGATTTATTTGAGAAGACAACGTTGTTCTCAGTCTGGTAGATGGTTGAGGGAAAGCAAATCTTCTGTACTAATAAGGGTTAAGTGCACTTTTGGTCTTTCAAGTCTTGCAAGAGTTTAATTTTAGTTCATCAACTCTGTTTTGATCTTAATCTACCTCAAACTTCTAACGAAGTCCAATTTTGATCCTTGACAATGGTTTAATGATGGTTGATCGGTTTTTGGCTCTCTTTATTGCCATCGTAACAAAATTGACCGATTTTAATCCATGTGGGATCATTTGTCCTCAGTCAACAAATAGAAGAAATCTCCTTTCCCTAACACTGCCGCCTCCGCCTTTCTCGCTTGAATGAAGTTTAGGTTTCTAGATAAGGGGCACACGATAATTGCGGAACGACATTTGTACAACCAAAGCGTTTCATGACAAAAGACTCTAGTATAGACTACCGATTGCACGTGATTCCTGTAAGTGAAACAAATATGATCCTTCTTGGAAACCAAAATCCCCGCAAATCATCATATGCCTAATTATTTTCAGATTATTGTTGCATTGATAGTACTCCCTCCGTTCTGAATTGTAAGACGTCGGGGGAGATTCCGACAAGGTGAAAAAGATCTAAAAAGACATTTCTACCCCCTAATTTGAAATTAGAATCAGATCACGATCTTCCCGATCCCTCCTCACGCATCCTCTTCCTCGCGCCCAGGTGCTCCTGGGCGATCGTGGTCGAGATGTGGGAGGGCGAGGGTGCTCCTCCTCCGCCCGGCGACTCTACCTCTGGCTTCCAGCTGCTTCACCTCCGGCCAACAACGAGTTCCAGATCCGATCGACCCCGGAAGCCGGATGCCGTCCCCTTACCCAGAAGCTCATCGCCCCTTGTCCAGGAGGCGCCAGGGCCATGAGGTCACCAGGGATCCAAGACACTGCCTCCTCCTGCGCGTCCTCCTTCACCGAAGGAAAACGATCTGGTTGCGTCGCCCAGCTCGTGGCCCAACTCACAGCGCGCAGGTCGCCCAGCTGCACTTCCTGGAAGCCAGCAGCACATCCAGGTCCACACGCACCCAGCACCGACCCAACAGAGCGCCGGCCAGCGCCTCCAGGTCCACTCGCGCTGATCACACAACATTTTCTTCCTCGCTCGGCAACACAGAAGATCACCATGGTTCTTCCAGACCTCAACTTCTCTCCACCTGAAGAGGAAGGCAACATATCATGTCAAAATCACATTACTGCCAACTTCAGTATCCATTTATCTACTGTATTTGCAATGTTCCTATTGTATTTACTCCACATATCATGCATGTTTTGCTACAGCAATACTCATAAACACTAATAAAAAATATTGTAACTGTAAACGGCGCCAAGAGTAGCAGTTAGTTACAAGCTACACATAAATTGTAAGATATAATACACTTTTTTTGCCCATTGGTAGCAACTTCATTCCCGATAACAAGAACTAGGTCAGGACATAAGGGAACCAATTTTTCATCAGCAAATAACAGAAACCTGGTCTCAAATGATTGTTCTTTATCAGAAATTGTAGAGTGTCAGACTGATAACTTGTCACCATCAAGGTGTATTGAGAAAACATTACCGAATTCAGGGAATGGAGAGTTTTGATTACTGGAACACCATATTATATAAGCACTAGAATACTTATCTATAAATAATTCCCTCATCAGAAATGCCCGTGATTCCCTCAACCAGCGAATCAGTATTGATTTCAAGAAAATGGCCATTACTAGATGTACTTAAGTAACAAGAACTGTACCTACTTGATTGTACTCCCAGTGCTAACAATCCAAGTAACAAGAACCCTACCTACTCGGTTGTACTCCCAGTTTGGTTGTTTTGGTTCAAGTAAAACAATGAAGCAATGAGCAATTCACCTGGGAGTACTCTAAGTTTGGTTGTTTTGGCTAAGGTCAACATACTCCAAGTCATTACTCCTAGACAGTGCAGCTTCCAGCAAGCAACAGGACATCACCAAAAAGAACATTTGAGGACAGATTAAGAATCTAAAAAGTACTGCAGAGAACAGAAAACAACACTTGGTACTGACAGATTTTAGGCAAGTAAGAATGCAGATACTGATAGAAAATCTCCATGCCAGGGAAGTATGAATGCAGATAGTAGAATGGCATGATTACCGGCAACAAGTGCCACTGGTAATAACAATTTACAGTCATGCAGACAATTTACAGTCGTGAAAATTTACTCCTAACTATCGTGGACAATTTACTGTGATGTGATTAAGAACACATATTGTTTGCAGTTATAAGTGGAGATAGATGGAAGCCAATGTTGACAGAAGAGCCTTCAGAATATAGATAGGCATAAGATCAGTTCCCATGGACCATACCAAAATTCTAAACTATACGGACAAACGGAGTAGTACAATTATAGGAGTAGTCAGAGTTCAGTTATAGTAACCGATTAAAAGAGGGATACATGTCAAGTAACGGGCAAAGTAAATCTAGGGAAAATAGACCATCTACAGTGCTCCAATCGCTTACAGGGGTGCTAAACTGATTGAACTTTATATAGGGTACTAGATGAACAAGCGAGCTTCGCCTCGCCGGCTTCATGCCGTTGTGTCAAGTGCTTTCAGCACGCAGTATTTCTCAAGCATGTAGTTATTTCGTTTTTGTTATTCTATTATCTGTAGAGTAAATTTACTGCGACCAAATGGTGTTCAGTAGCATCAATATTTTCTTTTCATTTAATCTTATTAGTAGATGACTACATCTCTTGACCAATTGCAATGTAAAATAAGAAAGGTAGGACATCAACGGTTGCATGTATCATCTAGAAAATCAATCACATATATCTAAATCAATGCATTTCGCTGCATCGGTGGGTACATGGTTGTCAGGTGAACTGGGGCATTTTGTAGGTCCGGCTACATGGAGCTTGTTTCTAAAAAAATCGAAAATTGCATTTTATAATTTTAAAATTAGGAACAAAAAATCTATAGGTAAACAATGATGTACTCTACAACTGTGAAAAAAAAGCAATACAAAAGAACCTCTAACATTTGTCAGAATTTGTCACTTTTTTGCTTAAAATTTTGCAGTGGTAGAGTACATCATTAACTACATTCAGATTCTTTTCCAGATTTTTTTGAAACTTAAATGTTGAATTCGAATTTTGTAAAAAAAACAGGACACGTGTAGCTCGGGGTACACTTTGAGTTTGCCGGTTTTCACGTGTCTTTTCTAGTTCGGGGTAGCAAATCTGAAATCATGAACGATAAAATATTGAGAATATCCCAAAAATTCAAAAAACAAGGCAGTGAGAATTTTTCGAATCCCTGTTGAAAGTTTATTAAAAGTTGAAAAATATTATGTACTTGGCTGACATACACTTGATATCAGGTCAGCTAAATCATGCCTAGTACGACCAGTTGATTCATCGTTAAAGAAATCATATGCCTGCTCATGTTACCTTGATCAACATCTTTCACCTGAGGCTGCTCCATTTGAACCAATCTATGTAGTAGGTCAACAGCTTGCTTGAATTCACCTGAAAGGCCACCATCCTAAAAAGGGCAGCCCCGTGCACGAAGCTTCCACTTTGCGCGGGTCCGGGAAAGGGTCGAACCCACTATCCTAGTGAAAAATTATTTACAATAATTAGGGCTAGATTAAAGAATGCAATTAAAATAATTTAATCACCATTTTTTTACTTCAAGTAGTATTGTGATTGAGATGATAAGGAGCTAATATAGCACAAAATGCTGTAGCTTTCAGAATTATGTTCAAGTTCCATACAGAGTTAGATCACAGAATATGTAAAAGTACAACCTAAAACCTATGAAAATAAAGACCCTGATATCCATGGATAAAGAAACTGCAATAGTGAAAGATCAGACATTATGAGACTTTTAAGAAACTTGGAAGATTATGCCAATAAACCAGCCATATATGTGCTAAACAATCATTTCATATGTGCATCTCTAATAGTTGGTCAGTCATGTCAATCTCCAGAATGACCAATAATTACAATCAATTAGGCATGTAATCATACTATTCACACTTTAGGAACAGTCCAAAAAATGATTCTGAATTACATCTTCCACAGTCAGCATGCAATATCTTTGGAAAGTGCGAGCTTTGTTAAACTATGGACAAAAATAATCTTGCAAGATTGGCTGCAAGAATACTAATACGTAGCTAATGTGCATTACTCTAGCAACGACTGTTTGAACAATGCTAACATCTGTAACTAACGTGCATTACCTGAGCACTTCCTTCAGATGTAGGCATGTACTCCCTCCGGTAGTTTTTTTTTTTTTTTAGATCGCGGTAGTTTTTAATTGACTCGAATTTAGTACAATTTTATACTAAATTCAAGTCAATTAAAAAAGATCGGAGGGAGTAGCTTTCAGAACTGAAATATAGAATAAGCCTTCGCCTCAAATTCAATAACCTAGTAAAATCTTGCCGGCATTTGAAGTCGTACAATCAGATGCCAAATTATTATCCTACAAACACCATAGAAAGTAAGGCATAAAACTGCGGCAGGCCGTACCCTCTAGTGGCCAGCATGGGAGCATGGTCCGGCAATGCAATCCATGTTTTGGGTGACTTTCAATGCAACTTAGCACACAAATAGACTTCTCATGCTCTAATCCATGTTTAGATGTACAGACATGTAGTTCATGCTTATTTCATGTGGCAATTTAAAAGTATCTGTTCATCTAGCTACTCAGATCAAGACAAAACTTTTTCAAAAAGCAAACTTTTTTTTTGGAAGATAGCGAATAATCAGTGATAGAGCACAATGACCACCAGACAATGCATGTAGCACTTCACACAAAAAATGTACTCCCTCCCTCCTGAAAAGGATGTCTCACCTATGTCTAAATATGCACGTATCTAGACATGTTTCTTGTGTAGATACATGCAAACTTAGACAAAGTTGAGACATCCTTTTTGGGACAGATGGAGTACAATCTTATAATTAATTTACGACGTGATCCTTGTGTAGATTTTGAGAAATCATATATTAACATGCTGTCAAGAAACTCCAACAAGCCATTAGCTATATGATTCAGAAACTTTGACATCAGAATTTGTGGCTACAATCAATAATTAAAAGCTAAACAAAAGACATGGTTTCACAATTTCTAGATCTTGGATTAAAACCCTTATTTTGGAGTATATTTTGTATTAAAAGAAGGGAAGCTAACATCTGAATCTTGAGTAATAGCTAGCAGCATGGTAGAGAAAAAATAAGTTAACATCTGAACATCGAGTAACACTCCAATTCTTACTTTTTCAGAGCAGATAAATGGCCAATGACATACCCAAGTCTTCCTAAAGAAAAAATGTAGCCAACATGCATGGTGAGCTCATAAATACTACAGAAGCTTACAAAAGAATGTTCTATTTATAGGCTGGAAAAAGAACATAGAGCTACATAATAATACTGTGTTCCTATAGTTATGTTTTCTCCTTTTAGAAGATTATACTGTATGGGCCATGTCAAGTCCAGAAAAGTTTGAAGTGTAATAGCATTTTCAATAAAGAAGACCAAATCCTATGCTCTGCGCGCCAAAACAATAAAAACGGCCTATCAAACTGACTTAAGAATTCTTCGTTGGTCAATAAGTTAAATAATAAAATATTGCAACTTCCATAATCAGCATTAAGAGTAATGCAGTTATCTATTCAGATCTCTGTTTTGGCACAAAACATAGGGTAAAAAAACAAGTCTTCATTTTTAGAAGGGGCATTATCGCGGCCTCGTTGCAGTGCATTCATCCGGCGGCCTCTCGTCGAGCGGGAGAGAGTGGCAGCGACAGCCCACCCTCGGCTACGGGAAACTCGACAGAGATGTGTAGTAGGGCAGGGAAGGAAAAGGGAGCAGACTGCTGGGAGGAGACGGCGCAGGAGGAGGGGTGGAGAAGCAGGAATGCAGGATAGGGTTCGGCTTCGTTGGTGCCTGGGAACATGCCGCCTGCCGGATGTCCGTGCCACCTGCAGCGCACGCGTGCAAAGGCCGCCCCTGGCCCACAACCAGCGGCACAGACAGCTGAGGCCCACAACCAGCGTCAACACTTGCAACAAATGGCATGTGAGCGGGTGGCAGATGGCCTCGGTGCAGCTACAACTCTCGAGGCTTACACCTTTAGTTAATATACGCCAAAAGTACAAAACCAAGGCCTTATGTGAAATCAATGAAAGTTGATCTTGTTTTCCTACACAAATATAGATGAGCCAAATCGGAACAGGCAAAAGCACACCAAGACCAATGAAGTACTTTTGTATTCTGTTCACATCAAGCTCTGCTTAATCAGACACATAATAACATCAGAAGCATTAAAATATCAATTAAAGAAAAAAATAAAGACATATTTGTAGAGGAGATCATGTAGCATACCTATGTTCACAATTCAATATTTTCACATTCCACAGGTATTGTTACTGAAGTATATACATGCAACTTGGAACGATCAGGACTACAAATGGATATATGAGAGAATGGGTGTTCAATTTAAGAAGGTAGTGAACACATGCTTGCAATTTGAAATGGTCAGGAATCAACTACTTTCACTTGAAGGATATAAGGATGAACATGAAGCAAGACTTAGATATGAGCATCCATCATTCTAACGCTCTTTAGAAATCATGGAAAGCGGAATTTTTCAAAACACCATTATTTTAAACAGATATACACTAAGACAAAATATATTCAAAAATCAACAAAAAAAACCCATATGAGAAGTATGATGTCACCTTAAAGGAGGTTATGAACTCACAGTTTTCTAGCGTCTTTTACTTTCTTATTGCTTCCTTCTGCCATGGATATACTAAAATTAGATAAGAATCAACATGTCCATTCTGAACATGCAAGTGAATGAACTGCTCCAGAAATGCACAATACCCCTTCTCGCAAAAAATGAAATGCACAATACCCCTTCAGCAATTCCCTACATGTAACAATGAACGTGTGATAAATTCTACAAAAAAAAATATGAGAAGTATGATGTCACCTTAAAGCAGATTATGAACTTACAATCTTCTACCTTCTCTTACTTTCTTATTGCTTCCTTCTGCCATGGATATACTAAAATTATATGAGAATCGACATCTCCATTAAATCCGACATGCAAGTGAATGGAACTGCTCAAGAAATGCACAATACCCCTTCAGCAATTCCATACATGTAACAATGAACGTGTGATAAATTCTACAGTGGGTATCTTGACATTTGATTTACAGCAGCTGCATGCTCATACTATTCGGATTTTTTTCATGGGTGCAGCAAAGGGGTGCTGCTGTGACGTGAAGAACATATGTCAACTTCTAAATCCAAACATGTCTTGATACCTCAACTCAAGTGTTTGGTGAAAAATACCCAATATACAGAAATTGCTCAAAATCAGAGAGTAAATAGATTAATTCTGAAGTGATACGAACTTATGGACCATGTAAATCTAGTAGGCCTGGAGTATTCCATCCAGATCACTTTAGACCCCTGGCAAGACAATAAAAGCGACAGTGCCAATCATTAAAATTTCAGATTATCAAGTACTTCTAAATCGGATTCAATGTACCAGAATGATCGAACCCAAATTTTCAAGACGTGAACCTTTTTTACATTATGTATCAAACAGTGCATTCACAATAATGCAACAAAAATGAAACCAAAAATGTAGTAGTTGTACAATCAGTAGGAGCATTGTGTAAATTTTTTTGCATTGGCAAGAAGTGCTTCCCTTGATTCCAAAACACCACTGTACAACAGCACGGCCGATTCACATTGCTCTCAGATACCACACTACCAATGGACATGTAACTCCATAATTAACACGGACATTAATCCATAACTTCATATTTAAAAAATAAATGCATCATGTGATTCAAAATAACAAATACATAAAGCTCATAGACATAATAAAGGATTATTCGTGATTAAATTGACATTTCTACATACTTTTCATCTAGGTGGCAATGTTGTAGTCTATTCATCTCGTGAAGGCGGCGGTGCCTCAGGCTGTTTTGGAACTACAAAGAATACTTAACCACCTTCGAGTTATATACCTAAGAATAAAAATTATGAAGACGGAATATTGATAACATGTTCTATTCTTTGATTCAAGATTACTTTCAACACGGGTCTATCACAATATTTCTAGAAATCCAAATAAGTTCACATCTCACGATTAATTATCCATCTCCAAATCTTTGGCACTGCCGTACAGACAAATTGATCCAATTATTAATTCCTTGGGCTCTAGTGGATGTCTAGAATACTGCACACCAATTTCTATACTACCAAGGAAAGAACACGATGCAGGTAGATGGAGAAGAACAAATTTATCACCTCGTGCTTGTGGAAGAGCGGTTGGTGGACCTCGGTTGTGGAGGGAATTCCAGAATCGCACTGGGACTCAAGGAGAGAAAAACTTCCGCATGAAATAGCAGTAACCAGCTTCCAGAAACCCCATCTTCAGCAGCAGAACCGCACCCAGACACTACCTCGCCACCGGCGACATGGTCCGCAACACACCATCAGACCAGATTTGGGCGACCGAGGAACCAGACGATCTAGCCATGGCATCATCACCAGCACCGCCAAGAGGCTGCCGTCAACCTCTTGGCCCCGCCTGGCCCAAATCTGGTCAACCCGTCGCCGCCCGCCCGGGTCTTGACCTGACCCGCTCGCAACACGCGCCCAGCGCTGCCTCCAGCACGGCACCACGCAGGGCGCCTCCAATCCCGCGCCAGGGCGCCATCAAAAGCCATCGATCGAGCCTCTTGCACCCGTGCGGACTCCTTCATATCGCGCCCTTGACACCAAAATTCAACTGGGACCTCGCTGTACCCTTCATCGGCAGCCAGAGGGCTACGCCCTCAGCTATCTCGAGGGCGGCGAGGGGAGGAAGATCGGAGGAGGGCGGCGGGGTCAGCGGATTAGGGTTTGGAGGGGGCGACTCGACGGGGCAGGAGGGAGCCGTTTCTTCTCAAGCGCGTGGTTTCGGGTGGGTGCTTGCATTGTGCGTAACAAGGCCCAATGTTAGCGGCAGAGCGCGCGGCAGATGGCCTGAGAAGCCACCGATCTCAACAGGATTAATTGTTTTAAAGAATATAAGTATGACAAGATAAATAACACAGAGTGTGCATATTGTGTTTATTCATACTAGGACAATGCCCGTGCTTCGCTACGGTTAACTCATGCAAGGGCACACCACTGACGAGGTTACATTGCATAGTTTTGTCGTTTCCCTCTATTTTTACACCACCTAGTAAATCTTGTCTAATTACAACCTCATTGCATGTTATGGGATACTCCTCTACAGTTACATTGTTAATGTATTGTAGCAACAAATTTCTACCATACGCTTTAATCAAAAGGTTGTCCGTTGTTTTCATTAGTTTTATGTTATTAATTGGGAAGAAACCTAAAAAACACAATCACCGCGATAATGGTCCTTGCCTATCAGAGAGGCTCCCCATATCAGCCAGCATGGCAACGACACCACCGGAGCTTGAACTACTCGCCACATAAAAAAGTTGCAGATAAAAGCGTCATACGTGGCGTTGCCTATATAGGCCGGGAACTAAGAGCACCGTCCCAGAGAAATGGTGGTACCTTCTTGTTGATTCAAGATGGCTGATATTCCAATGTCGTCGCTAATGTTTTTTTTTTTTTGGATTGATTCCCACCCCGTAAGCAACCATATCTATATCTCCAAATTAACCAAATACCGTTGGGTCTGCTTGTTGATTTCCAACCCTGCTTGCTGATAGTCCAGGCTATTTGAAAACGTATATAAACCAGTGGGAATCGGTGTAAGAGAGCAGGATGGAACTAAACGTTTGTACTTATGTTGCGGCCTCGTTTCATGTTTGTAGGTTAGCCAGGGCGAGCAAGGGACAGTGCGAAACAAAAAACTTTTTGACGTTGTCTTGTTGGGCTTTGGCCACGTGTGTTTGGCTAGCAAAAGGATGGACACAAATTCCTAGCAGCCACAGGTAGGCCAAGGCCCATCCATGGCTGACGCTCGTTCCTGCACACACGAGACGCTCGCCCTAGCCATGCCTCGTGTTCCTCTAGACGCGCCGCCAGGCACGCAAACAAAGCAGTGAGGCTAATTTTTCCTCACTTTCCCCTTCTCTCTCTCCCTCCCCAGCTCCCGTTCTCGTGAGCGAGCGGAGACACACCCAGATGCGAGCTCCTCGTCCTCGATCTGGCCTCTTCTTTCTTCTGCGCCCGAGAGGCTGGTGGAAGGCGGACCCTCTCTCCGGCATCCCTGTACCAGGACTATTCCTCGACGCCGGCCGCCGTCATAGCCTCTCCTCCTTCGTCCTTGCACCTGTGAATCTCGTGCCCGCCAGCCTCGATTCGTCGTGTACTCTATATTCTCTGTCGGTACTCGCTTTCTTATCTTCTTTTTCCCCTAAGATTCGTTTGGTCCGGCCGTTCCAGTGTTCATGGCAGAGCAGCATACAATTCAATTTTTCCCTTCCTGATAATCCTGGGTCTTATGCCAAACAATGGTATTGCTGCTTGTTACGGAGTATTTCCCAAGAACTGCCTGTTGTTAATTCCGAACACTACGTATATAAACCGGTGAAAATCCATATAAGAAATCGAGGTGGGACTATCGAAAATAGAAAGCGCAGATCGAGCATCAGAGTTTCGCTGATTCTAGCAAGATCACGGCCCAAAGAGAAATTCTAGCGCCACGGCCCGTATGGCAGGGTCCTCACGCACGCGGAGGAGGGGATCGTTCTGGGAGCTGAGGCCGGACGAAACAGAACGAACGAACCGGTATAATGGCATTGTGCAGTATTATGCGTTTTGGTGGGAGGGCAAAACGGTCCCAAAAAAAGCGTTGACGAAAATTCTGACAGAAACCTTAGCTCCTTTATTATTAGGTATAGATTACCTCAGAGTATGACATGTTCAGCAAAACCTACTGAGCCAAAACGCCGGTGATATGTTGCGTTTCAGTTTTAACCTAGTCTTCAGGTGCGCCCTTTAAAATTTCTTTGCGGATCCCATCAGCAAGGGAATGAATTTCATGCTTCCTGCCCTAAAATTTGGCAAACTCCATCTTTGGCTTCATCAAGTGCAAACATATTGTACCTATTATCTTACTATTAATAAACTCAGAAAATTGTAGGCTTCTTAAGACTGAACTCTAAAAGGCCCTCGCTCTCTAACTTTATTATGAAAAAAAGTACTTGGGGAATATTGTTATCACCAGATTTTGGCCAAATCAGGAGATGGGCCGTAATTGAGATGGCTTGAAGGATGTACACGTGGAGCGTCTTTGAAGCGGCCTTGCACGACGAGTTTGGGCTAGATTGCCCGTGTATCTGTATATTATAGTAGATTGCATCTTAGTTTAGAATTAAAAAGATAGAGTTTAACCCGTACACGGTTAGGTGTACGTCCAAATTAGAAGTCCCCTGGACTATAAATATGTACCTAGGGTTATCGAGAAAGGAGGACAATCACGTTCACAACAAACACAAACCAGGCGCATCACCACCCCTTGTTTCGAGGGTTTCTCCCGGGTAAGCATCATGCTGCCTAGATCGCATCTTGTGATCTAGGCAGTATACGTTTATTCGTTATCATTGTGTTACTCGTGCTTCGAAGCGTTGTTGATGGCGAGTAGCACTACTTATCGTAGATGTTTTGGGGCTTGCATTGATGCTTTTCTTATACATATTTGCTTAGCTATGCCGTCCCTCGATATCTAGCTGCCCTTATACCTATCTAGGTGTAGGGGCAGCACCTTGCTTGTTCGTTGTTTAGTAGATCCAATCGGTTATAGTTGCTCCTTGTTCTTCAAGGATTAGTTTAATATCCGTATGGTTAGGCCTTGCAAACGGGTTGAACGATCCGGTAGTGCGAGAGGTGCGGTTTGTTAGCCCTAAGAGGGATTGTTCGGGAATTGACTTAATGTTGGTTTTTAGGCCTCTTTTAGGGTTAGTTTTCCATCATCTTTCGTATCTATTAGGCTCAACTACGCGTAGGATGTTCCGATCATACGGTGAAAACCCTAAACTGTCGTGGATTGGTTTAACTTTGTATTGATCAAGCAGGATTCCCATGTCGTCGTAAATCCAACATGGACCATGGGGCGATCGGCTCTTTGAGCCGATCCACGGGGCAACCTGAGAGCCGATCGGGCTCGTATTTAATGTTTACGTGTCTACCATGCAGGAGACTAATCGAAGCAATCTAACACCTTCCTGACCAGGTATAGGTCAGGTGGCACGCCCTTGCAACGCCGGGACGTGTGCCGGAACATTGCGGGACGACGTCGAGGGACCGGGGCCCACCCGGCGAGTCTTGGCGGCCTCCCGGCTCTTCGTGTTGCTTAACCACCGCTCGCCGGTGGGTTTTGGCGAGCAACACATTTCGGCACGCCGGTGGGACACTTTCTACAAGCAACCACATCAACACTCGCATCCGAGATGGCGGACGAACCGATCAAGTATGAAGATCCGCTCGCGAGCACAAGAAGAAATACGATGAGCTCAAGGCCATCTTCGAAGCCGATCTCATTGGCTCTTTCGAGAAGACCCGTTCACACGGCATTAGGTTCAAAGGATTCCAACCCGAAGGCGTGTTTGAGGGGATAGATCTGTCTCTCCCTTCGGAGGACCGGACCAGAGCCCTGCGCCAGAAAATTAACTATGCTGTGGCTCATTCTCTACATCGGCATTATGAGAGCCTGGTGAACACTCTTGAGCGTGTTGCGCTTCGTGTGGTTCAAGAAATCATGAAGCATCAGTATTCTCCGTCAGGGCCTGCTCTAGGAACTCACCAAGGAGAAATACCGTTCTACACTAGGCCACCACTGCCATACACGTTGGCGGCTCCACGACAACAAGGTTCACCGGCGTACGTCGTCTACAAGGTTGGAGGTGATCCTGGCGATTACCAATTCATGTTTGAGCCGCCCAAGGAGATCCCACATGGATACGTGTGCACGTACGTGCCGGACTGCAACAACTGGATGCATACGAACCAGATTACAGCAGGAGGGATTGCTGGAGCAGGAGGGATTGCTGGAACAGGAGGGAGTTCTGGAGCAGATGCTGAGAAACAGGCGTGGCTAGCTAAGTATGCCACCGGAACGAGTCATGAAAGCTCAACCTCTGCAGCTCATACGGTGGATCAGATCAGTGCAATCTTGAGAGACCAGTTCGGTATCCTGCCGAAGAAGAGAACAATCGGCTATTCCAAGCCATATCCCAACGAGTATGACCTGATCCCACTACCGCCTAAATATCGGCTCCCTGACTTCACAAAATTCAGTGGATCAGAAGGGTCTAGCTCAATTGAGCACGTGAGCTGATATTTGGCACAGTTGGTGGTCTCAGCATCAGACCAGCTACGTGTGAGGTTCTTTGCGCAATCTCTCACGGGTCCGGCCTTTGGGTGGTACACCTCGTTGCCACCGGACTCGGTTCGAACATGGAAGCAGCTGGAAGAGCAGTTTCACATACAATATCATTCAGAAGCTACTGAAGCCGGCATTGCCGATCTGACGCAGGTGCGGCAGAGACGAGGAGAGACAGTGTCTGAATACATTCAGCGTTTCAGGACTGTCAAGAACCGATGTTATTCGGTTCGTTTATCTGAGAAGGAAGCCGTCGATCTGGCAATAGCAGGTCTCTCAGCGTCGCTCAAGGATCTGACGTTCCAAGCGTACTACAATCCACCGGCGCACATGGTTCGAGAAATTGACATCGTATGAACAGCGCCACCCAGAATTGTACCAGGACAAGTTCAAGCGCCCGGTCGCCCTGGTCGAGACAGAAGAAGATGAAGACGCTGCAGAAGATCAGGAAGTCGCCGTGGCTGAATGGGCTCGGGGATGCTGATACGTCTCCAACGTATCTATAATTTCTGATGTTCCATGCTTGTTTTATGATAATACCTACATGTTTTGGTCACACTTTATATCGTTTTGATGCGTTTTCCGGAACTAACCTATTGACGAGATGCCGAAGTGCCCGTTCCTGTTTTCTGCTGTTTTTGGTTTCAGAAATCGTAGTAAGGAAATATTCTCGGAATCGGACGAAATCAACGCCCAGTACCCTATTTTCACCGGAAGCTTCCAGAACACCCGAGAGGGACCAGAGGGGGGCCACAAGGGCCCCACACACTAAGGCGGCGCGGCCTGAGGGGGGGGCGGCCTGGTGTCTGGCCCCACCAGGGCCCCTCCGAGGCTCCCCTTTCGCCTATATAAGCTCCCTGACCTAAAACCTCGAGACGAATAAGCCACGGTACGAGAAAAGTTCCAGAGCCACCGCCATCGCGAAGCCAAGATCTGGGGGACAGGAGTCTCCGTTCCGGCACGCCGCCGGACGGGGAAGTGCCCCGGAAGGCTCCTCCATCGACACCACCGCCATCTTCATCACCGCTGCTGTCTCCCATGAGGAGGAGTAGTTCTCCATCGAGGCTCGGGGCTCTACCGTAGCTATGTGGTTCATCTCTCTCCTATGTACTTCAATACAATAATCTCATGAGCTGCCTTACATGATTGAGATTCATATGATGATGCTTGTAATCTAGATGTCATTATGCTAGTCAAGTGGGTTTTACTTATGTGATCTCCGGAGACTCCTTGTCCCACGTGTGTAAAGGTGACAGTGTGTGCACCGTGTGGGTCTCTTAGGCTATATTTCACAGAATACTTATTCACTGTTATGAATGGCATAGTGAAGTGCTTATTTATCACTACAAGAAAAGTTGCCATGGCCGACGAAGTTGAAGTCGCGCCGTGGTTGCTGGTGTACCATGGCCGACGATTTTTGGTCCCTCCGTGGTGCATGTCAAAACTTTTTTTTTCTCGTTTTTGAGGCCACCTAGCCCGACGAAAGCGGCCAAAACGTCGCGTATGGTGGCCCGGGACGTGGTGCATCGCGAATTCTCGGGTTCGCCGGCCGAGTCAACGCAAATCCGCACCGCCCAGGGATGTAGGGCCCACATGGCAGCCTCTCTAGCATTGTTTTTTTTCTCGATCGCGCCATCTCGTTCAACGCTCTCCGATCGAGCCATTTACGATGCAGGATCATGGGTCCCGCTTGTCATCCTCTATGAACCAAAATTCCTTCTTTTCTTGGATTTTTTTTGACCCCCTGATTTATGGCTACTTCCTTTTTATTTTGATCCCGTGCCGCCTTGGAAACGTTGAGACCGCTGCAGCTAAATGGGACCCGCATGTCATCCTCTATGAGCAATCAACTTTCTTTTCTTGGAGTTTTTTTTGGCACCTCATATTTGGTCACTTGCCTTTTTCTTTCGATCCCCTCCGCCTCTCAAACGGTGATACCGCTCGTTGCTAAATGGGACCCGCATGTCATCCTCTATGTACTATAAAACTTTCTTTTCTTGGATTTTTTTGGCACCTCATATTTGGTCACTTGCCTTTTTCTTTCGATCCCCTGCCGCCTCTCAAACGGTGAGACCGCTGCGACTAAATGGGAGCCGCATGTCATCCTCTATGGGCTATAAAACTTTCTTTTCTTGAATTATTTTTGGCTCTCGATATTTGGTCACTTGCCTTTTTCTTTCGATCCCCTGCCGCCTCTCAAACGGTGAGACCGCTTGCAGCTAAATGGGACCCGCATGTCATCCTCTATGAGCAATCAACTTTCTTTTCTTGGAGTTTTTTTGGCACCTCATATTTGGTCACTTGCCTTTTTCTTTCGATCTCATGCCACGTTTGAAACGTTGAGGTACCTGCTCGGCTCATGGGACCCGCATGTCATCCTCTCGTGTGCTATAAAAGTTTCCTTTGTTGGATTTTTTTTCACCCTCTCGATTTTTGGCTTGCCTTTTTCTTTTGATCCTCGCCCCCTTTGAAACGTTGAGTAAGCTGTTGGTTCAAGGGACCCGCATGTCATCCTCTATGTCCATCAACTTTCTTTTCTTGGATTTTTTTTCACCCCCTAATTACTAGCTACTTTCTTTTTCTTTTGATCTCAAGCCGCATTACAAACATTGAGACCGCTCCTGCAAAATGGGACCCACATGTCATCCTCTATGTACAATAAATCTTGGATTATTTTTGGCTCCCGATATTTGGTCACTTGCCTTTTTCTTTCGATCTCATGCCGCCTTTGAAACGTTGAGTAAGGCTGTCGGCTCATGGGTCCCGCATGTCATCCTCTTCGAACAATAAACGTTTCCTTTCTTGGAGTTATTTTTTACCCCTAATTTCTGGCTATTTGCCTTTTTCTTTTGATCCCCTGCCTCCGTTGAAACGATGAGGACGCTGTTGGCAGGTCGGTCCCACATGTCATCCTCTATGAACAATAAAAGTTTCCTTTGGTGGATTTATTTTTGACCCCTAATTAATTTCTGGCTATTTCCTTTATTTTTCTTTTGATCCCCTGCCGCCTTGGAATTGTTGAGAATGCTTGCTGCCTCATTTTTCTTTTGGTCCTGCGCCGCCTTGGAAACGTTGAGACCGTCGCTACAAAATGGGACCCGCATGTCATCCTCTATGTACAATAAAGTTTCTTTTCTTGGATTATTTTTGGCTCCTGATATTATGTCACTTGCCTTTTTCTTTCGATCTCATGCGACTTTGAAACATTGAGGATGCTTCTGCCTCATGGGTCCCGCATGTCATCCTCTCAGAACGGTAAATGTTTTCTTTTCTTGTATTTTTTTACCAACTGATTTTTGGCTTTTTTTATTTTCGATCCCCTGCCGCCTTTGAAACGTTGACGACGCTCGCTGGCTCATGGGTCCCCGATGTCGACCTCCCCGTACAAGAAACATGTGATATTTTATTTTGCAGACAATAAACGTTGTATTTCGCTCTGAGCTATTGCAAACGGATAAATTAAATCTTTATATCTACATAAACAAACTTATATGTTGAATCTCCTTGTTTTTTGTTTTTGCGAAGCATAGGACTTTCCTGTTTTTTGAGAAAAATCCGACCTTTCCTGTTTTGGAGTGGGCTGAAATTGTACGAGTCAAAAGGCCCAGCGAGGATAGTTCGAAGGCCCGGATGTCCAGATACTGACCCAATTGAAATCTTTCTTTTCTTGGATTTTTTTCACACCACGATTTCGGCTACTTCATTTTTCTTTCGGTCTCGTGCCGCCTTGGAAACGTTGAGACCGCTGCTACAAAATGGGACCCGCATGTCATCCTCTATGTACAATAAAGTTTCTTTTCTTGGATTATTTTTGGCTCCGATATTATGTCACTTGACTTTTTCTTTCAATCTCATGCCGACTTTGAAACGTTGAGGAAGGCTGCTGGCGCATGGGTCCCGCATGTCATCCTCTATGAACAATAAAAGTTTTCTTTGTTGGATTTATTTTTTCCCCTAATTTACGGCTATTTGCCTTTTTCTTTTGATCCCTGCCCCCTTTGAAACGATGACGACGCTGGCTGGCAAGTCGGTCCCACATGTCATCCTCTATGAACAATAAAAGTTTCCTTTGATGGATTTATTTTTGACCCTAATTAATTTTTGGCTATTTCCTTTTTTATTTTGATCCCCTGCCGCCTTGAAATAGTTGAGGATGTTGTTGCCTCATGGGTCCCGCATGTCATCCTCTCAGAAAGGTAAATGTTTCTTTTCTTGAATTTTTTTACCAACTGATTTTTGGCTTATTTTTACTTTCGATCTCCTGCCACCTTTAAAACGTTGACGACGCTCGTCGGCTCATGGGTCCCCAATGTCGGCCTCCCCATCATCGCAAATCCTCTTTACGCAAAGGTTGTATTTCTAGATAGATAAGGTGGATTCGAATCTGCCATGGTTCGAGCGGCTCGGGTAAGCCTTCTTGCACTGATTAATGGAAGTAGTGTATCGCAAGGTCAAGACATGTGGCTCGGTGTAATGAATCTATATGAATCATGTTGTGGGTTCAATGCGATAGTTCTCTAACGAGGTCAGCCAAAATAGAAATTAAGTTTTTTTCTAAAATGTAAATGCAAATTAAGATGAACACAAACATTAGTTATCATAATAGTCGATCATACATACATACTTGCTAAGAGCAAAAGCTTTGCCGAGTTTTACCACCCATACAATTAATTAGCGGTTCGAGATAAGATAACCTTATATAAGTATAACTACAAATGCATTTGCTAAGGGCTCATGGGACAACAGAACTAGACAACCGCGAACTTTATGACCGGCATGTCACGGCGGCATCGAAAGATCTTGACCTTCAACTTTGATCCAATGCGAAGTTTGGCACCGTCAATGAACTTTTTCCACACGGAAGTAACGGCCAAGCGGCCATACGTGGGACCGACGAGTACCAGTCCCTCCACGGTGAGACCTTCACTCTCCATGACGAGGGATATCTTGCCCCTTCGGCCAGCATTGAGATCCTTGGAGATACTTTTAGGCAATTTCGATTCAAAGCAAGAGATACCACCAAAAATTAGTCAATGGCACCAACGCCTTGAACCATGTGAGACTTTGAGCAGAGAAGACATCAAGATAAGAGCGAGTTATGCTTGTCATATACTCACGAACATAGCCTTCGGATGCGTCCTGGTCACCACACGGGTGGCCACGGCAATGAGCTGAGACCTCGGTGATCCGGGTGGGGCGGGTGCATGAGCACGGGCTGGTACACGAGCTGAGTGCTGATGCGAGGAGGCTCGCGGGCGGGTGCGATAAGCGGTGCCTCTAGAGGAGCCGGTGCGATGCGAGGAGATTGTTGGGCGAGGTGCGATCAGCGGTGCGGCTAGAGGAACCGGTGCGATGCGGGGAGCCTGCTGGGCATGTGTAGTATATGGGGCCTCTACGGGAACCAATGCGATGTAGGGGACTGCTGGGTAGATGCGATAAACGGAGTCGGTACGGAGCCGGTGCTGATGCGGGGAGAGTGGGAAGCCGGTGCCGGTCTTTGGTGTGGTTGCCCTTTGTGACATCCGCTCCTGTTCCATCGGGGATCTGCGGCTTTGATCATGTTAAACCCGGCAAGCTAGAACGAGAGGGAATGGTTTAGAACAAGCTGCTCGGAATGCGGTTATCAAAAGATATGAGTAGAAAAAAGTTACATATTATATATTTGGAAGTGTCTCCAACTACGTAAGCGATTACGTATATCTGCCCGTTTGAGTTTCGATCCTCGGCTCGTCGCCCTTCTTCGAGACCAGTAGTCAAAAGCAAACTTTCTCCAATCATGTCCATACAAATATGTGATGGCACTGCGTCTTGTAGACATACACCTCATAGGCACGTGTAGGTGTTCATCAATTTGCCATTGCCATGCATAGTGAAAGATCCTTCATGCAGACACATCTGGTTAATCATTGGACGAAGTTCACAAGGTACAGTCTGCATGTGAAAATTGATACAAATGTAAGAAGCTGTTACCACCCGATTTTGGCCAAATCAGGAGATGGGCCGTAAGTGAAGATGGGCTTGAAGGACGTACACGTGGAACATCTTCGAAGCGGCCTTGCGCTGAGAGTTTGGGCTAAGTTGCCCATGTATCTGTAACATATTAGATCGCATTGTGTTTAGATTAAGAGATAGAGTTTGGCCCGTGCACGGTTAGGTGCACGCCTCAATTAGAAAGTCCCTTGGACTATAAATATGTATCTAGGGTTATCGGAAAAGGAGGACAATCATCGTTCAACCAACACAAATCAGGTGCATCGCCACCCCTTTCTTCGAGGGTTTCTCCCGGGTAAGCACCATGCTGCCTAGATCGCATCTAGCGATCTAGGCGATATACGTTTATTCGTCAACCTTGTACTTGCTCGTGCTTGAAGCCTTGTTGATGGCGAGCGGTACTATTTATCCTTAGGTGTTTAGGGGCTTGCATTGATGCTTTCACGTGCATATCCGCGTGGTGATGCCGTCCCTCGACACCTAGCTGCCCTTACGTCTATCCGGACGTAAGGGCAGCATCTTGCTTGTTCGTTACTTAGTAGATCCGATCCGTTATGGTTGCTCCTTGCTCCGCAAGGATTAGTTTAATATCCGCATAGTTAGGCCTTACGCCGGGGTCGGAGGATCCGGTAGTGCGCTAGATGTTGTTCACCGTCCCTGCGAGGGATGTTCCGGGAATCGACGTTATGTTGGTTTTTAGGCCTCTCGTAGGGGTGGTTTGCATCGTCTTCCGTAGCTGCTAGGCCCGATCACACGTAGGACGTTCCGGTTATGCGGTGAAAACCCTAAACCGTCGTGGATCGTTTTAGCTTTGTCCCGATCAAGCGGGATCCCCATGCCATTGTAAATCCAACGTGAAACATGGGGCGATCGGCTCCTTGAGCCGATCCACGGGAAACCTCGAGAGCCGATAGGGCTCGTATTTAATGTTTACGTGTCTACCATGCAGGAACAATCGAAGCACTAACACCTTCCTGGTCGGGTCTAGGTCAGGTGGCACGCCCTAGCAACCGCCAGGACGTTTGGCCAGAAGATTTGCGGGACGACGCGAGGTGCCAGGGATCCACTAAGCGGCCCCGGGAGCTTCCCGGCTCTTCGTGTTGCTTAGCCATTGCCCGTCGGTGGGTTTTGGAGGGTAACACATTCTGGCACGCCCGGTGGGACAACCTTCTGCAACATCCACGTCAACATCGGCATCCGAGATGGCAGGGGAGCAGATCACATACAAGGATCTCCCTGCAGAGCACAAGAAGAAGTACGATGAGCTGAAGGCCATCGTTGAAGCCGAACTCATCGGCTCCTTTGAGAAGACCCGTTCGCACGGTATCAGGTTCAAAGGATTCACGCCACAAGGCGTCCTCGAAGGGTTGGATTTATCCCTCCCTTCAGATGAACGTACCGAGCCCTGCGACAGGAAATCAACTACGTGGTGGCCCATTCACTGCATCGGCATGCTGAGAGCCTGGTGAATTCTTTGGAGCGCGTCGCGCTCCGTGTGGTGCAAGAGATCATGGAGCGTCGGTACTCCCCGTCAGGACCTGCTTTAGGGACTCACCAAGGAGAGGTGCAACTCCACACCAGGCCACCATTGCCGTACGCGATGGCAGCTCCACAGCAACAAGGTTCACCGGCATACGTTGTCTACAAGGTTGGAGGGGATCCGGGCGACTACCGGTTCTATATGAGCCGCCCAAGGAGATCCCACACGGATACGTGTGCACGTATGTGCCGGACCGCAACAACCGGACGCGGGCGATCCGGGCTCCGCCGGGAGGGATTGCCGGAGCGGGAGCCATTGTTCGGCGAGGAGGAACGGCTCGCGGCGGCGGGGAGTTTGGGAGCGGAAGGCGAGAAACAGGCGTGGCTAGCCAAGTATACCACTGCACCGGTCCGGAAAGCTCAGCTGCCACTACCTCCACCGCGAGATCGGATCGGCGCGGTCTCGAGAGATCAGTTCGGCATCTTGCCGAAGAAGAAGGTAATCGGCTATTCCAAGCCGTACCCCAACGAGTTTGACCTGATCCCACTGCCACCTAAGTACCGGCTCCCGGACTTCACCAAATTCAGTGGGTTAGAAGGGTCTAGCTCCATCGAGCACGTGAGCCGATACTTGGCCCAGCTAGGCATGGCCTCGGCATCGGATCAGTTATGGGTGAGGTGCTTCTCGCAATCCCTCACCGGTCCCGCTTTTGGATGGTACACCTCGCTGCAGCCAAATTCAGGTGCGATCATGGAAGCGAGTTGGAGGAACAATTTCACACCCAATACCATTCGAAGCTACCGAAGCCGGTATTGCCGAACTAGCACGGAGTTCGGCGAAGCGAGGAGAGACAGTCTGCGAGTACATCCAACGTTTCGAAGCTGTCAAGAACCGATGCTATTCGGTTCACTTAACCGAGAAAGAGGCGGTCGAGCTGGCCGTGGCGAGCCTTGCAGCGTCGTTCAAGGATCTGACGTTCCAAGTGGAGTACAACTCGTTGACGCACCTGGTCAGTAGGCTGACCTTATATGAACAGCGCCATCCAGAACTGTACCAGGACAAGTTCAAGCGCGCGATCAGCCTGGTCAATACCGATGAAGATGAAGACTCTGCGGAAGATCAGGAAGTAGCGGTAGCCGAATGGACTCGGACACCAGTACCTGTGTCCTGCAAATGGGTGAATCCACCAGGGCCTCCAAGAGGGTTGGACTTTGACGTGACCAAAACTGAACGGATCTTCGATCCGCTATCGAAAGAGAAACAGGTTGAAGCTACCCGAAGGCCACAAGATCCCTACGACGCGAGAGATGAACAAAAGGCCATACGCAAATGGCATCATACGTTCACGCACACCACCAACGACGCAAAGTATTGCGTGCACAAATTCGGATGGCGATAGAATCGGGCCGACTAACTTTCGGACAGTTTGCCATGAAGGTAGACATGCGTCTGTTTCCGGACGTCAACATGGTGGACCTAAGCCACTCCATAAGAGAGCCAGGGTTCTCTTTCGATGTCAATATGGCAGGGTTTGTGATCCGCCATGGCAAGGATAAAGCAGAGAGCAGCCACTCCCGTGGCAAAGATAAAGAGGAGGCCGTTCCACGCGACCGGCCCCAAGATGATGACAGGCGGTACCTGACCGAGGAGGAGGTGATGCATCTCCTCAACAAATATGAGCAGCAGTACGACCGACGTCGGCACTACGACGAAGATGATGGAAGATATCGACGGTCTGATGCGGAAAACAGGAGGTATCGTCAGCATGACAGGGACAACGACGGGTACGAGCGACACGCTAGAGGGAGGTCAAGGGAGCAAGACAACGTGGATGAGCACTGGAACTGTCCCTTCTTCAAACATTGCTGGGACTCAGGAATGAGCCGATTGCCAACAATCGAGAACTGCCCAGAATGCAGACAGAACAGAAGGAGGGCAAACGAAGTTTCAGTGTTCGAGCGCCTAGGACCTCTCCCACCTCAGAACAAACGAGCTGAGTCCTCTCAAGAAGAAGACTTCGAGGAGTCGGATGAAGAAGAAGATAGGTATCACCGGCCAAGGTGGTGCCCTGACGGACTCAGCCATTCTCAGAAGCGTAGGGTGCAACGGCTGCGAAACCTGGAAGAAGCCGAGGCACAGTACCTGTACACACTGAGAAGAGCACGGCCCGATCTGGCCGTGAAAATCCAGCAAACATTGGAGACAAAGGCGCGCCCGACAAAGAAAGTGTGGCGCCCTAAACAGACGAAAGCCGATGCACAGGCATCGTCTGACGCCGATGCACAGGCATCGGCTAACACAAACATGGTCTCCATAATCCCGACAGAGTAGCAGGTCCAAGACATTGGACATACGTGGCAAGGCCGATCCCTGCGATCGGCCCCAAAAAATGGAAAGCAAGGAATCTTACCTAAGCACGCCACGTAGCTATAGTGGAAATCTAGGAAGTTGCAAACCTTCATCAAACATTGCAACGAGAAAGGAGGCCGATTCCCGCAATCGGCCAAAATTATCCTCAACATCCCTTTGCCTGTATTCAGCATTGATTCAACAGATGTCTGAAGAGCCGATGCCATCAATTACTTGACAGAATAGGCTCGGGGGGCACATAGGTGGATGAGGTACGAGGATACGAAGCTGGGAATGCATATCAAATGCCCAGCAGAACAGCTCAAGTATGGGGGGCCGATACGTAAACAAATCGGCCCGGTAAAAAATCGAAAATACAAAAACTACAGAAATTTTTGAGCACAGCCGATGCGTAGACATCGACTTAAGAATAAGAAAAAGCCGATGCACAGCCATCGACTCAAGGGATACGACTGCTACGAGCAGAAGCCTGATGGAGCAGTCACCAAGTAGCGAGGCTCTGCTGAAGGACAAACACACCGGTGGCTCTCCTCAGTGAAATTGTTGTTGGCTCCATTAGCAGATCTTCAAGATCAGCAGCACCTACGCGAGCATGCAGATCAGATTAGGATCATGAGAACATCCAATGACCATCCAGTTGGCTATGGCGTTTCCTCCTGGGGCTTGACCAAGGTGACAACTTCATCAAACGTCGTCACCGGAAGTTACATTAGTCCGCCCGGGGTGATGAGCCGATCTGAGCAGCAAGACGAAAGAATGGAGCTAGGAAGAGTTCAAGGGCCACTGCGTTTGAGGCTTCTTGTTTCAAGGGAGCTGCTGATCCTTCCAGAGCCGTCCTAGTGCATTGTCTCCTTGGGCGTAAGCTTTCCTGCCCAGTTTTGATGAAGAGCTGGAGTGACTCGGGGGGCAGCTCACCTTGGAGGTTCTCTGCTATTGAGAGCCGATACCGATTTGGTCAGAATCGGCTGACGCTGCACTACAGTTGGGAAGCCAGTGATGGCCCGTTTGGCTGGTCCATTTCTGTTCTCGCCTTGACTGAGGCTCGGGGGGCAGCTGACCCTGAAGATTCTTCGCTCTGAAGAGCCGATGGTATTGAAATCGGCTGTCTCCGCATCGTAACCATGTGGAAAGGTGGCGAGCTCTTGCATAGGAAAACCACCAGGGTTAATGGAAGGAGCCATCATCGGTGATTAGGCTCTAGACCAGTTTGTTGCTGCGAGGTAGTAGAACATCGCAAGGGAAGCTGTGAGCAAACACCTGTTTTGCGGGGGTATCAGCTTCAACGTCAAGGTTGTCAGCAACAGGCTAAGGAGCTTTCCTGGGAGCATTAATCCAGGAGTTTTGCCGTCAAGACAAACATCACGACCGGATGATTTTGAAGTCTAAAGATCTAGGGGTCTCAAGGCTGCGCGCTGGACCTGTTCGGTTGGAAGTTTGGATCTGAATTTCATGGGTTGCAAGTTAACATCTGAGAAGGCAATTAGATCGATCTGTCTTGCAATCTCACTACAAGAAAAGTTCTGATAGACAACGTCCCAAAATCGTCAACTAAGGGGCATTTTTCGTCGCCTATGGGCCTAACCCGACGATATGGGTTCCGTTGTCGAAACTGCGTCAGGCAAAGTCCAACGACGATTTTTTCGGTCCGTCGCGCTTGGGCGCCCTTCCGCCACGGAAAATCGGACCGTTGCGGAAGTGTTTTCGGGAGCCCGTTGACTGCTGATGTCATGCAAACTGACACGTGGCAGACGCGGTTAGCTGCCAGTTAACGGCGTTAACCGGCTGAAACCCCGTGGTAGATGGTAGGCCCACACGAGGCCTGCCACGTCTTAAGCGGGCCGGGCCAGATGACATAGTTTGACCGGTCAACTATATAGCTGGGTTGGTCCATTAGTTAAGTGGGCCGGGCCTAACCTCTAAGGTTGAGTGGTCAAAACTTAAATGGGCCGGCCCATTTAACATGTGGGGTCCACCTTACAGCAACTGGGCCGGCCCAAGAAGCAAGTGGGTCGGGCCAAAAACACAGGTGGGTCCCACTTTCCTGTTAAAAGGCCGGCCCATTTAGTGTGTGGGGTCCACCGTATAGCAAGTGGGCCGGCCCAACAAGCTAGTGGGCGGGCCAAAAACACGAGTGGGTCCCACTTTCTCGTTAAAAGGCCGGCCCATTTAGTGTGTGGGGTCCACCAGTATAGCAAGTGGGCGGCCCAACAAAATAGTGGGCGGGCCAAAAACACGAGTGGGTCCCACTTTCCTGTTAAAGGGCCGGCCCATTTAGTGTGTGGGGCCCACCATATAGCAAGTGGGCTGGCCCACCAAGATAGTGGGCCGGGCCAAAAACACAGGTGGGTCCCACATTCCTCGTTAATGGGCCGGCCCATTTGGTATGTGGGGTCCACCATATAGAAAGTGGGCGGCCCAACAAGATAGTGGGCGGGCCAAAACACGGTGGGTCCCACCTTCCTATTAAAGGGCCGGCCCATTTGGTGTGTGGGGTCCACCATATAGAAAATGGGCGGCCCATTTGGTATGTGGGGTCCACCATATAGAAAGTGGGCCGGCCCAACAAGATAGTGGGCCGGGCCAAAACACAGGTGGGTCCCACCTTCCTATTAAAGGGCCGGCCCATTTACCATGTGGGACCACCATAGAGCAAGTGGGCCGGCCCAATAAGCATGTGGAGCCCATTATCGTGTAACCGGGCCGGCCTACTAAAGAAGTGGGCCGGCCCAAAATGAAAGTGGGTCCCACACTCATGTAAGTGGGCCGGCCCAATCTGTTGTAGGGCCCTACTTGTTTGACTAGTCAACTTGCATTAAATTTCATGAGCCTAAAATCTGATTTCAATGATACACACAATTACATACACAAATAAAACAAATAGGAAAATTACAAGGCAATTAATGTGCCCAAATAAAAAAATTACATAGAATCATTGAGGACTTCTATTAGCATCATCAATAACACGTTGACATTTGGCAATCGCCTTGATTGAATCTTGTGTACTCTTTGTCAACATATCGACTACGGATCTTAAAGCGGCAATACCATGTCTTTTATAAAGTACGGCCTTGAGATATTTCTTGTCCGATGAAAGAAATGGTCTAGGTTGACGGCTATGAGAAGATGCATCGGAAGAAAGATCGAGAACTTTTTGTGGGCCTCACTTGGTAATGAAGATTGCTTCATCACAACTGCATTCGATAATAATGCAAAAAGAGTTAAACGATGAACTATGCAAACATTTATTATGCAATGTAGATATAAGATAATAACAAGTTGCATAAATAAGACATGTATGGAACTTGTACTAAGCACAAACTTACATCATAATGTTGCACGGGGTCGCTACGGATCCTTTTTGGCGACTATCTTCTAATGATGATCTGCTTCATTAAAACGAGCATTACGGTAACATTGTAAACATAGTTACAACAATTAACTATTCAAACATGTATTACGCAATGTAGAGATCGGATAACGACATGTAGCGAGAAATAAGCACAAGATAAGATAAGATGCATGTACTAAGCACATATCGGCTCACTGCGAGGTCCTTCTCTTGCGTGCACTAGTCGTGGTCAACATGCCTATCATTTTAGGTTCAGCCATCAAGTGAAATGCTAATCCTCCTGCTCCATTGTCCTTAATCCGTGTTTAGATATCACATTTAAGACCAAGTCAATTTGGTTTCAAATAACAAAAAACTTGAGCTGCCAAATGAATAAGCCAATAGTTACCGGATATCAGATTAAAACCAACTAGATGTTGCTTTGCATGAGATACGAATTTCGGACATTCGATTTAGAGTAGGGTAATGCCAAGGTTTTACACATAAAGTAAGCCGGCATTAAGAATGACCAAATGTCGGGTTCAAATCACCCTCGAAGTTTCTCCAAGACAAGCATATCAAATAGGCGAAACATAGTAAAGCATGAATGGCATTGCTATGGCGGGGTTCCAAGTGTTAATCTCTTGCATAAGGAACAATGCATATAGGTTATAGATAATAACGGAAGTAAAGCGCAAAATTACCAACCACGAACTCAGATTCCAACCTTACCTAGCGTCCCCGCTGTTAATGTTGGATGTTCTAATAAGTGGTTCGCATGATCAATCCCAAGGAAAAATAACATTGACAAGTCAGTCTACGATAATACAAAGACCAGACATGCACGCAAGCAATAACTATATAAGCTAAAGACGAGGTATAAGAGCAAGCGGATTGGAAATGCACATAGCATGATTATAAAAGCGATGTGAGAATAGCGAGACACGAGAAAACAGCTAGCGGTGAGCTAATGACGTGGTATAAGAACAAGCGGATTGGAAATGCCCATAGCACGACTATAAAAGCGGTGCGACAATAGCATGCGAGTACAAAAACGAGTTGGCAGCAAATGAATGGGTACAAGGCTATAAATATGTGGATGCACACAGGTGTCGGTAGAATGAACGGGATGGTAGCGACCGGATAATGCTTTTGTACTTGTACAACATTTAAACAAACTTCATGCGAAGCAACACATCAAGAAAGTTAACGGCATATGAGATCTGCAAATAACTACACAAAACATGGCTAAAGAAACACCACGATCTAACGGGCCAGCGTACTAACCAAGCTGCGGCGGGGTGGACGGGGCGGCAACTTGCATTCCGGCGGCGGCGAACGCGGGAGACGATGAATCGACCATGTTTCGGTAGAAGCGGGCGTTAGTGAAGCGGATCTGGTTGGTCGGCAAGGTATTCGGTGAAGTTGATACAGCCGCTGCGGCGAGGTAGTCGGTGGCGAGGTCGGCGGTGAAGCAGATCCGTCGGTGGCGAGGTCGGCGGTGAAGCAGATCCGTCGGTGGCGAGGTCGGCGGTGAAGCAGATCCGTCGGTGACGAGGGCGGCGGGGGAGCGGATCGGGTGGGTGGACAGCCAACACGATCAAGGCTACGCTGTGGAGGAGTATGCCGGCGGCGAAGCAGATCTAGTACTGTAGAGAGTCAGAGCTTTGGCGTGTGAGAGTATTTTTGAGCTAATGGGGCGAATGGTTGGTGGGTGGGTGTGGGCCTTGATGGCGTGTAACTCACACGTTCGTTGGGAACCCCAAGAGGAAGGTATGATGCGCACAGTAGCAAGTTTTCCCTCAGAAAGAAACCAAGGTTTAATCGAACCAGTAGGAGCCAAGAAGCACGTTGAAGGTTGATGGTCGCGAAATGTGATGCGGCGCAACACCGAGGATTCGGCGCCAACTAGGAACCTGCACAACACAACCAAAGTACTTTGCCCCAACGAAACAGTGAGGTTGTCAATCTCACCGGCTTGCTTGTAACAAAGGATTAAACGTATCGAGTGGAAGATGTTTGCAAAGAAAACGAGTAAACACAATTGCAGTAGATTGTATGCTATGTAAAGAATAGGACCGGGGTCCACGAGTTCACTAGAGGTATCTCTCCCATAAGATAAAAGCATGTTGGGTGAACAAATTACGGTCGGGCAATTAACAAATAGAGAAAGGCATAACAATGCATATACATGACATGGTAAATATAGTGAGATTTAATTGGGCATTACGACAAAGTACATAGACCGCCATCCAAGCTGCATCTATGCCTAAAAAGTCCACCTTCGGGTTATCGTCCGAACCCCTCCGGTATTAAGTTGCAAAGCAACGAGACAATTGCATTAAGTATGGTGCGTAATGTAATCAACAACTACATCCTTAGACATAGCATCAATGTTTTATCCCTAGTGGCAACGGCACATCCACAACCTTAGAACTTTACGTCACTTGTCCCGGATTCAATGGAGGCATGAACCCACTATCGAGCATAAATACTCCCTCTTGGAGTTAAGAGTAAAAACTTGGCCGAGCCTCTACTAATAACGGAGAGCATGCAAGATCATAAACAACACATGAACAATAGATTGATAATCACCATAATCATAGTACTCTCTATCCATCGGATCCCGACAAACACAACATATAGAATTACATATAGATGATCTTGATCATGTTAGGCAGCTCACAAGATCTAACAATGAAGCACAACAAGGAGAAGACGACCATCTAGCTACTGCTATGGACCCATGGTCCGAGGGGTGAACTACTCACTCATCACTCCGGAGGCGA
Source organism: Lolium rigidum (assembly GCF_022539505.1). Lineage (NCBI taxonomy): Eukaryota > Viridiplantae > Streptophyta > Magnoliopsida > Poales > Poaceae > Lolium > Lolium rigidum. Next base: position 50,872,172 of record NC_061509.1, read on the forward strand.
TCATGGCGATGAAGAGTCCTCCGGGAGATGAATCCCCTCTCCGGCGGGGTGCCGGAGGCGATCTCCGAGAATCCCCCGAGATGGGATTCGCGGCGGCGGCGTCTCTGTAAGGTTTTCCGTATCGTGGCTCTCGTCTGCTGGGGTTTTCGCGACGGAAGCTTTAAGTAGGCGGAGGGTCAACGCGAGGGGCCACACGAGGGGCCCGGGGGATAGGTCGGCGCGGCCGGGGCCTGGGCCGCGCCGGCCACCCCCTGGCTGCCTCGTGGCCCCACTTCGTTAGGTCTTCGGTCTTACGGAAGCTTCGTGCAAAAATAGGACCACGGGCGAAAGTTTCGTCCAATTCGAGAATATTTCTTTACTAGGATTTCGAAACCAAAAACAGCGAAAACTGACAAGCGGCTCTTCGGCATCTTGTTAATAGGTTAGTTCCGGAAAATGCATAAATATGACATATAATGTGCATAAAACATGTAGGTATCATCAATAAAGTAGCATGGAACATAAGAAATTATCGATACGTTGGAGACGTATCGGCATCCCCAAGCTTAGTTACGCTCGTCCCGAGCGAGGTAAAACGATAACAAAGATAATTTACGAAGTGACATGCCATCATAATCTTGATCATACTATTTGTAAACATATGTAATGAATGCAGCGATCAAAGCAAAGGTAATGACATGAGTAAACAAGTGAATCATATGACAAAGACTTTTCATGAATAGTACTTCAAGACAAGCATCAATAAGTCTTGCATAAGAGTTAACTCATAAAGCAATAAATCAAAGTAAAGGTGTTGAAGCAACACATAGGAAGATTAAGTTTCAGCGGTTGCTTTCAACTTGTAACATGTATATCTCATGGATAATTGTCAACATAAAGTAATATAACAAGTGCAATATGCAAATATGTAGGAATCAATGCACGAGTTCACACAAGTGTTTGCTTCTTAAGGTGGAAGGAGATAGGTAAAGCGACTCAACAATAAAAGTAAAAGAATGGTCCTTCAACGAGGAAAGCATCGATTGCTGTATTTATGCTAGAGCTTTTATTTTGAAAACATGAAACAATTTTGTCAACGGTAGTAATAAAGCATATGAGTTATGAAAATTATATCTTACAAGTTGCAAGCCTCATGCATAGTATACTAATAGTGTCCGCACCTCGTCCTACTTAACTTGGACTACCGGATCTTCGCATGCCATGTTTCAACCAAGTGTCACAAAGGGGTACCTCCATGCCGCCTGTACAAAGGTCTAAGGAGAAAGCTCGCATTTCGGATTTCTCGCTTTTGATTATTCTCAACTTAGACATCCATACCGGGACAACATGGACAACGAGATAATGGACTCCTCTTAAATGCATAAGCATGTAGCAAAGTTATTATTCTCATATGAGTTTGAGGATATATGTCCAAAACTGAAACTTCCACCATGGTTCATGGCTTTAGTTAGCGGCCCAATGTTCTTCTCTAACAATTTTGCATGCTCCAACCACTAAAATGATAGACCTTCGGACAAGACGGACATGCATAGCAACTCACATGATATTCAACGGTAGTTGATGGCGTTCCCCGAAGCATGGTTATCGCACAACAAGCAACTTAATAAAATATAAAGTGCATAAGTACATATTCAATACTACGATAGTTTTTAAGGCTATTTTGTCCCATGAGCTATATATTGCAAAGGTGAATGATGGAATTTTAAAGGTAGCACTCAAGCAATTTACTTTGGAATGGCGGAGAAATACCATGTAGTAGGTAGGTATGGTGGACACAAATGGCATAGTAGTTGGCTCAAGGATTTTGGATGCATGAGAAGTATTCCCTCTCGATACAAGGTTTAGGCCAGCAAGGTTAATTGAAGCAAACTCAAGGATGAACAAGTGCAGCAAAACTCACATAAAAGACATATTGTAAACATTATAAGACTCTACACTGTCTTCCTTGTTGTTCAAAACTCAATACTAGATATTATCTAGACCTTAGAGAAACCAAATATGCAAACCAAATTTTAGCAAGCTCTATGTATTTCTTCATTAATGGGTGCAAAGCATATGATGCAAGAGCTTAATCATGAGCACAACAATTACCAAGTATCACATTATCCAAGACATTTTAGAATTACTACATGTAGCATTTTCCAATTCCAACCATATAACAATTTAACGAAGAAGAAACTTCGCCTTGAACATTATGAGTAAAGCCTAAGGACACATGTGTCCATATGCAACAACGGAGCGTGTCTCTCTCCCACAAAGTGAATGCTAGGATCCATCTTATTCAAATAAAAACAAAAACGAAAACAAGCCAGACGCTCCAAGCAAAGAATACAAGATGTGATTGAATAAAAATATAGTTTCGGGGAGGAACCTGATGATGTTGTCGATGAAGAAGGGGATGCCTTGGGCATCCCCAAGCTTAGACAGCTTGAGTCTTCTTAAAATATGCAGGGGTGAACCACGGGGGCATCCCCAAGCTTAGAAGCTTTCACTCCTCTTGATCATAGTATATCATTCTCCTCTCTTGACCCTTGAAAACTTCCTTCACACCAAACTTCAAGCAAACTCATTAGAGGGTTAGTGCATCATTAATAATTCACACATTCAGAGGTGACACAATCATTATTTTCACTTCTGGACATTGCATAATGCTACTGGACATTAGTGGATCAAAGAAATAAATCCAATATAGCAAAAGAGGCAATGCGAAATAAAAGGCAGAATCTGTCAAAAACAGAACAGTCCGTAAAGACGAATTTTAAGATGGCACCAGACTTGCTCAAATGGAAAAACTCAAAACTAATGAAAGTTGCGTACATATCTGAGGATCACGCTCGTAAATTGGCAGATTTTTTCGAATTTTCTACAGAGGACTGTGCCCAGATTCGTGACAGACAGCAATGCTGTTTCTGCGCAGCGATCCCAAATATAACATCAACTTTGACATAGAAACTTTACTTGGCACAAAAACATGATAAGGAGAGGTTGCTACAGTAGTAAACAACTTCCAAGACTCAACAAAACAAAAAATTGCTGTAGGTAAAAACATGGGTTGTCTCCCATAAGCGCTTTTCTTTAACGCCTTTCAGCTAGGCGCAGAAAGTGCAAATCAAGTAACTTCGAGAGTAGAAGCATCAACATCATTACCAGGGGTGTTGGGAGTTTTCTCAACCAAGCATAGTATATTTGATATATAAGTTTTAGCGTCTCCCTTTTCATTAGTCTTAGGCTTGCTACTCTCATCAAACAAATTTTCAGGAACAAGCCAAGCATAGTTATTTTCTAATGCATCATTCATCGCTAGGAGCTTACATGGTATTGGTGCTTTGATCTCCCCACCATCATTAATGTTATTAGTGTACCTTATTCTATCCATGTCCATCTTTTCAAGGAGACTAACAAAATTGGTATGAGAACCAAGCATATTATATTTAGTAAAGACCTTTCTAGCCTCTCTTGCTAGACCACCAAATTCTCTAAGAAGGGTTTCTAAAACAAAATCTTTCTTTTCCCCTTCTTCCATATCACCAAGTGTAAGAAACATGTGTTGGATTATAGGATTGAGATTAACAAATTTAGTTTCCAACATGCGAACTAAAGCAGACAGCAGCAATTTCATAATTAGGAGCAAGTTCTACCAAGTGTCTATCTTCAAAATCTTCAACGGTACTAACATGATTGAAAAATTCTTCTATATTATTTCTCCCAACTATGGACCCACGTCCTACCGGTATGTCTTTTGTGGTAAAATTAAAAGGAAACATGATGCAATCAAGTAAAGTAAACTGCAAGTAAACTAAATATTTTTTTGTATTTTTGATATAGAGTGCAAGACAGTAAATAAAGTAAAGCTACCAACTAATTTTTTTGTGTTTTGATATAATGCAGCAAACAAAGTAGTAAATAAAATAAAGCAAGACAAAAACAAAGTAAAGAGATTGGGAAGTGGAGACTCCCCTTGCATCGTGTCTTGATCTCCCCGGCAACGGTGCCAGAAAACAGTCTTGATGCGTGCAGCTGACACACGTCCGTTGGGAACCCCAAGAGGAAGGTGTGATGCGCACAGTAGCAAGTTTTCCCTCGGAAAGAAACCAAGGTTTATCGAACCAGGAGGAGCCAAGAAGCACGTTGAAGGTTGATGGTGGCGGAATGTAATGCGGCGCAACACCGGGGATTCCGGCGCCAACGTGGAACCTCGCACAACACAACCAAAGTACTTTGCCCCAACGAAACGAGTGAGGTTGTCAATCTCACCGGCTTGCTGTAACAAAGGATTAACCGTATAGTGTGGAAGATGATTGTTTGCGAGAAAACGAGTAAACACAGTATTGCGATAGGTTGTATGCGATGTAAAGAATAGGACCGGGGTCCACAGTTCACTAGAGGTGTCTCTCCCATAAGATAAAAGCATGTTGGGTGAACAAATTACAGTCGGGCAATTGACAAATAGAGAGGGCATAACAATGCACATACATGATATGATAAATATAGTGAGATTTAATTGGGCATTACGACAAAGTACATAGACCGCTATCCAAGCATGCATCTATGCCTAAAAAGTCCACCTTCGGGTTATCATCCGAACCCCTTCCGGTATTAAGTTGCAAAACAACGGACAATTGCATTAAGTATGGTGCGTAATGTAATCAATAACTACATCCTTAGACATAGCATCAATGTTTTATCCCTAGTGGCAACAGCACATCCACAACCTTAGAACTTTTTGTCACCGTCCCAGCATTTAATGGAGGCATGAACCCACTATCGAGCATAAATACTCCGTCTTGGAGTTAAGAGCAAAAACTTGGCCGAGCCTCTACTAATAACGGAGAGCATGCAAGATCATAAACAACACATAGGTAATAACTTGATAATTAACATAACATAGTATTCTCTATCCATCGGATCCCGACAAACACAACATATAGAATTACAGTATAGATGATCTTGATCATGTTAGGCAGCTCACAAGATCCAACAATGAAGCACAATGAGGAGAAGACAACCATCTAGCTACTGCTATGGACCCATAGTCCAGGGGTGAACTACTCACTCATCACTCCGGAGGCGACCATGGCGGTGAAGAATCCTCCGGGAGATGAATCCCCTCTCCGGCAGGGTGCCGAAGGAGATCTCCGTAATCCCCCGAGATGGGATTGGCGGCGGCGGCGTCTCGTAAGGTTTTCCGTATCGTGGCCCTCGGCACCGGGGGTTTCGCGATGGAGGCTTTAAGTAGGCGGAAGGGTCAGGTAAAGAGGCGGCACGAGGGGCCCACACCACAGGCCGGCGCGGCCAGGGCCTGGGCCGCGCCGCCCCGGTGTGTCGCCACCTCGTGGCCCCACTTCGACTCTCCCTCGGTCTTCTGGAAGCTTCGTGGCAAAATAGGACCCTGGGCGTTGATTTCGTCCAATTCCGAGAATATTTCTTTACTAGGATTTCGAAACCAAAAACAGCAAAAAACGACAGAATCGGCTCTTCGGCATCTTGTTAATAGGTTAGTGCCGGAAAATGCATAAATAAGACATATAATGTGTATAAAACATGTAGATATCATCAATAATGTAGCATGGAACATAAGAAATTATCGATACGTCCGAGACGTATCAGTTACCTAGTCCTTTCGACCATGAGATCATGTAAATCACTTATACCGAAAAGGTACTTTGATTGCATCAAACTCCACTGCGTAAATGGGTGGTTATAAAGGTGGGATTAAGTATCCGGAAAGTATGAGTTAAGGCATATGGATCAACAGTGGGATTTGTCCATCCCGATGACGGATAGATGTACTCTGGGCCCTCTCGGTGGAATGTCGTCTAATAGCTTGCAAGCATATGAATGGTTCATAAGAGACCACATACCACGGTACGAGTAAAGAGTACTTGTCATGAGACGAGGTTGAACAAGGTATAGAGTGATACCGATGATCAAACCTCGGACAAGTAAAATATCGCGTGACAAAGGGAATTGGTATTGTAAGGGTACATTGCCCCTATGTGTGGTTTTGGTAATTAATGACAACCCCTATGGACTAATGTTTTCATTGAGTTTATATGAAGGAATATTCCATAGGTACTACTTGCTCTCCATGTGTTGGATTCAAGTATGGACGCCATGAAGATAAAGATATACCTTGTATATGGGCATCAAGATCATCGGTATGAAGATATATATGTGATATGATCAAGAAGAAGAAATGAAGATGGTGTTCTTATGTGGAGCCCAATACTAGCCATGCTCTATCTCAAGTGAGTATGAGAAGATACAAGGTTGAGTTGGGCAAGTTCAAGATGAGCATCTTGAGTGGATCACATGCTTGGAGCTTGCCGTCCATTTGGTGATAATGGACATGTGAAGATGTGCATCAATGAAGCTTTCCCATCATAGTGTATGGGGGAGCATTTGTGAGTATACACGAAGCGACAATGATCAAGTGATGGGATGCGCAAGGCAAAGGTATGACCTTGATAGGTTTTCCTTTTACCGGTCTCGAGGTGGTTGATGGGAGACCGGATTATAGGATAGATAGCCGCACTATCAAGAGGGGCTTTCGGTTGGTTAACTTGATCACATCGTCTTAGGGAGCTCAATCCTTGCATGCGTTGCATATTCTTATTGCTTCTTGGTATTTCTTGGTGTGAGGTTCTTGAGCTTATTGCTAGCTTTACAACAAGCCCAAGTTCATCGAAAACGGAGTTCACATGCATCTTCTATTGCGTTTTCGAGGTTGGGTGATTTTACCGGTTATTCATGATATAAGGTTCTACCTTTTATATTCATGATAAAATCCCCTCCTACAGATTCTTGGGTTTTCACTTTCCATAAGATAGCATTTGTTGTTATCTTCCAAACAAAACTGGTTTCATGCGATTCGGAGTTCGGGAACATTTGTTATTAAAGAAAAGGGAAAAAGAGAAAAAGAAAAGAAAAGAAAAAAGTGGGCGTGGCTGCCGGCCGGCCGCCCGGTCTGCCGGGCCGAGCGCCGGCCCACCCGGTCACCGACCGGCCTGGTGACCGGTGCCTTCCGGGCCGCCTCCAGGGGTCCTTGGCCCACCGACCGGCGGCTGGCCCGGTCACCAACCGGACCGCCAGGCGCCTTCTCCGGTCCGACCGGGGCCTTAACCGGGCCGCCACCCAGTCCGGCCCTCGCTCCCGCGCGCGCCCCCGCGCGGCCTGGGCTCCGCGCCGCTCGGCGCTGATGGGCCGCCGTGGCCCACGCGGCCAGGCGCCTCCCCCCCGCGCGGCCTGTGGCCGTTTGGCCGCCCAGCGCGTTTCTGCCCTGCCCCGGTCGGTGGGCCGGTCCGACCGGGCCGGCCACCGGCCTCTCCGGTCCAGGCTCGGCCGGCCGGCCTCGCTGGCCGGCCGGGCTGCTTTTCTTGCCCGATTTTAATGCGATTTTCACCCTTCTTTTTCCCCAACGGTTATTTTTCTCCCTAGACTATAAATAGCCCTTCTTCCACCTTGAGCAACTACTTCTTCCCCATTCTCTCACCTCCATTGTTGCATTTGAAGAAGTTGCTCTCTCTCTTGTTCCCCCCCATGATTCTTGCTCATATTTGAGGATTTGAGAGAGGAGATCTAGATCTACACTTCCACCAAACCAATTCTTCTCTAAGTGAGGGAATCTCTTGGGATCTAGATCTTGGAGTCTTTAGTTGACTTTCCCCCTTGTTCTTCCTCTCCAATCTCATCCTAGCATTCGTTGCTTTGGTGGGATTTGAGTGTGAAGGACTTGAACACCTCCGGTGTTCTTGCTTTGCATCATTGCATAGTGTTGAGCTCTCCACCACGATTTGTTCGAGTGAGAGACCGTGAGCTTGTTACTCTTGGAGGGTGACCTCCTAGTTGGCTCGGTGATTGGTGCTCCGGTGATCTCTTCAAGAAGATTGTGAAGAGGCCCGGGCTTCTCCTTCGTGGAGCTTGTGAAGTGGTTGTGGAGCTTGCCATCTCCGGAGCGGAGGAAAAGCTAACCATAAGGAAAGGGCCATTATCCTTCGTGGGTGTGGTTCGGAGAATAGGGTGAGCCTTCGTGGCGCGGGGAATCCTTCGTGGGACCTCCACTCCTCCAAACGTGACGTACCTTGTTGCAAAGCAAGGGAACACGGGAATACATCCTCGTCTCCGCGTGCCTCGGTTATTTCTATACCCGAGCTCTCTTTCCTTGTGATAGCCATCGTGCTTGAAGTACATATATCTTGCTATCACTTGTGCTACATATATCTTGTGCCTATCTTGCTTAGCTCTAGTTGCTATTGTTACACTTAGTTGAGCTTAGCATATTTAGGGTTTGTGCTTGTAAACTAAACGATAGTTTAATTCCGCATTCTTACAAGACAAATCCGCAAGAGTTTGTAATTGCCTATTCACCCCCCTCTAGGCGACATCTCGATCTTTCAATTGGTATCGAGCAAGGTCTCTCCTTGTTTTAGGCTTCACCGCCTTGAGAGTAAAGATGTCGGCTAGTAATTTAGTGCACAATGACACAATTATCTTTGTTGGCACAAATTATCATTTGTGGCGAAATTGCTTGCTTTGTAAGCTTCGGACCTTGTGTCCACATATAGAGCAATTTCTAGATGTCGGTTTTTCTCCTCCGATGGATTCTCAAAATCTATCTTTAGAGGATGAGAAAAACTTACATCTTGAAGCTCAAGTATCTAATGAGCTTTTATTCTCTTTGAGACCCGATTTTCGTAGGTTCTTGATATATATAAAGCGAAAATCGTCTCATGAGATGTGGATCAAGCTTAAGGAAATGTTTGGTGGATCCACTTCTCAATTGGTCGGTGGTGTCTCCGAGGAGCTCTCTTCCCCTTCACATCATGAAGAGATCCAAGTTGCTTCCACCTCCGGTCGTGATGAGTTATCATTTTCTTCCACTTCACCAACGTGTAGCAAGACACGAGGTAATGATATGGTGAGTGGTGAGGAAAATTGCAATGTTGATATTGTGCTCAATAGTGATGATTCTTCATCTCTATCCCATTGCAATGCTTCCTTTTTGGACTTAAACACATGTAGCATAGAAAATAATATACATACTTGTGTTGATAGCCCTTGCATATCATGTGTAAATTGCTTACATAGAACTCATGATGATATGCTTACCTTGTCTTGTTCCCATAATCGAAATGCTCCTATTTCCTCTAGTTGGTTGTTGGCTAACAATGTAGAGGAAACCGAACACTATATGGATCAAGACATGCTTTCAAATGAGGATTCAAGAATATCTTCATCTTCATTCTCCGGTATGCACATGTGCCTTATGGCAAATGGATCAAAGGTATCTCCTACTTTGACTCCTAACACTTCCTCTAATGATGAGAGTGATGATGATGATAATGATGAAGAATATAATACCTTGGTGCATAATATGGCAATGATATATGCTTCTCTTCATGGTAATAAAGAAGCTCGTGCTAATCTCGAATACTCTATGGATATCTTGAATAAATATAAGGAAACCATAGTGAAGTTGGAATCCCATGTTGAAAATGAGGAAATGAGATTCACTCTCCTCAAGCATGAGCTAAAAGATGAGAAGCATGCTAATTTCATGCTTACACAAAAAGTTGAATCCTATATGCATGAAAATGAGAAAACTATTGTTGATGCTTGTGCTACTAACTCTAATTCTTGTGAAGCATCTATCTTAAAGGAGAATGTTGAGTTGAGGGCTCAACTTGAGTTGCTAACTAGCAATTATAGGGAATTGGAAGGAAGTCATAAAAAGCTCTCGGGCTCTCATGATGACCTTCTAACTTCCTATGATGGGCTAAAGTTAGCTCATGAGGCTAGTATCACCAAGGTAACATCTTGTGAGCCTCATGTGGACATTAGCACAATCTCTACTACAAATGCTATATTGCCATGTGCTAGTCCTTGTAATCCATCTAGTCAAACTAGTGATACACCTTGTGTTGGATTACTTTCTTTGCCTTGTTGCTCTAACAATGAAGCTTCTACTTCCTCTAGTACTTGTATTTCTACTAACCATGTAGAGGAAATCAAAGAGCTCGAGGCCCAAGTCCTTTCTTTGAAGAAAGACTTGGAAAAGCGTCATGAAGGGAAATCCGCACTTGACAAGATGCTAAGTGTGCAACAATCCCCCAATGACAAGAGTGGACTTGGATTCAACTCCAATAACAAGAACAAGTCCAAGAGCAAGAGCAACAAGAAGAAGGGCCAAGACAAAGTCAATGATTCGGCCAAGTTGGTTTGCTTCAAGTGCAAGGTTGAAGGGCATCATGTTAGATCATGCCCATTGAAGAAGAAGAAGCACTTGAGTGAGAAACAACAAGGGAAACGGCCACAAGGTCAAGGTCAAGCTCATGCTCGACCTCAAGTTGAAGATAGGCCACTTCCCAAGAAGAATCAAGAGATTGTTCCCCAAGAGAAGAAATCAATAAAGAAGAGAAAGGGGAACACTTGCTACTTGTGCCGTGAGAAGGGGCACTTTGCTTCTTCATGTTTAGGTAGTACCTTATCTAACCCTATAATTGTTGATGATGATTATTCTCTAGGGAAGGATAAGGATGGCAATGTGTTTGCCAAGTTTGTTGGAACTCAAAGTGGTCTCAAGAAAAGGACCATTTGGGTTGCCAAGCCTATTGTGACTAACCTCTTAGGACCCAACTTGGTTGGGGACCAACAAGCTCAAACGTGATCAATAGGTACATATGGAGGTCATTGGAGACTTGGCTACTTCATGAAGAATTAAGGGATCTTCATATATTATATTTTGACCAAGCCAAGTCGTATGGATTATTATCTATATCTTACATCCAATGTTCCTCCTTGCGGTAACTTATACTTCAACTCATCATGTTTATTGTAAGTTACTTGCCCCTTTGCATGTTTGGTTTTGTACCAAATATGTGTATGTATGTGTTGTGTCTTACTTGCTTATCTTGTGTATTCAAGTATGTTTGTGTGACTCACCATATACTTGTGTATTGTTTTGAGCCTAATGCATATTGATGATATCCTATTTGGCTCTCTTTGAAGTGATTAATGGAACATCCCATTTTGGGGGAGTGATATGCTTTGTGCATCTCTCTTTCTTTAAAATGTGTGTACATGGGTACCACCACTTAGTATTGATATTGCAAGATTATCTAGTCACTATGTGGTGTGTCTTACTCATGAGAAATTCAAATTCTAAAATATCCATTAATCATCTCTAGTTGAATTTTAGTTGCCTCTTGTTTAGAAGAAATGTTTTATCACATTATGGGGGAGTAATATGTTTTGTACATATCACAAGCCTAGAAAATGTGAACATATGAGGTTATGCCACTTAGAGTTGATGCTCTTAATTATCTTGTTCCTAGGTGGCATGTTTGCTCAAACAAGCTCCATTCCTAATAAAAAGATTTTATTGCTCATCTTTTGGTTCTTGTTTGAATAAGAAATTCTTGGTGCGGTTTTTCCTCAAATACATATCTCTATATCTTATTTGGGACACCGTTTGCTTCAAGTTATTCTAATCATTGCCGTGCGTGATTGTGTGACTAGTTGAAGCTATCAAGAATCTTCATCCGTGCATAGTGCTCAATTCTATATACTTATCCTATGCCTTTTATTGTGAAGTTGATCCTTTCTAACATTGTCAATACTCCACCGGAAATTATTTCCAATATACTCATTGTCTTTGACAATTGATAACCTTGTATGTGGTTGAATTTTTGGATCATCTTCACCTTGGATTGTTTCTTATTGCCTTATTTTACTTCCAACAAATCTTTGTTGCTCCCATGTGTCTTCCTTGTCCCTTTGAAAAATGTTTTGATAAATTCTCTTGATTCATATCAAGTGTTTGTTTTGGAAGACAAACCTTTTCCTTACGGTACATTGTGCCATTGTGAAAAGTGTATAGGGTTTGGTTTATTTTGTTTTGAACCTTGCTCTTTTGGGGAGTTTGCTATCTCATTCTTTCTTACATAATTTATTTGCTTGAATGAGATAAATCCTTGAGCATGTTTGCTTTATTTCATCCTTTATGCTCAATGGTTTCTTCTTAGTTCACTTGTTGAACTTTGTTGAACAAATCTTTTGTGATTTGCTTCTTAGATATAACTTGGACAACAAATTTGTTTTGTGGCACCTCTATGCCTTATCTAATTCTTTTGGTGTTTTGTCCAAAGTATATCTTTCTTGGATCTTTAAAAGTTTTGGTGCATGCTTATATGTAATTTGTTTATACTTGTAGCATGCTTGCTTTCTTTCGATCCATTATGTAGGATATACTCCATCAAATCCTAAATGGCTAAGATGTGCATGAAATTCAAACTTCATCTAAATATGCACATGTTTATATGGAGTGTGTCCTATATATTGTGGTTAGTCTAACCATGTTGGACCCAATAAGTTTGGGGGCCAAGATGTACTTGAATGATGTTTTAGGTACATTGGAGATGCAATGGAGGCTTGTCTCATCTATAAGGAAGGTGTTATCACCATATGAGAATTGGAGTCAAGCTAGGATGATCGATGAACTCTTATCTACTACATCAAGCCATTGCTATCTCGGTAACAAGTATCTTATTCATGCATACTCATAGCATCCAACCTCTTGTAGGTTGTATCTTGGCATGAAATTATTTATTTCAAAAAAAAATATTGCGGTTCTTGAAAAACCCTTTTAAAGTAAAACTTCTTATTGAACATTTGAGTAATTTGAGAAGATGCATATGATAGGTTATATGTATATCATATTTTATGATTCACCTATCACAAATATGCCCTCTAGCAATTTATTGCATATCAATTCCTCAAAGAGCTCTTGTGTGCAATATTGATGAAATTGCGAAATAAATCCGTATTTATGATACTTGTTGCTTTTCTCGAAACACTCCAACTAGCTTTACATCCCTTATTGTTGGTTATGATGTTTTTGAGATTTTACTTGGTTGAAGCTCATTCATATACCATAAGTGAAAATTGGAGCCATAGGCTATATGTGCTTTTTAAGCAAACATCCTTTGGTATATCCTATGACTTGATCTTGGATATCTTGTCTTATTTACTTTATTAACCTCTCGTGTGTGCATGTTTCTTTATGGACCACCTTGTCCACTTTAGAAACTCATATACATAAGAGGGATAATCCATCACCTTGATATCCTTGTTCTTTGCCAACCATCTTCTTATCCTTTTGATTTTAGTGTTGTTGGTAAAGAAGATTTATGAGTGCTTGGTTTATTTGTTTTTCTTCATGCACTCATATCTCGTAATTGTTGGACTCAAGTTGCTCTTGATAAGCATATTCACTTTATCTTAGTTGTGTTCTAAATGATATAGAGGGAGTGAGGATTCCATGTTTGTGCATATTGTATTCAAATGCAAACATTATAAATTGTGCACGAACCTTGGGGAGCTTTCTTATTTTATTAAGAGCACTATATCTCTCTTATCATGATATCTTTGTTTGTCCAATTGGATCTTTGATTGCTTGCTTTACTTGTAGAAGCTCACTTCACCATGTTATCTTTATGCAATCTTTGATCCTCAATATAGTTTGATTTCCTTCAAGTATTCATCATTGGATATGTGCACTTGATTCCACTCAAATTATGAGAAGTGCACACCTTGGGGAGGAACTCACATTATATTGGCCTTCTAAATTTTTCACCCATTTTGACAATCGATGCCAATGGGGGAGAAGTTTAGAGGGTTTAAGGGAATGGTCTTATACTTAAGTTTGGTTTGTGCTTAAGTGTTTTGCCTCTCATGCATTCCATATTTATATGTCTTGCATGGTTGTATATATATAGTGGAAACTATCCCAAAGGTTAATCTTGACAATGTATGCAATGAATTCATGTTCATCACACGTGCATACATTGTGGGGGAGCTTTCTATATATATATTGGTTCTACTCACATCCGTTGCATTTGTTGTAGTTGTGTGAGTAGAGCCGGTTTTGATATGGGCTAGTAGCTTTGTGTTAATTGACCATATCAAATACAACCTCTTGTATACAACTTATTCTCGGATAAGTTGCGTACTTGTCACTAATATTCATTATATAAACCCTCTTATTGTGGTTGTCATCAATTACCAAAATGGGGGAGATTGTAAGGGTACATTGCCCCTATGTGTGGTTTTGGTAATTAATGACAACCCCTATGGACTAATGTTTTCATTGAGTTTATATGAAGGAATATTCCATAGGTACTACTTGCTCTCCATGTGTTGGATTCAAGTATGGACGCCATGAAGATAAAGATATACCTTGTATATGGGCATCAAGATCATCGGTATGAAGATATATATGTGATATGATCAAGAAGAAGAAATGAAGATGGTGTTCTTATGTGGAGCCCAATACTAGCCATGCTCTATCTCAAGTGAGTATGAGAAGATACAAGGTTGAGTTGGGCAAGTTCAAGATGAGCATCTTGAGTGGATCACATGCTTGGAGCTTGCCGTCCATTTGGTGATAATGGACATGTGAAGATGTGCATCAATGAAGCTTTCCCATCATAGTGTATGGGGGAGCATTTGTGAGTATACACGAAGCGACAATGATCAAGTGATGGGATGCGCAAGGCAAAGGTATGACCTTGATAGGTTTTCCTTTTACCGGTCTCGAGGTGGTTGATGGGAGACCGGATTATAGGATAGATAGCCGCACTATCAAGAGGGGCTTTCGGTTGGTTAACTTGATCACATCGTCTTAGGGAGCTCAATCCTTGCATGCGTTGCATATTCTTATTGCTTCTTGGTATTTCTTGGTGTGAGGTTCTTGAGCTTATTGCTAGCTTTACAACAAGCCCAAGTTCATCGAAAACGGAGTTCACATGCATCTTCTATTGCGTTTTCGAGGTTGGGTGATTTTACCGGTTATTCATGATATAAGGTTCTACCTTTTATATTCATGATAAAATCCCCTCCTACAGATTCTTGGGTTTTCACTTTCCATAAGATAGCATTTGTTGTTATCTTCCAAACAAAACTGGTTTCATGCGATTCGGAGTTCGGGAACATTTGTTATTAAAGAAAAGGGAAAAAGAGAAAAAGAAAAGAAAAGAAAAAAGTGGGCGTGGCTGCCGGCCGGCCGCCCGGTCTGCCGGGCCGAGCGCCGGCCCACCCGGTCACCGACCGGCCTGGTGACCGGTGCCTTCCGGGCCGCCTCCAGGGGTCCTTGGCCCACCGACCGGCGGCTGGCCCGGTCACCAACCGGACCGCCGGGCGCCTTCTCCGGTCCGACCGGGGCCTTAACCGGGCCGCCACCCAGTCCGGCCCTCGCTCCCGCGCGCGCCCCCGCGCGGCCTGGGCTCCGCGCCGCTCGGCGCCGATGGGCCGCCGTGGCCCACGCGGCCAGGCGCCTCCCCCCCGCGCGGCCTGTGGCCGTTTGGCCGCCCAGCGCGTTTCTGCCCTGCCCCGGTCGGTGGGCCGGTCCGACCGGGCCGGCCACCGGCCTCTCCGGTCCAGGCTCCGGTCGGCCGGCCTGCTGGCCGGCTGGGCTGCTTTTCTTGCCCGATTTTAATGCGATTTTCACCCTTCTTTTTCCCCAACGGTTATTTTTCTCCCTAGACTATAAATAGCCCTTCTTCCACCTTGAGCAACTACTTCTTCCCCATTCTCTCACCTCCATTGTTGCATTTGAAGAAGTTGCTCTCTCTCTTGTTCCCCCCATGATTCTTGCTCATATTTGAGGATTTGAGAGAGGAGATCTAGATCTACACTTCCACCAAACCAATTCTTCTCTAAGTGAGGGAATCTCTTGGGATCTAGATCTTGGAGTCTTTAGTTGACTTTCCCCCTTGTTCTTCCTCTCCAATCTCATCCTAGCATTCGTTGCTTTGGTGGGATTTGAGTGTGAAGGACTTGAACACCTCCGGTGTTCTTGCTTTGCATCATTGCATAGTGTTGAGCTCTCCACCACGATTTGTTCGAGTGAGAGACCGTGAGCTTGTTACTCTTGGAGGGTGACCTCCTAGTTGGCTCGGTGATTGGTGCTCCGGTGATCTCTTCAAGAAGATTGTGAAGAGGCCCGGGCTTCTCCTTCGTGGAGCTTGTGAAGTGGTTGTGGAGCTTGCCATCTCCGGAGCGGAGGAAAAGCTAACCATAAGGAAAGGGCCATTATCCTTCGTGGGTGTGGTTCGGAGAATAGGGTGAGCCTTCGTGGCGCGGGGAATCCTTCGTGGGACCTCCACTCCTCCAAACGTGACGTACCTTGTTGCAAAGCAAGGGAACACGGGAATACATCCTCGTCTCCGCGTGCCTCGGTTATTTCTATACCCGAGCTCTCTTTCCTTGTGATAGCCATCGTGCTTGAAGTACATATATCTTGCTATCACTTGTGCTACATATATCTTGTGCCTATCTTGCTTAGCTCTAGTTGCTATTGTTACACTTAGTTGAGCTTAGCATATTTAGGGTTTGTGCTTGTAAACTAAACGATAGTTTAATTCCGCATTCTTACAAGACAAATCCGCAAGAGTTTGTAATTGCCTATTCACCCCCCCTCTAGGCGACATCTCGATCTTTCAGGTATCGTATGTGAATGGTTCATTCGATCACTAAGTCATCGTTGAATATGTGGGAGCCATTATGGATCTCCAGATCCCGCTATTGGTTATTGGTCGGAGAGAAGTCTCAACCATGTCTACATAGTTCGCGAACCGTAGGGTGACACACTTAAGGTTTGATGTCGTTTAAGTAGATATGGAAATATGGAATGGAGTTCGAAGTTTTGTTCGGAGTCTCGGATGGGATCTAGGACATCACGAGGAGTTCCGGAATGGTCCAGAGAATAAGATTCATATATAGGAAGTCATTTTCTAGGTTTGAAAATGATCCGGTATTTTCTCTGGAAGGTTCTAGAAGGTTCTAGAAGAGTCCGGAAGAAATAAGGATGGAAGGTGAGGGACTCCACCCACCTTGGCCGGCCAGCCTAAGGGAGGAGGAGTCCCAAGTGGACTCCCCACCATGGTGGCCGGCCACCCCACCAAGGAAAGGGGGGAGTCCCACTCCCCCTAGGTTTGGTCACATGGAAGGTTTTTTGTTGGGGTCTTACTCGGACACTTTGACCTAAACCTTGGGGCTTCCACCTATATAAAGAGGGGAGGAGAGGGGCTGGCCGTCCACCACAACACCACCATGGCCGCACCCCTCAAGGCTGCCCTAGCCGGCGCCCCCTCTCCCAAACCCTAGCGGTTCCCTCCTACTTCTCTCTCCCACACAGCTTAGGCGAAGCTCTGTCGGAGATCTCCACCACCACCGCCACCACGCCGTCGTGCTGCCGGGATTCCAAGGAGGATCTACTACTTCCGCTGCCCGCTGGAACGGGGAGAAGGACGTCGTCTTCATCAACACCGAACGTGTGACCGAGTACGGAGGTGCTCGCCCGATCGTGGCACCGTGATCAAGATCTTCTACGCGCTTTTGCAAGCGGCAAGTGATCGTCTACCGCAGCAATAAGAGCCTACTCTTATAGGCTTTGGAAATCTTCAAGGGTTAGTCTTGATCATCCCCTCGTTGCTCCCGTCTTCTAGATTGCATCTTGGCTTGGTTTGCGTTCTTGCGGTAGGAAATTTTTTGTTTTCTATGCAACGAATCCCTACAATGCCCCCGTGGTTCATCCCTGCATATTTCAAGAAGACTCAAGCATCTAAGCTTGGGGATGCCCAAGGCATCCCCTTCTTCATCAACAACTTATCAGGTCACCTCTAGTGAAACTATATTTTTATTCCGTCACATCTTATGTGCTTTACTTGGAGCGTCTGTTTGTTTTTGTTTTTGTTTATGTTTTAATAAATCGGATCCTAGCATTCCTTATATTGGAGAAAGACACACTCCGCTTTTTCATATGAACACTGGTGTTCTTAGCTCTATCTTTAATGTTCATGGCGGAATTGAAAACCGCTTCGTTGATTGCTATTTGGTTGGAAACAGAAAATGCTTCATGTGGTAAATGGTATATGGTCTTGAATAATTTGATACTTGGCAATTGTTTTGAGCTCTCATGGATCATGTTTAAGCTCTTGCATCATGTAGTTTAAACCTATTAGTGGAGAACTATTGTAGAGCTTGTTGAAATTTGGTTTGCATGATTGGTCTCTCTAAGGTCTAGATATTTTCTGGTAAAAGTGTTTGAGCAACAAGGAGACGAGTAGTACGGTCTTATAATGCTTGCAATATGTTCTTATGTAAGTTTTGCTGTACCGGTTCATACTTGTGTTTGCTTCAAACAACCTTGCTAGCCAAAGTCTTGTACTGAGAGGAAATGCTTCTCGTGCATCCAAAAACCTTGAGCCAAAACTCATGACATTTGTGTCCACCATAACTACCTACTATGTGGTATTTCTCTGCCATTCCAAAGTAAATTGTTTGTGTGCTACCTTTAAAATTTCATTCCTTGTCTTTGCAATACATAGCTCATGGGAAAATAGCTTAAAAACTATTGTAGTATTGAATATGTCGCTTATGTATCTTATTTCTTATAAGTTGCTTGTTGAGCGGTAACCATGTTTCTGGGGACGCCATCAACCTTTTACACCTTTGTTGAATATCATGTGAGTTGCTAGGCATGTTCGTCTTGTCTGAAGTAAGGGTGATTTATCATGATTAAATGGTTTGAGTATGCATATTGTTAGAGAAGAACATTGGGCCGCCAACCAAAACCATGTATCATGGTGGAAGTTTCAGTTTGGACATTAAACCTCAATCTCTTATGAGAATATTATCTGTTGTTGAATGCTTAAGCATTAAAGAGGAGTCCATTATCTGTTTTCTATGTTGTCCCGATATGGATGTCCTCAAGTTGAGATCTATCAAAGGCGAGAAATCAAATGCGATCTATCTCCTTGGACCTTTGTACAGGCGGCATAGAGGTACCCCTTTGTGACACTTGGTTGAAACATATGTAATGCAATGATAATCCATGGAAATCCGAGCTAATTAGGACAAGGTGCGAGCACTATTGGTATTCGATGCATGAGGCTTGCAACTTATAAGAGGTTTTATGCATAACACATATGAATTATTACTACCGTTGACAAAATTGTTTCCATGTTTTCAAAATAAAAAGCTCTAGCACATGAGTAATCCATGCTTCCCTCTCCGAAGGGCCTTTCTTTTACTTTATGTTGAGTCAGTTTACCTACTTTTTTCTATCTTAGAAGCAAACACTTGTGTCAACTGTGTGCATTGATTCTTACATGTTTACCTATTGCACTTGTTATATTGCTTTATGTTGACAACTATCCATGAGATATACATGTTATAAGTTGAAAGCATTTGCTGAAACTTAATCATCCTTTGTGTTGCTTCAAAACCTTCTATTAAGAATCTATTGCTTGATGAGTTAACTCTTATGCAAGACTTATTGATACTTGTCTTGAAAGTACTATTCATGAAAAGTCTTTACTATATGATTCAGTTGTTTAGTCATTATCTTTACTATTGCTTCGAATCACTTCATTCATTTCATATGCTTTACAATAGTATTGATCAAGATTATGATAGTAGCATGTCACTTCAGAAATTATCCTTGTTATCGTTTACCTACTCGAGGGCGAGTAGGAACTAAGCTTGGGGATGCTTGATACGTCTCAAACATATCTATAATTTCTTATGTTCCATGCTAGTTATATGAAAATACTCACATGTTTTATATACACTTTATATCATTTTTATGCATTTTCCGGCACTAACCTATTAACAAGATGCCGAAGCGCCGGTTCTCGTTTTCTGTCTGTTTTTGGTTTCGGAAATCCTACATAGGAAATATTCTCCGAATTGGACGAAACAAAAGCCCACGGTCTTATTTTGCACGGAGCCTTCCAGAAGTCCGAAGAGGAGACGAAGAGGGGCGACGAGGCGGCCACACCCTAGGGGGGCGCGGCCCCACCCTTGGGCGCGCCGCCCTATGGGGTGGGCCCCTCGGGCGCCTCCCGACTCTGCCCCTTCGCCTATATAATCTCTCCGTCGCGAAAACCCTATCACCGAGAGCCACGATACGAGAAAAGTTACTATGACGCCGCCGCCAATCCCATCTCGGGGGATTCAGGAGATCGCCTCCGGCACCCTGCCGGAGAGGGGAATCATCACCGGAGGGCTCTACATCACCATGCCCGCCTCCGGACTGATGCGTGAGTAGTTCATCCTTGGACTATGGGTCCATAGTAGTAGGTAGATGGTTGTCTTCTCCTCTTGTGCTATCATGTTTAGATCTTGTGAGCTGCCTATCATGATCAAGATCGTCTATTTGTAATGCTACATGTTGTGTTTGTTGGGATCCGATGAATATTGAATACTATGTCAAGTTGATTATCAATCTATCATATATGTGTTGTTTATGTTCTTGCATGCTCTCCGTTGCTAGTAGAGGCTCGGCCAAGTTGATACTTGTAACTCCGGGAGGGAGTATTTATGCTCGATAGTGGGTTCATGCCTCCATTGAATGCGGGACGAGTGACGTGAAAGTTCTAAGGTTGTGGATGTGCTGTTGCCACTAGGGATAAAACATCGATGCTTTGTCTAAAGATATTTGTGTTAATTACATTACGCGCATTACTTAATGTAATTGTCTGTTGTTTGCAACTTAATACTGGAAGGGGTGCGGATGCTAACCCGAAGGTGGACTTTTTAGGCATAGATGCATGCTGGATAGCGGTCTATGTTATTTGTCGTAATGCCCTAATTAGATCTCATAGTAGTAATCATGATATATGTATGTGCATCTCTATTTGTCAATTGCCCACTGTAATTTGTTCACCCAACATGCTATTTATCTTATTGGAGAGACACCACTAGTGAACTGTGGACCCCGGTCCATTCTTTTACATCTGAAATACAATCTACTGCAATCTCTGTTCTTTGTTGTTCATCGCAAGCAA
The DNA here is from genome assembly GCF_022539505.1 of Lolium rigidum. NCBI lineage: Eukaryota > Viridiplantae > Streptophyta > Magnoliopsida > Poales > Poaceae > Lolium > Lolium rigidum. The sequence continues at coordinate 50,893,021 of NC_061509.1, forward strand.
ATATCATTGTCCACACCATACGTTTAATCCTTTGTTTTCAGCAAGCCGGTGAGATTGACAACCTCACTGTTAAGTTGGGGCAAAGTATTGTGATTGTGTTGTGCAGGTTCCACGTTGGCGCCGGAATCCCTGGTGTTGCGCCGCACTATACTCCTTCACCAACAACCTTCACGTGGCCTTCATCTCCTACTGGTTCGATAACCTTGGTTTCTTACTGAGGGAAACTTGCTGCTGTACGCATCACACCTTCCTCTTGGGGTTTCCAACGGACGTGTGCTTCACGCGTCATCAGAGGCTTGCTGGGATTCATGTTGAAGGAACTTTTTTTTGGTGGAAAGCACACCTAGAATTGTTTGATACATATAAATCAATGGCTAAATGTAATTTGGGTGATGGAAAAACTGCTTTGTTCTGGACTGATCTTTAGAGCGTGTCATGTTTATATCATCAATTTCCTCACCTGGTGTATTTTACTAGAAGAACTGATACTACCATGAATCAAGTTATTCGCATTGATTACCTCTAGGACCTGTTTTATTTGCCTCTTTCCCAGCAAGCCTTTAATGAGTTTGAACAACTTGAAGAAATATGTAGTAATGTTCAAATTACTGTCCAAGAAGGAAATCAAGATAGTTGGAACTACATTTGGGGAAATAATTCTTTCTCATCAAAAAATGCTTATAAAGTCATAATTGGGGTTCAATTTGTACCAAAGCTCTTTTCCTGGATTTGAGAGTCTTCTTGCCAGGAAAAGCACAAACTTTTCTTATGGTTACGGTTGCATGATAGACTAAACACCATAAATTTGTTGAGAAGAAAAAAAATATCATTTACAGACCTACTCTTGTGGAACATTACAATCCAACTAGGAGGAAACCTTGATACACCTCGTCCAGTCATGTCCTTTTGCTAAACAATGCTGGGATTTCATTTGTCCCAAAATATGAATAAACTTATATGTAATTGAAGTTTATTTTATACTCCCTCCGTTTTTTCTATAGTGCCTATAGATTTTTAACATTTGTTTCAGAATATATGGTTGTAGCTATGCGTGAGAAAAAATCCATACAAAATTAGAAACAATTAATTGAGATTTCTAATGCATGGTCCAACAATTTCTTAAAATTAGGCAGCAATATTTTACTTTTCTTAATTGAACTTGGCTGCACATATATGGAGAATCAACAAGAGAGATTTGTGGGATTTGTCATGGTGAGTTAGGAAGATATATATTTCCCAAATGTTATGTTGATCTCAAATCGTTCAGCTAGGGGTCTTGTGTAAAAAACACTCTTGCGCTAATTTTCGTGCCAAAAAACTATATGCACTATAGAATGGAACAGAGGGAGTATTAAAGACAAATTGAAACTGCTTTCTCCATGGAGATAATTATCTTGGCTGCTTGGTGTATTTTCATTACCAGAAATAACAAGATCTTTGAAGATCAAACGCCAACTGTGCAAAGATGGAAAGCCATTTTCCAACAAGAACTCAAAATGGAGGCTTATAGAATGAAGAAAAAAACATGCTGCAACTTTTAAAGAGTGGCTTCAGTGACAAGTTTAGTTTAGTTTAGTCTTTCACCTTTTTTATGTTTCGTACATCTTGTACATACCGTAAAGTTTGGCTTAATTAATAATAAAGTTTGCACTGGGTTCCCACTGTTTACCCTCAAAAAAGCCAAAGGAAAATTCTCCACTTTTCCAATGCGCTATTCCTTTTAATCTATTAATGGATGAATAATGTAACCAGAGGAAAATTTCATGTTCCTATGTTTTTCCTCCAATATTCCAATGAATCCAAGAGGCCCTTATTTGGTATTTTATCTCGCACGTATTTACATCTATATATGAACATTTACATGTTTGAAGATGTAGCATATCTTGTTATTACAAGAGTTTGTTTGTGTGTGATGCATCATATCCACTCTTCATTTTCATGATATCTTCTTCTCGGTATTTTTAAAATATTTTTCAGATGTGATTTCGAAATTTTGGTCCCTATAAATGTTCTTATAATTAGTCAAGTACTTAATTGAGAGATGCAGCAGGTGACACACAAGAAATGACAATCCACATTCTAGCCGTGAGGCCATAAGGGCCCAGGAACAAAGGCCTGATAAAAATCATAACAGTGAAAGAGAAGGAATCAAATACGTGAACATGCCAACATCTCTCTCCGTCTCTATCACCCTCCAGTTTCTTTTTTCACTTCAAGTTCTTTGATATATGGTGTTTTCTCTTCATGGGGAAAGAGAGCTATGTGGATTACTCAGTAAAAACGATACAATCTGATTGCTTGGAACAAATTGGTCTTCTCATACACCACGATGACACGCGGTTTTGTTCACTGAGTGATTTCATCACGACATGAGTTTTCCCTATTTTCACATAGAAATAAAGTGGTTATAGAGCCATATTATCCACCATGTCTTGTTTTCTTAGGAGCTCAATTTTAACATTCATTATGAAGATCCATTATCAGGTGGGTAACCTACTTACACTATGACTCTAGAGCTAATTATTTTTGCACCCATCTGAATATAGACATTTTTTCCAAGTCAAAACTTTCACCTCCCTAGCATGCCTAGGTAAGTACTCCCTCCATTCCAAAATATGTTGCATATAAATTTTATTCAAAATCAAATTTTGTAGAGTTTGACCATATATGAAGACAAACACGTTAATTTTTGCTACAACATGAAAACATATTTCATGGTGGTTCTGTTAATATAAGTTTGATATTATAGATTTTAATACTTTTTCATACATATTTAGTCAAACTTTAAACAATTAAATTGACATAAAATTATATGCAACATAATTTAGGACGGTGAGAGTAGGTAATGCAACAATGATACTGGCAGCCATTGTTTTCTTTTCTTGCTTATTTGTAACAACTACTTTTTCGAGAAAACGCAAAGGACCTTTGCGTTTCATTTCATTGAAAAGATAGGAAATCGTTTACATCCTCCTAGGAGGCAGTTTACAGGTTGGGAAACCAGAAAATCAGTGTACATCCCAACTGGGAGGAAGGACAACACGTAAACCCTGGGCACCTGCCCTAGCCCAGATGCATAGCTCCTCCTTGATGTTCTGCAGCCGTAGTGGCATGGAGGGCTGGGCTCCTTCGAAGACGCTGGCGTTTCTGTGCTTCCAAACCATCCACGGGATGAGCAGGGCCGTCGATGCCAGGCCTTTGCGAAGTGGCATTGGCGTTTCCTGACGAGCCCGACGCCACCAATCCATCAGGGTGGGTTCATGTTCTGGAGCCCTGGTGGTCATCCCGAGCCAAGCAAACACCTTGTGCCAAACCTACCGGGCGAAGGGGCAGTGGAGCATGAGGTGTTGCATGGATTCGGGTGCCTGGTCGCAGAGGAGGCATCGGGGGTGATGGGGCAGACCGTGTCGCGCCAGGCGCTCCGCAGTCCAACATCTGTCGAGGTTAGCAAGCCGGTGGAAGAACTTGACCTTCGGCGGCGCCCATGTCTTCCAAACTAACTTCCAGGAGCAACAAGATGTGGATCCGTGAAAGGTTGCTAGGTAGCATGAGGCTGGCTGTGTAGGTGCCGGAGGCGTTCCACTTCCAAAGGAGGCTGGTCCGGCATGGCGCCGAGTGTGGTGCCTTGGATCGCTTGCCAAATAAGCAGGTACTGCCCAATCTCGTGGATGCCGAGCAGCCCTTGGATGTCCCTGGCCCAGCAGTTCTCGAGCAGGCCGTCGGCCACTGTCCTGGTTTTGCGACGTCGCTTGGGGACGCAAGCATAGAGGTGCGGTGCAAGCTCTTTGACAGCCTTGCCAGATATTCATCGGTCCTCCCAGAATAAAGCGCGCTGCCCGTCTCCAACGCACATGGTGGTGGAGGCGAAGAACAGCGCGTGCTCGTCCGCGGAGAATTGTAGGTCGAGGCCACTCCAGGCGCGGCTGTCATCGGTACGAGAGAGCCAAAGCCAGCGCAGCCGCAGGGCGAGTCCAGCGCGCTCAATGTCTTACACGCCGAGACCCCCGTAGGAGATGGGACGGCATACTCGCTTCCAATTGACGTGGCAATGTCCTCCGTTAGTGGCAGCTCGCCCGGCCCAGAGGAAGCCGCGCTTGATCTTTTCGATCATCTTCAGGGTTTTCTTTGGCGGGGCGTAGGCGAGCAGTTGATGGATGGGGATGGCGCTCAGGACGGCTTTAACCATGGCCAGCCGTCCAGGCTTGCTCATGAGCCCAGCCTTCCAGGTAGGGAGGCGACTGGCGATGCTGTCGACGATTGGCTGTAATTGGGCAGCAGTGGGTCTTCTCAGCGTCAAAGGGATGCCGAGGTAGGTGATTGGCAGCTCCACGATTGTAACAACTACTTAGAGTGCATGGATATTCAAAGCCACACATACTACACAGTTTCTCAATCTGTGCTTTTGAAATTTGAACAAGCTTTGTTGCACTCCCTATTTTTCAGTTTTTCGTGAGTTATCAGGGGATTTAATTAAGTGAAAGAGTGGCGAAGAGATGCTCTTTTCACCAAGTCTGAACTCTCAACTCTGAAACGACACGAAACCTGAAATTGTAGACGCTCCGGCCGAAAAACCCAATCCAGTACAGAGAGAAGCAATACGCCGCCGCCGCCGACGGCTCTTGGCGCCACGCCGCCGCCCATGCTGCGCGTCGTATCCACCCTCCGCCCGCTCCTCCGGAGTCCCCTCCTCCCGGGCCCTAAACCTCTCCCCCGTCCCCGCCGGCTGCCGCGGCCGTTCCGCGCCCTCTCTTCCTCAGCACCGCTCGTGGCCTCACCGCCCAGCGCGCCCGGGGTGGATGGGATCACCGAAGAGCACCTCGTGCGGTGCGCGGCCGCAGGGAGGGCGCCGCTGCGGGTGGCCGTGCTGCTGAGCGGCGGGGTCGACAGCAGCGTCGCGCTCCGCCTCCTCCACGCCGCGGGGCACAGCTGCACCGCCTTCTACCTCAAGATCTGGTTCCAGGTCCGTACGCACTGCCCCCCTTCGTACTCTCTGCAATGCTACGCCGCGAGCGAGACCCCTTACTAAGCTGACTGATTAATCTGTAGGAAGATTTCAGGAACTTTTGGTCCGAGTGCCCGTGGGATGACGATCTGAAGTATGCGCAAGCTGTGTGTGACAAGGTATCTTTGAAAATTTTCAGCATGTGCATGCTGTTACGTCGAATAGCTTGTTTGCAGCATATATAGACTGGTTTTCGCTGCATGAACTGAGCGATCTATGGGTTGCTTTTTTGTAGATTGATGTGCCATTGGAGGTGGTACATCTATCTGATGAGTATTGGAACCATGTGGTAAGCTTCATTTCAAACTTTTTTTTCACGTGATCCTTGTATATCTCACTTATCTTTGCTGCATTCTGAGAAACTATCATGGATTTGATATCTAGGTATCTCATATTATAAACGAGTACCGCAACGGGCGTACTCCGAACCCTGACGTTCTCTGTAACACGAGAATAAAGTTTGGTATGTCGGTGTACACTTCTGTTATGGATATCTGAATGTGCATCAAGGATATATGATTATTGATCTTTCTTCATGTACAAATGTTTTCTCTCTCATGTATCATGTTCTGCAGGAGCTTTCTTAGAAGCAATTGAAAACTTGGGATTTGATTACATTGCTTCTGGACATTATGCACATGTAGTCCATCCATCTGTTCAGAATGTTGAACGGTCATCAGAGCTCCAACTTTCGAAAGACAAGGTGCTTTGCATTCACATTATAAAAGCCCGCTTGCTTCAATGTTGTTGAATTTGATGTCAGTTACGCTCTGTTCTTCATCCTAGAAGGAAATTTGGGACACAGAGAGACAAATCAGATGGTTCTTTTAGTACAACTAGCACGGCAGCCCTCGTAAATGCTAGGACATCATAGTTATTGTGTCGGAAGTGCTAAATATTAATTTTTATATGTGGATATGTCGAGTATATTTATCCCTATCTTCAAAAATTTACACAATTTAGAATAGGATACATTCTCGAAGGTGGCTTCTGAATTTTTTTTCTGTATATGGTTATTCTGGTGACATAAAAAGTTTATGAATCATTCTTTTCCAGAAAATCTAATGATACTAATTTTCCTCACTAACTAATTTACATAGTTTGGAGTTGTGAGCATCATCCGAACTTACTCCTATTAAAGTAGCAGGATTCATTGCTTTTGTCTGCTATGAATAACTGATATTTTGCTTCTTGTTGATTTTTTTTTCCTTTTCTTTTTGCCAACACCTATCACTTGACCTTCTGCTCGATTGACCACCAGGGAATGTATGTAGTACTAGTTTGATGTTAAATACGTATTTATAGCCCAGTTTTAGTTCACTGTCCTCCGAGTTTCATTTTTAATTTGTATAGACTTATATCTTAATACTTAAGGGTGTCTTCAGTATGTAATCCTAGTTTTCGTTGCTGTTTAGCTCTAATCAAACTTTAACTGCGTACCTATCTCAGGTTTTGTTCCATATAAAACTAAGTCTCAATTTCAACCGCTTTAAAAAAAAGCTATTTTGCTTTATTTTTATTTTTATTTTTAAATCTTAATCATGTCAGCTTGTTATTTAGCTCTAATCAAGAATTTGTACATATACGGTTGGTCTGTATGCTTGTATATTTCTATAGAAAAATGAATTACTCCGTAGTAATTTCGGATCAAGCTAGTTCATTATTGTTACTCACCGATCAACATCGCTGGAGTCTGTGCAGCTGGAGTGCCCTGTTATCATGCTTGGCCAAACTCTCCATGCATGCGTGTAATATCAAAATTCTTTTGTACAAGTTGATTTATGTCTGTGCTCGTGAAACATGATTCTGTTGATTTACACAGAATGGCCATATTAATAGGGCCGGACACCTTTGTTTGTCCTGTCATACTCAGGGTCCGAATTGTACAACCTGGCACAGTATTTCCCTTACAGGTTCTAGTATACTATATCTTCTAGCATGTTCCTTTGAATTTGAGACTGATTGGACATGTGATATTCTGTATGTAGCCGACCATAAGGTTATTGTTTGTTAATTAAAATCTTAATCATTACTTATATAGATCTAACGGCAAGATTAATTCTGATGATGTGGATTAAAGTGGCGTTTCGAAAAGATAGCCCCGTATTGTGCTTTTAGTGTATACTAGATTTTGTTAAGTCGAAATCACTTCAGCCTCTGATCATTATTTCAGGTCAAGGATCAAACTTATTTCCTCTCACATCTCTCTCAACCCCAGCTTAGAAGGCTTCTTTTTCCATTAGGCTGTATAACAAAGGTATGATATTTTATGAGATAAGGGCACTTCAGTTTTGTCAGGAGCTGCATGTGTCTTCTTGTAATTTGAAGTCATGTTTTGCAGGATGAAGTGCGCAGTCTGGCTGCTGAGATGGACCTTCCTAACCAAAGTAGAAAGGATTCCCAGGGGATATGTTTTCTTGGAAAGGTAATTGGTTCATATTAGTTGTCAATAATGGATTTCTTGCGCAAAATATAGTTCTGGTATTTCTCCTTGAGTTGTTTTATTTTAGCTACGAAAGTCTCTCTTTCCAGGTCAAATTTAGCGAGTTTGTTGAAAGACATATTGGAGAAATGGAGGGTATACTTCTTGAAGCTGAAACTGGAGATTACCTAGGGACACACCGCGGGTTTTGGTTCTATACAATTGGTCAGAGACAAGGCCTGCGCCTTCCTGGAGGACCTTGGTATGCACCGTCTATAACAATACTTAGCTTATTTTATGGTACAGCATATTCAGCTAAATTAAATGCATATTTCCCACATATTTTGCAATTGAAGGAAAAGTTGTCCTCAGATAGCCTGTTTATTATCCATAAAATTCATCAAATGAATAATCTTTTTGTCGTATGCAGGTATGTGGTTGAGAAAGATGTGAAAAATAATGTGGTTTTTGTATCGAGAAATTATTATTCACTGGATAAGAGGAGAAGAACATTTCGTGTTGGATCCCTAAACTGGTTTGGCAATTTTGGGCCGACAAACAATGAACAGCTCAAATGCAAGGTACCTGAGTACACAATAGCCTGGTAGTGCAGCATATGGTCGCATTTTATTTCTCGTTGTCGTTCGAATTTTGAAGCTCTCACTGTGTGCAAGCCTGTATGGTTTTTGCAAAAGAAATCTTGTCCTGGATGAGCAGCCTTTTAAACCACCAGCAACTAATATGCCTTGACTGTCAAAAGAAGGTCTAATTGGCTCCTAGTCTGAATTGGTAGATTAGTTCAATATCATATCTATGTTAGCAGCTCCTTGCATGAACTATTTTCGCGCGCTGGGGCAGAACAGTAGCTGATAAATCCTGTTGATATCTGTAACTGATTAGCTCTACCTACCAATAATCGTGATTTTGAAATCCCGGTATGGTAAGAAACTACAACTGCAATTTCCAGCCAATGTCGCCAATCTCACTTGATTAAGTTATCTTTTGTACACAGTATGTGCTCAAAGTTTATCTAGATTGGGCTTTAGCATGTACATGCTGTCGACCATATGCCGTATATGTGGATTAATTGATATTCATGCTAACATGAATTCATGCTTTCATATCAGGTACGGCATAGTCCTGAATTTCATGATTGCACCGTCTCAAATGAGCAAACTGAAGAAAACGGAGATGTTCTGGCAGTGCATCTGTCTGAAGACGATCAAGGTTTAGCAGCTGGCCAGTTTGCAGCGTTCTACCGTGACGGCACATGCCTAGGGTCAGGCATAATCTTGGATTCCTGGGATGAGATGAGCTTCCCTGTCTGTGCAAAGGCACTAGAAACCGCTAGGATGGATGACAAGTCCAAGCTGGGGAAGCCTGTAAGAATTGTGAACTTGGAACATATGGTGAAGCCAGAACCGAAGCCTGTCAAGGTCGCTTGACAAGACGCGGGCTCTTGCATCCTTCTCATGATTACATCTGTGAATCCGTGACCCTGCAAAGGTATATGTCGACAATTTTGGCACGCCCCTACAAATGCAAGCACCAGGGAAGCTCCAGAAACCACCGTTATATGGTGGTTACCTCACTCATGGTCTCCTGGTGGTTCTTGAAAAGGTGGCATCCATTGTCGAGTGTGCTTTTCAGAGGAGAAAAGCTGCCTGTGGATAAAAGAGGCAGTCGAGCACGACATTGAGTTTCCGGATCTAAGCAGGAAAGCAAGCAATGGATGTGCACGTTACCTGTTGAACCGAAATGTCTAGATTAAGAGTTAGTTAGGGTTAGTGGTAGTAAGTGGCAACTGTTCGTAGAGAAACGGCAAACACTAATAAGCCAATAGCTTGTAAATTTTGCTGCTGCTGACGGTTGGCGTTTCTATCATTTGTCGTGTGTCTAATCACGTAGTACATGATGATCGGTTTCCCATTCTTGTCCTACACAAAACCAGGATAGTTTATTGACAAAGAAATTCCCCCTTTTTGACAGAATTCTGGGAGGTTGGTTGCGTGAAATGCGTCATTTCTTCGGTTCTTTTTCCCGGGGCATGTGGCAAATGCGAGATCCTAGATATGAGGCTCGTGCCGGTCGGTGGAATGGAACGCACGTAGTAGCACATGGAGAGAGACGCGATACCGTTCGTCAGTGGCTGGGCCTGAATTCACGGATACGAGATTAACAAGTGTATACTTCGCGTGCCACTAGTGCAAGTCAACTGGAGAACATGTTTGAAAAGCAATGCAACGAAAGTTAGCAGCAACTGGCACAGGCCGGCCTCTGGCTGCTGCGATTGATTGAGTGAGTAGTAAAATGATTAGGTGATGTTTCCCTTCTAGAAGCTTGGACGTTTCACTTTTTAATCCATGTATTTTATCGCGTAGAACACTGTCGATATTGACAAGTTGAGTTGTTTTACATGTAGAAACAAAACGAAGATTGCTCATGTTCACCCGTATGGCCGTGTGTAACGGTCCATTCTTCCAAAGATCTGATCTAATCCTCCAAAAGTATTGAATAATACTAGGCGTGATCCCCATGACACCGTTGGCTTACAAGTGTTGACACACTGGCAGCCAGGAGATGTGAAATGAACAGATTCCGTGACAGTCGTGTTTGTGCGGAAGAGGACGTGCGAGCGCCCAGGGACAGACGCACAATGGCCACATAAAACAAGTACGGAGTAATACTGATTGGATCACGGCGTCGGCGAGGTCGCCATCATTTGGCGTTAGAGGACACAAATCTGCCAAGTTGTCAATCCTAATGGCGCAACCAAAGCCGGTCGCAGGAAGCCAGCAACTTCTGGAACTTCCCCATCTTCTTCCTCGTTTTGTCTGTGGCTACTAGTTTGATTGGACGATTTGAGAACATAAAATTGCAGGAGTTGTTGGCATTACCAATTTTCCGTTACACATAATATACAAAAGATGGAACACTGACCAAATGAAGGGGTCAAAAGTCTTCCATTACCTTTCTCACAAATGAAGAAGTCTTCCATTACAGTTCAAAAAAAAAAAAAAGAAGTCTTCCATTACATTTTCACCCCAAGTTCTGAACTGAAGAACATCTCAAGAACACAAACTTCTTCCCCAACTAGTACTGTACTGTACACGATTCTGTCTGTACACGGAGCAGCAAATTCTCTTGGACTAGATCTGATGATCCGCAAACTAGATTTCTCACGATCTCTCACAAAAAGTCTCCTTTTGGTCAGCTTATTGCCCCACTCTTGTCTACGTTGTACAACATCCAATCCACCCATGAAATGAAGAGAAAACTAACTACGTAGGCAAAGGAAAGTACTCTACGCAAAAGATCCAGGACGAGCACAGCCGATCTGGGTGTGGCAGCGCTTAGCGCAGGGCGCGGGCGAGGCCGGCGAAGATGCGGGAGAGGCCGAGGCGGAGGCGGGCGACGGCGCCGTGGGAGTATGGCGCGCACTCCCGGCAGAGCGTCTCCATGGTCTCGACGAAGAGGCTGAGGCTCCGCACCGGCGGCACGTAGAGCGTGAGCGGCGCCGCCGAGAAGGCCATCGCCATCAGCAGCTGCAGCATCGCCAGCGCCCCTCTCTCTTCTACTCCCCTTCCCGGCTCAGATCCAGCTCTCTCCTGCTGCCGCCTACCCGATCGACAATCGAGCAGCAGCTAGTCTGTGAGGCGATGGCGCGGCGAGTTCTTGTGGTGGTTGCGCGGCAAAGACTTGCGGCTTGCGGCGTGGGGAAGAGGGGAAAGTGGCGGCCGGTTCTGGCTGGGTTTGTGAGCGAGCCTTGTCTTTGTTGGGCTCGGGCTATATAGCCAGGTCCAGGTGCAATGGGAATATGGGATGGATAACTTGATAAGATCGACGTTGGTACGTGTTATACGTGACGGTTCGCTTGACGTGGGCGACTCGGGCTCGGCACGGCGCGCATACGGTGTGGGGTATTGGCACGTACTGCCATTTGCCACGCCGCGACAGGGGGTTTGTGCCGGTGTGTGCGCCCTTCACTTGTTTCAATGTGGCAAGGGCATCTCTATGGGTGGAGATTTGTTGCATATGAACATTAGTGATCTCGTTTTTTATAAGATGTCATATTTTTGAGGTTTTAAAAAATCTGAAAAGGAACCTGCATATAGTCAATAATGTATCCACAAACGTGCAAAATATCAATTTCAAGTACTTTATATTGCAAGCTATATAAAAATGATTAAAGTGTGAATCTCTTGATAGCGGGAAGTGCCTATAAATAATACTACCTCCATCCCAAGGCTTAAAACCTATCTTTTTTAGAAAGTCAAACTATGTTAAGTTTGACTAAGTTTTTATCAAAAAACATTAACATTAACATGAAAAGTACAAAATCAATATCATTAGATAGATAATAAAATATATTTTCATTTGGTACCTACAAAATATCATATTTGTTCATAAATTTTTCTAGAAGTTTGGTCAAACTTTACTTCGTTTGACTTTCTGAAAAAATATAGGCCTTAAGTCTTGGGATGGAGGTAGTAGGTAACTCTTGCTGTCTCAAATAGGGATTGAGTGCATGTGAATAAGAGAAGAGATAGGGCTATACAAAAGTCTTAATTAGTGTGTACAGACAACCCGATCAACCCGCAACTCCGAACAGAACCGACCCTGACTAGACCTTTTCCCAAGCAACTCCGAATACTGGAAAATCTGAATGAAATTCGATAAGAGAAATCAGAGCATGTTTATCAATTTGTGATAACTACTTATTTATGAGTGAGAAATGCTTCATGCGAGCACCCTTGGCGGCCTGCTTTTGAGACAGGGAAGTAGTACATTTTCAAATCTTCAAAACATATGAGATTTTATCACTTTTGTCTAGTGCAAAATAAAAACAATTTCGTGTTAAGATTTTGCATGATTGCGAGATGTATCAATAACAATATTCAAGATTATTTTTTAGAATTTTTTATAACTTTTAAAAACATTTTAAAAAAATTGCAAGAGCAGTGAAGTTCTGGAGCCAAAGCAGAAATTCAAACATCTCTAGCTAGTTATTTTCAAAACTTAATTCTTATATCTATCTTAAGCTTCTTATAAGTATTTTAAGAAGTTAAAGGGTGGCAGTTTCTATCCAAACCCCTATATATTTATTTGTTGACAAACACTAGCGAAAATTCAACCATCTTAGCTAGTTCTTTTCAAAACTTAACTCTTGTCTACCTTAAACTTTTTATAAATATTTTAGGAGGTTAAAGGGTGTCTGTTTCTATTCAAATTCCTATTTTTTTTGAAAAATTCCTTTAGCCTTTGTCACGTACATTTCTACCGGATTGCACGGTACTTACGAAATATGAAAATTTAACATACTACCTCCATCCCAGTTGATAGGGCCAGCGTGTATCCTTAGATTGTCAATGGGACAACATAATATCAATTTTAAAACAAAAAATATATCATTAAAAGTAAAACATGTAAGCTTTCTAACGATATTTATTTTGTATTATATATCCTATATTATTATGATCAAATTTACAATCTAAGTATACGCGCAAGTTCTATAAACCGGGACAGAGGGAGTACACCATATATCCAGGTGCAATTAATGGGATGGATAACTTTATAAGATCGTTGATCGACATGGGAGACTGGGGATGGGTACGCCGTACATACTGTGCGGGGCACTAGCACGTAGCCATTTGCGAGGGTGCGACAGGGGTCTATACCGGTGTGTGCGCACTCCAGAGTTTTTAAAAAAGGTTCACAATGTGCCCGAAATGTATTGTACTCCCTATACTTCCATATCTAGATAGTGTTGAGTAAGTTATTTTCTGATAGAGAGAGAGTACGTGTAAAGTTATCCAAACTTTGGGTTTTGACCGTTGTGTCATGTGGACAATGAGGTAGCTTTCGATGTTGGCTATCGGCGTACCGGGCATCACTTCTCTCTTAAGGTTTTGTGGATGCATTCTTCTTCACCTTCCTCGGAGCATGCAACTATCATATCAGACGCGGCTTCTTCCTTTGGGCTGTGGTAATAGACGAGCTAGCTTGGTGGAGCGGATGATCGTTGTTTGTGTTTGTGTGGTTGGTGTCATTTTGTGATCACCGATGTGTTGACACCAAAGAATTGGTGTGGCTATGTTGAGTTGGTGTTCGGGTGGGCTCAACCCTATTTGTAATGGTTTTTTTTTGCCGATTTCCCTCAAATTAAATGGACGCCTTCTTCTGTACTAATGGATAAGTCAGACATTTTGCGTTTGTTTTTCCTAAGCATGCGAGGTACTACTTTTTTTTTTTTTTGCGAAACACAGTACAATCAAAAACGCTCATACATACGCGCACACACTCACCCCTATGAACGCACACACGCACACCCTACCCCTATGAGCACCTCCAAGAGACTGCGTTGAAGAATTGATCCGACGGGTCTTGAGATTGACGAAGTCACCACAGGCGCCTCGTCGTCGACGGGAACGTCGCCTCCACTTGAAGAATATTCCGCCTTTATGAGGCACAAAGTGTCGAATCCGGGATTTGAGCTACGGTGAAGCTTGAGTACATTGCCTTCCTAGCAATCCAACCAGCGAGGTTGGTTCTACTACTTTGATTAGTAGGTGGGTTGATGATGTACATATGTTTTTTGGTGACATGAGCGCATCCGATGGCCAGTTCAGATCGGGGCGATTTTTTCAGGAGTCGCAGTAAACAAGCAATCAGAAAAATGCATAAGTATGAAAATCCATGTGACCCAAGACTGTGTGATTAAAGTAACATGGGTCCAATGTTAGTTGTTGAACGAATATGTTAAGCAGTACGTACGTATCGTACGTACGTACGGGAGCAACATCGTGAGAGGGAGTGACGGGAGACGCTCGTCCATGGCAATCGCCACCTCAACGATGGGTGTATATGTGTGGCCACCTCAACGACAATGTTTATAGCTGTGGTATGGTAGCCCACACACAGTTGGGTCACGAACGCTGGCCGACGCGATCTAGAGCACAGACAGACGCAATTGAAAGGAACAGTGCAGCGGGCGGTAGCTGGAAGCGTCGACAAAAATATTGGTTGGTCGACGCAACACGGTGAGATGGTCTGCATCACGGATCCATCCATCGGTGGTAGTAGTACTCAGACTCAATTGAAAGGAGTACGTAGCTTTATTTCAGTTCACTAGTTAGTTGCCGAACTTTTAGAGTTGACCGGCGGTTGGTTCAATGGTTCCAGAAGCACCGGCCCGCGTCCAGCGATTGCCTGAACTTTGGTGTGACGATCACGAGTAAACTGCTGGCTCTACCGATCGAGCCGCCTCTGGCGCCACCGGGAAAGTTCCGCCGTGTTCTCGCTTGATCGTGGGTACGCCCGCGCCCTCGGTACCGGGACGCAAACCGGTGGGTGGGTCGGCTGGTGCCGTGCCGTGCCGCTTCTGGCCGGCCATTCGCGAGGAACGAACGAATGAACAAATCAAGCAATGATGCGGCGTACGGGAAGGCACCGCACCGCGTCCCGCTGCTGCCTCGGCAGGCGCCACGGTGGAGCCCGTTGGTGGTGGTGGTGTATCGGCCGCGTCCCCCGGGTGCTGTCACCGTCGTCGCCGACGATGTGGGGAGCGTTGCGTGTGGCATTCTTTGATCAGACGTACACCGCGGCACACGACGGCGCAACACGATCGCCGCTCGATGGCGCACCGTGACAGTGACGCGGCTGTCCATCGGCTGGTTGCCACCGGGCAAAGGCTACGCGGCGCGGGGTCGAGTCGGGCAGCAGCCTCCACAGTCCAAACTGGACAAGCGCGAATGGTCAGGAGCGTACTTGGCCGGCGCGGAGCGTCGCGTCGCGGTGGAGCCCGGGTGCGTCGCCGACGTAGCAAGATCGTCGAGCAACATACGTGCGAACCGTGCCATGGCATCACGGATGCGATCTACAGTTCTACTACACCACAAGCATCGAGCACACGACGGAGCAATTCAAGGGGATTGCCGCCAGATGGCGCACCGCACACTACGGCCACGCTACCGATCGGATGTGAATATGGAATATGGATAACTTGATAAGATCGACGTTCGTACTAGGTGTTGTACTGACAATTCGCCTGACGTGGGAGACTCGGGCTCGGCACGCCGCGCATACGGTGCGGGGCATTGGCACGTACTGCCATTTGCCACGCCGCCACAGGGCCACAGGGGCCTGTGCCGGTATCACTAGTAGAAAACACTCATCTATACCGGTTCGTAAGGGCCATTTGCACCGGTTTTGCAACCGGTATAAAAGATCCGGTACAAAAGGCCCCCTCCTTTCGTACCGGTTCCTTACGAACCGGTATTAATGGCCACGTGAGCGCCCAGAAGAGCGCACGGCGAGGGAGTTTTGGTACCGGTTTGTAATACAAACCGGTACCAAAGGTTGGCTACCGCGGCAGGAAATATGCATGAATCTCTGCCGCGGCAGAGAATTCATGGTTTAGGGTTTTTGCAGGGGTTTAGGGATATCGGTGCGTTTCGTATCACGTCGATGCACCAGAAACGTGTTTGGGTTTACGTAGTACATGAAGATCAAGGTGATGCATATCAAGTTGGTGCATATGATATAACACACATGTAATTGCATAAGTAGTACTCTTCGATGCATATCAAGTCGATGCACCAGAATAAAGTAGTACATGCATGAAGATCGATCTTCATGCGTAGTGGTACTCTCCGAGGCATACTATCTATTACATGTACCATAGTGGTACACTCTGAGTCGAACTATATATACACAAAACAATCGAGGAGCGGGAGAAGATCTTTATGCATAGTGGAACTCTCCGGATGGTGGTATGACTTCCCGAAGGAAAAATCCTCGCCAATTGCTTTGAAGCGCTCCTCGATTGAGAGCTTCTCCCGTTTTCTTCTCAACTGTAAAAGAATAAGATACAAATGAATACATGAGCTATGTGTGTGTGTATATATATGTATATATCAAATCACAAATCAAATAATTATTACTTGAAACTCAGTGAGAACTTATGGTAACAAAATAAATTTGTGAATATTGTTTTCGTACCTCTCTATTTCTTTCATTATTCGCTCTCTCGCTGACAATTCTGTGGATGTACTCGCAAACATAGTATCCACATAGATCAGTCCCCTCTGGTTGTTTCGCGCATTTCTGTACAAGAATATAATTCAGTCAAACAATAATCAAGTATGATAAAGGTGTGTGGACCTAGGTAACTATT
This sequence comes from Lolium rigidum, assembly GCF_022539505.1. Classification (NCBI taxonomy): domain Eukaryota; kingdom Viridiplantae; phylum Streptophyta; class Magnoliopsida; order Poales; family Poaceae; genus Lolium; species Lolium rigidum. The sequence goes on from NC_061509.1 coordinate 50,909,620, forward strand.
ACTTACTTTGTTCGCACGCCATATCAGCTTCGGTGCCCATTGAAAGGACTGATCTTCCTTGATGAAAGTTTCCCATATGCAGCCCGACAAAAGAAAATGCACAAAAGAGTTATCAATCAGTTGATATCAGGAAATTCACAAAAAAATCGATAAGAATTTGAATTACCTTTTGAGCATAAGAAAACAAGACTTGTATAGTATAGGCTCTTTGGTTAGTGAGTCAAAGACTTCAACTTCTCCTTCGTACATTTTAATGACGAGAAGAATAAAGTGAAACCTACGCACGTTTAAATATGTAGTGTCATATATATAAGTCATCAGTTATTATTTTAACATATGGTGAGCAAAATAGAATGTGTTATAAGAGAGTAACACTCACTGGAAGTTGTAAGGCCAAAGTATTATCTTTTTGTCACGTTGTCGCTTCAAAAACCTTAGCAAAGTCTCCGGTGTATCCTTGTTATAGAGGGGTTCTTCTATGGTCCTGACATGCATTGTGTCCGGGTCAATGAACCCAATGTCCGTGATTTCATCCCTTTTGCATTCGAGCATCTTCGATCCGCATAACATAGCGCACAAAAGATTATAATTTGCGGATAATGAAGGAGCTGAGCTAAAGACTTCTCAAATTATATAAATAAATCACTTACGGACAATAGCAACCGATGATAGATTTGTCGAGGGCCCGAAGATTGTATAAGCTGGAAGAGTTCGGCGAAGTCAACGTTCACGAGTATTCTTGGAAGTAGTGCTCTTCCTTAACTCGCACCATGATAGTCTCGATCCCTCCCTTTGTGGCAACACCGTACCACGTATGCAAGTTACGCATTCTTGTTGGTAGCTTCCTAAGATTCTCGACCAAATCTTTCCCTTGAACAAATTGATATTGTACTTTAGCTAAGGGGTAATCGGTGTATTGCCGAGAACTTTGAACGGCCTTCTCGTCAAACACCTTGAGAGGGGGGGCCGATTGAACGGGTTGTTGTCCGAGCTGGTAGACTTGGTGTATCCCTTTTATCTCCTTGATACCCGAGCTGATAGAGGGTTTTTTCGCCTGCATCATATCGTCATACGACCTTTCAATAGAACGCCTATAGTCAGATGGCGGCGATGGTACAGGGTCATATAGATTCTCAACGGTACGCACAACTTTCACCGGATCTAGTGTCTTCTGAAAAGGTATCTCTGGCACTTTCGGTGCAAAAAAGGTCCTCAGCTAGGAGTCAACGGCTTCCTGGTTTTCCTCGGGAGTTTTTTCCCAAGGTAACTTCTCAATAGGCGCAGTGCTTTCTCCTTTCTAGCTTTCTTCCTAGGCGGCGTACCGTTCCGCTTAACGGGCGATGTCTTACACGGAGGATCTCGAGGTGGTGGACTCACACTGGGGTCCCTCTCAGGTAGGTGTGGACTTTGCTGCTCATGTGGACTGCTAGGAGGAGGAGTCGAGGGCCTTTGATGCTCATGTGGAGGAGTCGGTTGCCTTTGCAAAAGGACGACGTACTTCTTCGGCCATAGGGCGAAACCGTGCTTGACATCGGCCAGTGTCCTCTCATCTTCACCTCTAGGAATATCAACCTCCACTGTTTCAAAACCCGGAACAACTTCATCCACCCCGACACGAACACAGCCAGGTGGAATGGGCATATGATGGTGCATTGCTCCATCTTCACTTGGGTACACATAGCCGACCGCCACCTTAACGGACGCGGTCCCGAATAACATATGTAGCTCGCAATCTGTCTTCTCCGTGACATAATCCACGGGGTAGCTTCCTCCACATCCGTCAAGATGCGAGGAACCGACATCGCTTCTTCGCTGAGATGGGGCAGCATCGGCTTGTGGATCCTGTAGAAACAGCGGCTGATCAGGTGCCCTCTGATTTTTCTCAAGAGCCTCCACCCTATTTAACAATTCCGTTAATGTGTCGGCGTCCTTCTTCTTATTCTTTCGCGAACGGCTTCTATAAGTGTCAGCGCTGTCCGGCCACGCTTCCTTCACGGTGAGACCTGGCGAGCTCGTACCCGTCCAACGTGTTCAGGGTTCCCCAGAGCGAGTGTCAGCTCGTCATTCTCTCGATCGGGAATGTACTCTCCCTTTCTGACCTTTTCAATTGCATCTACAAGCTTCGGTACAATTGCCTCAATTTTTTCCTTCCATTTTCCCTTCGCAACGATCAGCCCTGTCTTTGGGTCCAACCCTGCCCCATGAGCGAACAACTAGAACTTGGACCGTTCGGGCCAGTCCCATGTCTGTGGAGTGATTCCTGCATTCATCAGTTTATTCTCAAACGCTGTCCACTTCGGAATGACACTCTTGTAGCCACCTGACCCCAAATGATGCGGAAGTTTCTTCTTTGAAGCATTTTCGGTAATTTTCTTCGATCGGGGCACAAAAGTAGACGATTGCTTATACTTTTTAAATGCGGGCCAATGATCTTTTATCTTCACTAGATTATCATCGAATACTGGATCTTCATTCTTATATTTGTCCCATAAATTTTTCTTCCAGGTCTGGAATTGTATGGCCATCTTCTTCCATGTCCATTCCTTGACTTTATTCTTACGGCCTTCCGTCATGTCTTCCGGTAGGCTGAACTTTGTCGATAGCGTGTCCCAAAGAAATTTTTTCATCGTGTACGATGGCGTGTAACTCACACGTTCGTTGGGAACCCCAAGAGGAAGGTATGATGCGCACAGCAGCAAGTTTTCCCTCGGAAAGAAACCAAGGTTTATCGAACCGGGAGGAGCCAAGAAGCACGTTGAAGGTTGATGGCGGCGGGATGTAGTGCGGCGCAACACCGGAGATTCCGGCGCCAACGTGGAACCTGCACAACACAACCAAAGTACTTTGCCCCAACGAAACAGTGAGGTTGTCAATCTCACCGAGCTTGCTGTAACAAAGGATTAACCGTATTGTGTGGAAGATGATTGTTTGCGAGAAAACGGTAAAAACAAGTATTGCGAGCAAATTTGTATTTCAGTATAAAAGAATGGACCGGGGTCCACGAGTTCACTAGAGGTGTCTCTCCCATAAGATAAAAGCATGTTGGGTGAACAAATTACAGTCGGGCAATTGACAAATAGAGAGGGCATAACAATGCACATACATGTCATGATAAGTACGAGTGAGATTTAATTGGGCATTACGACAAAGTACATAGACCGCCATCCAACTGCATCTATGCCTAAAAAGTCCACCTTCAGGTTATCATCCGAACCCCTTCCAGTATTAAGTTGCAAAGCAATAGACAATTGCATTAAGTATGGTGCGTAATGTAATCAACAACTACATCCTTAGACATAGAATCAATGTTTTATCCCTAGTGGCAACATCACAACACAACCTTAGGGGTTTCTGTCACTCCCCCAGGTGTCAATGCAGGCATGAACGCACTATCGAGCATAAATACTCCCTCTTGGAGTTACTAGCATCAACTTGGCCAGAGCCTCTATTAATAACGGAGAGCATGCAAGATCATAAACAACACATAGGTAATAACTTGATAATTAACATAACATGGTATTCTCTATCCATCGGATCCCGACAAACACAACATATAGAATTACAGATAGATGATCTTGATCATGTTAGGCAGCTCACAAGATCCAACAATGAAGCACAATGAGGAGAAGACAACCATCTAGCTACTGCTATGGACCCATAGTCCAGGGGTGAACTACTCACTCATCACTCCGGAGGCGACCATGGCGGTGAAGAGTCCTCCGGGAGATGAATCCCCTCTCCGGCGAGGGTGCCGGAGGAGATCTCCGAATCCCCGAGATGGGATTGGCGGCGGCGGCGTCTGCGGAAGGTTTTCCGTATCGTGGTTCTTTCCATCAGGGGTTTCGCGACGGAGGCTTTAAGTAGGCGGAAGGGCAACGTGGGGGGCCACACGAGGGCCCCACACCACAGGTCGGCGCGGCCAAGACCTGGGCCGCGCCGCCCTATGGTGGCGGCCCCTCGTGGCCCCGCTTCGACTCCTCTTCGATCTTCCGGAAGCTTCGTGGCAAAATAGGACCCTGGGTTTTGATTTCGTCCAATTCCGAGAATATTTCGTTACTAGGATTTCTGAAACCAAAAACGACGGAAAACGACAAGCGGCTCTTCGGCATCTTGTTAATAGGTTAGTTCCAGAAAATGCACGAATATGACATAAAGTGTGCATAAAACATGTAGGTATCATCAATAATATGACATGGAACATAAGAAATTATCGATACGTCGGAGACGTATCAGCATCCCCAAGCTTAGTTCTGCTCGTCCCGAGCAGGTAAAACGATAACAAAGATAATTTATGAAGTGACATGCCATCATAATCTTGATCATACTATTTGTAAACATATGTAATGAATGCAGCGATCAAAACAATGGTAATGACACGAGTAAACAAGTGAATCATAAAGCAAAGACTTTTCATGAATAGTACTTCAAGACAAGCATCAATAAGTCTTGCATAAGAGTTAACTCATAAAGCAATAAATCAAAGTAAAGGTATTGAAGCAACACAAAGGAAGATTAAGTTTCAGCGGTTGCTTTCAACTTGTAACATGTATATCTCATGGATAATTGTCAACATAGAGTAATATAACAAGTGCAATATGCAAGTATGTAGGAATCAATGCACAGTTCACACAAGTGTTTGCTTCTTGAGGTGGAGAGAGATAGGTGAACTGACTCAACATAAAAGTAAAAGAATGGTCCTTCAAAGAGGAAAGCATCGATTGCTATATTTGTGCTAGAGCTTTTATTTTGAAAACATGAAACAATTTTGTCAACGGTAGTAATAAAGCATATGAGTTATGAAAATTATATCTTACAAGTTGCAAGCCTCATGCATAGTATACTAATAGTGCCCGCACCTTGTCCTAATTAGCTTGGACTACCGGATCATCACAATACACATGTTTTAACCAAGTGTCACAATGGGGTACCTCCATGCCGCTTTGTACAAAGGTCTAAGGAGAAAGCTCGCATTTTGGATTTCTCGCTTTTGATTATTCTCAACTTAGACATCCATACCGGGACAACATGGACAACGAGATAATGGACTCCTCTTTAATGCATAAGCATGTGGCAACAATTATTATTCTCATATGAGATTGAGGATATATGTCCAAAACTGAAACTTCCACCATGAATCATGGCTTTAGTTAGCGGCCAAATGTTCTTCTCTAACAATATGCATGCTCCAACCATAAAGGTGGTAGATCTCTCTTACTTCAGACAAGACGGACATGCATAGCAACTCACATGATATTCAACAAAGAATAGTTGATGGCGTCCCCAGAAGCATGGTTATCGCACAACAAGCAACTTAATAAGAGATAAAGTGCATAAGTACATATTCAATACCACAATAGTTTTTAAGCTATTTGTCCCATGAGCTATATATTGCAAAGGTGAATGATGGAATTTTAAAGGTAGCACTCAAGCAATTTACTTTGGAATGGCGGATAAATACCATGTAGTAGGTAGGTAGGTATGGTGGACACAAATGGCATAGTGGTTGGCTCAAGTATTTTGGATGCATGAGAAGTATTCCCTCTCGATACAAGGTTTAGGCTAGCAAGGTTATTTGAAACAAACACAAGGATGAACGGTGCAGAAAAACTCACATAAAAGACATATTGTAAACATTATAAGACTCTACACCGTCTTCCTTGTTGTTCAAAACTCAATACTAGATATTATCTAGACTCTAGAGAAACCAAATATGCAAACCAAATTAGCAAGCTCTAAGTGTTTCTTCATTAATGGGTGCAAAGTATATGATGCAAGAGCTTAAACATGAGCACAACAATTGCCAAGTATCAAATTATCCAAGACATTTTAGAATTACTACATGTAGTATTTTCCAATTCCAACCATATAACAATTTAACGAAGAAGAAACTTCACCATGAATACTATGAGTAGAGCCTAAGGACATACTTGTCCATATGCTACAGAGGAGCGTGTCTCTCTCCCACAAAGTGAATGATAGGATCCATTTTATTCAAACAAAACAAAAAACAAAAACAAACCGACGCTCCAAGCAAAGTGCATAAGATGTGACGGAATAAAAATATAGTTTCAGGGGAGGAACCTGATAATGTTGTCGATGAAGAAGGGGATGCCTTGGGCATCCCCAAGCTTAGACGCTTGAAGATTCTTAGAATATGCAGGGGTGAACCACCGGGGCATCCCCAAGCTTAGAGCTTTCACTCTTCTTGATCATATTGTATCATCCTCCTCTCTTGATCCTTGAAAACTTCCTCCACACCAAACTCGAAACAACTCATTAGAGGGTTAGTGCACAATAAAAATTAACATGTTCAGAGGTGACACAATCATTCTTAACACTTCTGAACATTGCATAAAGCTACTTGGACATTAATGGATCAAAGAAATTCATCCAACATAGCAAAAGAGGCAATGCGAAATAAAAGGCAGAATCTGTCAAAACAGAACAGTCCGTAAAGATGGATTTTATTAGGGCACCAGACTTGCTCAAATGAAAATACCCAAATTGAATGAAAGTTGCGTACATATCTGAGGATCACTCACGTAAATTGGCTTAATTTTCTGAGTTACCTACAGAGAATTAGACCCAGATTCGTGACAGCAAAGAAATCTGTTTCTGCGCAGTAATCCAAATCTAGTATTTACTTTACTATCAAAGACTTTACTCGGCACAACAAAACATAAAACTAAGATAAGGAGAGGTTGCTACAGTAGTAAACAACTTCCAAGACTCAAATATAAAACAAAAATACTGTAGTAAAAACATGGGTTGTCTCCCATAAGTGCTTTTCTTTAACGCCTTTCAGCTAGGCGCAGAAAGTGTAACTCACGTGTTATCGAAGGGTGGTGCATCTACAGCGGGGTTTGAAGTTTTCTCAACCATGCATAGTATATTGGATACATAAGTTTCAGCGTCTCCCTTTTCATTAGTCTTGGGCTTGCTACTCTCATCGAACAAATTTTCAAGGAACAAGCCAAGCATAGTTATTTTCTAGTGCATCATTCATAGCTAGGAGTTTACATGGTATTGGTGCTTTGATCTCCCCACCATCATTAATATTATTAGTGTACCTTATTCTATCCATGTCCATTTTTTCAAGGAGACCAACAAAATTAGTATGAGAACCAAGCATATTAAATTTAGCAAAGACCTTTCTAGCCTCTCTTGCTAGACCACCAAATTCTCTAAGAAGGGTTTCTAAAACAAAATCTTTCTTTTCCCTTCTTCCATATCACCAAGTGTAAGAAACATGTGTTGGATTATAGGATTGAGATTAACAAATTTAGTTTCCAACATGCGAACTAAAGCAGCAGCAGTAATTTCATAAGTAGGAGCAAGTTCTACAAAGTGTCTATCTTCAAAATCTTCAACGGTACTAACATGGGTGAAAAATTCTTCTATATTGTTTCTCCCAATTATAGACCCGCGTCCTACCGGTATGTCTTTTGTGGTAAAATTAAAAGGAAACATGATGAATCAAGTAAAGTAAATGCAAGTAACTAATTTTTTGTGTGTTTTCGATATAGAGTGCAGGACAGTAAATTAAGTAAAGCTAGCAACTAATTTTTTTGTGTTTTGATATAATGCAGCAAACAAAGTAGTAAATAAAATAAGGCAAGACAAAAACAAAGTAAAGAGGTTGGATTGTGGAGACTCCCCTTGCAGCGTGTCTTGATCTCCCGCACGGCGCCGGAAAAGATCTGGCATGTAGTTGACGTGGGAGTTAGAAATCTTTGTGGTGTAGCTTTTCTTCGATTCCGGCAACGGCGCTGAAAAAGAGCTTGATACGCGTACAGCACGCGTTCGTTGGGAACCCCAATATGAAGGTGTGATGCGTACAGCGGCAAGTTTTCCCTCAGAAAGAAACCAAGGTTTATCGAACCAGGAGGAGCCAAGAAGCACGTTGAAGGTTGATGGCGGCGGGATGTAGTGCGGCGCAACACCGGAGATTCCGGCGCCAACGTGGAACCTGCACAACACAACCAAAGTACTTTGCCCCAACGAAACGATGAGGTTGTCAATCTCACCGGCTTGCTGTAACAAAGGATTAGATCGTATAGTGTGGAAGATGATTGTTTGCAGAAGAACGAGTAAAGAACAATATTGCAGCAGATTTGTATTTCAGATATAAAAGAATGGACCGGGGTCCACAGTTCACTAGAGGTGTCTCTCCCATAAGATAAATAGCATGTTGGGTGAACAAATTACGGTCGGGCAATTGACAAATAGAGAGAGCATGACAATGCACATACATGATCATGATAAGTACTATGAGATTTAATTGGGCATTACGACAAAGTACATAGACCGCTATCCAACATGCATCTATGCCTAAAAAGTCCACCTTCGAGGTTATCATCCAAACCCCTTCCGGTATTAAGTTGCAAAACAACGAGACAATTGCATTAAGTATGATGCGTAATGTAATCAACAACTACATCCTCGGACATAGCATCAATGTTTTATCCCTAGTGGCAACATCACATCCACAACCTTAGAACTTTCGTCACTTGTCCCGAGTGTCAATGCGAGGCATGAACCCACTATCGAGCATAAATACTCCCTCTTGGAGTTAAGAGCAAAAACTTGGCCGAGCCTCTACTAATAACGGAGAGCATGCAAGATCATAAACAACACATAGGTAATAGACTTGATAATCAACATAACATAGTATTCTCTATCCATCGGATCCCGACAAACACAACATATAGAATTACGGATAGATGATCTTGATCATGTTAGGCAGCTCACAAGATCCGACAATGAAGCACATGAGGAGAAGACAACCATCTAGCTACTGCTATGGACCCATAGTCCGAGGGGTGAACTACTCACTCATCACTCCGGAGGCGACCATGGCGGTGAAGAGTCCTCCGGGAGATGATTCCCCTCTCCGGCGGGGTGCCGGAGGTGATCTCCGAGAATCCCCGAGATGGGATTGGCGGCGGCGGCGTCTCGGTAAGGTTTTCAGTATCGTGGCTCTCGGTACTGGGGGTTTCGCGACGAAGGCTTTAAGTAGGCGGAAGGGCAACGCGGGGGGCCACACGAGGGCCCCACACACCAGGGCCGCGCGACCAGGGTCCAGGCCGCGCCGCCCTGTTGTGGCGGCGCCTCGTGGCCCCACTTCCTTTCCCCTCGGTCTTCGGAAGCTTCGTGCAAAAATAGGACCACGGGCGTTGATTTCGTCCAATTCGAGAATATTTCCTTTGTAGGATTTACGAAACCAAAAACGACGAGAAACGACAGCTGGCTCTTCGGCATCTCGTTAATAGGTTAGTGCCGGAAAATGCATAAATACGACATATAATGTGTATAAAACATGTAGATATCATCAATAATGTGGCATGGAACATAAGAAATTATCGATACGTCGGAGACGTATCAGACGGCGAGATCAATGGCGCAGACCTCTGCTCCTCCGCAATCCGCGGGCCGATCAACACACGGTGATTCGGGAAATTCACCGTCAACCCATTCACGATTCGACGATCTCCAACAATCCTCTCGATTTCCAGCCCTGCGTCATCCAACAGGAGTGTAATCCCATGATCCGATCGGAGAATCGATCCATACCTCCGAAAGCCTTCATCGAAGTAAGCTGCCTTCCAGCGCCAGCACCTCGCCATCGCGATCTCCGGCGGACGGGGATCCTCGGCGGCATGGCGGCGCCAGAAATCGGCGGCGTGTCGTCCCTGAGACGTGCGGCTCACGGAACGGTCCATCCAACTCAAAAAATCTACATACTTAAATTTAAGTTTATAACTTATATGCACATAGATGCATACATTTTCTACATGTAAAAAATCTATTTTGTATTTTTCCGATTTTATTTGATATTTGTTTGGAATTTACTGTTCACATGGGATCAGAAGTACCCATGTGTCAAAAAACAAACCGCTTTGGGCTTCTTTTTAAACATAAGGCCTAAGCCCAGCTTTAAATTAATAAAGCCACAACGGCAGAGTACATAGATGCTGAGAACAGCTTACAACCCAGAGAAGCTACAAGCAAAAACAACAGAGATGAAACACAGCTTGCAACACCAAGGCCCTCTTCAACGATCAGCAGCCCGGCGCCGGTGGAGCTCGAGAGGGAGACAGCAAGTGTGGTCGACATGGAAAACCCCACGGAATCGAGCATCGGCCCTCGGCCATACCATCGCCGAAGAAGGCTCCACTGCCTCCTCGCCCGCAGCTCGAAGGGCGCCGTGCCGTCGGCCGATGGAGGCGCTCCCACGAGCTTGAGCTGCACACTAACGGCGACGTCGGGGAAGGAGATCCAAGCACACCGACACCATACCACACACACTGAGAAGCACAACAGCAAGCAGGGGCTCGAACGCGTCGGAGACGAAGCAGTTGGGCATGCTGGAGAAGAGCACCGGCACACCACCCGCACACACAACCTGCGCCCACAACCTACCCAAATTCCCCAAGACCGCGCCTTCAGCAAGGTTAGCGACACCACGGTCCAATCCGGGATTGGGCTTCTTGCCACTATCCTGAAACGGTATGTCTATACAACTTCCTAGCGGAGAGTCGGCTGATATCATACTAACTGAAGATTCTGATTGTATTCAAAACTCGGTGCTTGTATGATTTAGAAGATCTTAAAAAAAATTGTACTATTTTTAACCGCAGGAGTTTTTTTTTCTATAGAGGTTATTTAATTGAAAGGATTGAATCGTCCAACATTTTTATGGATTTTTTTTCTATATACTACAATTACATAGAATTTGTAGCAAGAGGTTACACCTTTTGGGAAAAAAATTATGTGTCTATGACAACTATAATATGTATTCAATCTCTGCAGAAATTTCCTGCATTTTTCCTGTGGTGTAGCCAAACGGTTTCTACAACGTATTCCTACTTTTTTTTTTATTTCTATAGGATTTCACATGGTATGATATATTGTTTCTGCATTTTTTCCACTGCCGTGTTTTAAAATCCTTTGAATCAAACAGGTCCTTAAAGAAGAAAGGTTTGGGGTACTATACACTGAATTGGATCTTTGTCGACGGAGGAGAGACGCCGAAAAACTAGAGGATGAGAAAACGTTGAACACGACAGTACGACCTAGCTAACTGTTGCTGGAGCGCTCGCCGAAAGCGGTGCTGATTAATTTGCGCCGTCCAAAGACGCGCGCCAAGAGTTTCAAAGGGCAATCCCGCGTGCGAGCGAAAGCAAAATCGACAAGTACTTGCAATCTAGCTAGCTTGGTCAAGAACTATTGTGCCTTTTCCAGACATGTTCACTGCAGAGGACGTCTCAAGAGTCCTCGACAAGATGTCTGAAAAGGAGGAGGTCGCGTTTACTCTTGCAGCCAGCACAGCAGAACTTGGTGAACACGCGCTTGCGAACGGCGCTGTCTGCTGGCGTGCTCGTAGGGTTCGCAACAGAAGACCGGACCGGCATGTCGCCTTCCGCTCGCGTTGCCCCCCTATTCGAACAATCTGCTTTGCCAATTGGTAAAACGATCGTAAGCAATAAGCTGTTGTATCTGACAAGCTGTAAAATTAACAGCAGGTTATGACGATGTTGCCCACTTTGTACTCTCCTCAAATAGGTTTCATAACAAATTTATGAGGTTGCTTCGCTAACCAGCGTCGTACCAGCAGATTACTGTACTATGGTTTATCGTGGCCGGCTGCCCATTTTTCCTTGGGATGAATGGCTGCCATGTTCATCTCGAAGAACAAGACAATAATTTTCCACAATGCCGAACGGATGCACCAGGACTTGGTGGTTTATCGCCACTACTTTCTGGACGTACTATTACCAGTCAAAATCCATGTGTGTAAACGTCCAAAAAGCTATATCTTGTTGAATCGGTGATTGTTCAGGTCCTATATATTCGCACGGGTAAGCCCGAATCCAGCTGAAAAGAACCACACGAAAGGTTGAGCGCGCGAGTTGCAAGTGCCCCCAAGATGTAAACAGCGGAACCGACGGCTCCTGGAAGAAGCCCACACGCTCCGTTTCTTCCTTCCTTCCTTCCCACCCGTTAATTCTCGGCAGAGCAAAATTTTCTTTTCTAAAGAAAAAGCTACCAAGAAAAACGTGAATGAAACCGTAGAAAGCGACGTCCATCTCTCCTCTCGAATTCGCCTACTGCGAGCAGGTGGCAATGTCATGGGCCATAGGAGTAGGCTGCTAGGCGCTGTCTAGCTCTCTCACAAACTCCATGCTTCCCCATTTTCCTCCGCTTCCTCCTCTGCTCCTCCTCCACGAATAGAGCTGGAGGCCGAGCGGGGGAGATCGAAAAGATTTCCGACCTCCCACCGGTGCTGATTGATTTTGGATTTTATCCCCTCGAATCCCGTCATCGACGATGAGCTCCGAGCCCAGGGAGCTGCTCGGAATCGACCCCGGCGAGCTCCGCTTCGCCTGTGCGTTCTCTCCCCTGCATATTTTTATTCTGTGGACAATTTGATTCATTTGTCTGCTGCTATTTCTGTGCACGAACGAGAAGGGGCTTGATTCTGATTCTGATGCTTCTCCTCTCTTAGTTTTTTGTTCACTTTGAGGTTCTTTTTATAACGACTTTTTGGCGTCTTCCTAATCTATGACCATGTTTCTTCCCTCGCTTTCCTGACCTTCCCTCCTTTTGTTGCCTCTGTCTATTCAATCGTGCAGTCGAGCTAAAGAAGCAGATCTCCTGCTCACTGCATCTAACAAACAGGACAGATGAATACATCGCCTTCAAGGTAACTGAATCCTTCTGATTGTCGTTCATCTGTTTCCTTTAATGTCTGAGTAAAGTCTATACTTCTCTTTCTGTTTAGAAAACTAATTACAATTGTGTTAAAAAAATGTACAGTATTATAGCTACTAAATTAGCGTCACCTTAGGTCTGCAGGTTAAGACAACGAGCCCGAAGAAGTACTGCGTCCGGCCAAACAACGGCATTGTGGCGCCGCGGTCAACATTCGATGTTCTCGGTAATTTGATTGCATTACTCAATCACTGTGATGTGCGTGTTATCCTGAACTAACGGCTTTACAATATGCTAAAGTCTTATGCGCTCTGAATTGCTGGTTTCAGTAACAATGCAAGCGCAGCGGGAGGCGCCACAAGATATGCTATGCAGGGACAAATTCCTTGTGCAGAGTGCCGTAGTGAGCCAGGACATCGCACCACAGGATATCACCGGAGACATGGTAATCCATCTTCACACTGGGCTTTTATGCTGTCAGTTTTCCTGCAACAATCCTAATGAGGTGTTTGTGTAGTTTACCAAAGGATCGGGCAATGTGGTGGACGAGGCGAGGCTGAAGGTTGTTTATGCCCCACCGTCGCAACAGGCTTCCATAAATGAGGGGTCTGATCAGGAAAGTCTGGGCAGTTTAAGTTATCAAGAGGTAAAATCCTGAATACCTTGTTACCTTATCATTGATCATATCCTATAATCCTCTTGCTATTCTTTGTTTTCTTACCTTCCCAAACTGAGAGATGTTCTTTTGTTGCAGACAACAAGAGAACTTGCAGAACCAGAAACAATAACTTCTGAGGTGAGCTCCCTTTCAAACAAAACTCTTCAACCTATGTCTAACACTGATTTTGGAAGTGCTATACTTTATTTTTAATATCAGTCTTCAAGTATCATAAAATTTTGCCACAGATCGTTAGTGAGTCATGCACGTGAATCTTGCATCAAACTAGATAACAATCACTCTAGACTTAACTAATTCTTATTGGTAATTTCAGTGATAACTGCTAGACAGGTCTCATCTCATAGGTTTTGGTGTTTTTCAGGACACTAAGATTTATGTTTTTGAAAAGTTCACCATTGTATATACAGTTTTGCTTTAAAATATATTTTCTAACATTCTGGATGAAAAAAGTAATGCAATTGTATTGTTGAACTGCATACTGTCATAACTCATTATGTGTTAATTCAATATTGTATTGGCCTATTTATGTCTTATTCGGTGATGCCATCAGTTTGCGCTATGCAGGTGTTCTGTCTCCAGTCTCCACTCATTCCAATACCAACTGTTATAGAAATGTATTGATATATTTGTTCAATTTTAGTATCTTAGTTGGCATATGTGATCTATTTATGTATTATGGACTTCCTTTTAGGTATATAGTCATATTATTTCCTTAATGATTGAAATGTGAATTTAGATGCAAACAATTGCTTGAATGGGGGGAGGTGGTACCTACCTAATCACCAATGTTGGAACCTTGATGTGTCATTGTTCTATATGTACTGTGTACCAAGGATTTAAAAAAAAAAATTCTACAAGTTCCGTGAGCAAAGCAATTGCGCCTTATGTGGAAGATATTGCTGCCTTATGTTGCCCTGTAGCAGTGGTGCCAAAGAATAACACGTTGATCTTGTTTATTTGTATCTGTGTAGCCCTTGGCTTTAATCTCGAAGTTGAAGGAGGAGGAGAATTCTGCTGTTCAACATAACAATGAACTTCGAGAGGAACTGGTCCGTGGTTTATACCTGATTATGCAAACATTTTTACTCTTATTAATTGACCATACTGTAGGCATTACACTCAAGATTCCTTTTGTCTATGCTGGCTTGTGACGATGCTTCGCTGATAATTTGCTCATTTGCTCTAACTGAACATAATTCCACTCATCTTTGTGGCAAAAGTATTCATTTGTTGCTTTACATGGCCTAGACATGTTTTCACCTTTTGCATCTTCAAATACAATTGCATTTCATGATTGTAACAAGTGCACAAGTCTGCTTCTATTTCCGGATCTTTATGTTTTTGCTACTTTTCTGTTATACTGTTTTCTGCATCAGTGAGATCTCAATGCCAGCGTACAGTTTAGTTGAATGATTGACAAATTTATTGTATCTTTGATTGAATTTAACAGGATCTCCTAAGACGGGAAATCAGCAAGCAGAACGGTTATTTCTCACTAGTTTTTGTGCTTTTGGTTGCTATCCTGGGCATCCTAGTAGGCTATCTCATGAACAGACAAGCTTGTGTAAACATGTAGATTGTTTCTGTTTTCTGTGAAGACTTGAATATTATATGTACTCTTGGTCATGTTAGCCATCTGCCCCTTACCTTAGATCTGACGCCTCTTGTCTTCTAATTCATGCTAGCTACTATACGTCTATACCCAGTCAATAAGTCGTCTATCACCCTAAACTCTTCATATCTGTCCGATTGTTAGTGGATCAATGGTTTAGCCTATTCGGTTAAGAAGATATTATGGCTAATTATTTTCATCTTTTCACTCCTGTAAAGAGAATAGCTGCTATGATACTATGGCCTCTGGTGTATATGTTGGATTTTTCTGTATTGTATGGATACAGTCATACAGAAGTTCTCTTGGTCCTGGCACAGTTCATTGTATAACAATGTTAAAGTATGTTTTTAGGCATAATCGAGACTGATATTTGATTTTCCCAGTATGTTCTCTTTTTATGCCAAGGTTTGTCCTGTTTGGAAATTTTGAACTGGGGCATCTAGACCAAAGCAGAAGCCATGACTGTAGAATCATATTGTGATCTGGCTGACATACATGATGACATGATCAGCCAGCACTAGGAGTTCTTGAATTCAGCTTGTGCTGCTTCGTTGTCGAGACTTCACGTGTGCTGAGGCAATCAGTTTGGTTAATGTGGGTCTATGCTGATTTTTGGTACCACATTAAACCAGAACACGAATGTGTGTTTTGTGGGCAAAATATATTGTTGCTAATGCTAAGAAAAGGGAGTATAGTTGTACAAGAAACATGAGTCAGCAGGGGGAGGATAAATATGAGTAGGACTTTCCATGGTAATGCTAAGCCCCTTGAGAAATTAAGAATATATATATATATATATATTAACCAATGAGGGTGCAAATTGGTTTAAAAACAAGAATATATGCACCAAATGTCCAAAGACATGCAAATATATCTGCAGTTGTATCATACTAAAAATTCTACCTGACTGGGGAAGTAAATAGGTTCTTTTGGCAGGAGAGACCACAACTAGTTAGATATATCTGGTAATGATATGTTCATTTTGGAATTGCAAATTCTCTTTAAAGAAGCTGGTGTCAAGGAGATTGTTGTACCTATCATAAGGCATATGTTAAGAATCTACTTAATCAGCAACATACTTAAAGAATACTCTCCCAGCCGGTTAAGACAAAATAGACGCCCCAAGCAAAAAAAAAAAAAGATACATCACACATTTGCTATGGATAGAATTGATAAAAGGGATGGCAAAACTGACCAAATATTTTAATTCCAGAATTTGAATAGGATTCCTAATATTCTTACAGAGTATATTGCCATATCTAAAATAATGAACAGAAATATGAGGTTAATAAAAAGAATCTTTGACAAGATATGAATGAAAGGGGATCAGAGATCTAAATCCATCTTTAATTTTTCTAGATGTTACACTTTAGAATATTTGATTCTGTGAAACAAGAAGATGTTGATATCACTACTACAAATTAGTATAACCATGAATCCTAAATAATTTACTAAACTTTATATTCATGACTTCGTGGAAGGGGAAAACAGAGAGCTCTCAACGTTTGCTATCCTTAGGCTCTAAAGCAATTTGTTCCCACCTTTCCACCTGCTTCGTTGACTTTTCTTTCTTCTTCTGCATTGCTTTGAATTCCTGGGGGCTGAAAGGAGGAGGCAGATCGCATGGCCCTGCAACATTCGCAGACTTCACCATGGAGTCTTCCATGAACTTCCTCTCCCGGCCTATGGCTTGGCAGGCCAAAGACTCGGGACAGACCTCAACAGCTTCAGGTGGCTTGGTTGGCTTGAATCTTAGGAGCTTAGCATATTCAGTCAAGAGGTGAAACATATAGTCGTAGATATAGTCCATACTAAGTTCTTGTTGAATGAACTTGCTTGCTTGCTTTCCTATTTGCTGTGCCTATGAACAGTTTTGGAAGGAGAGGTGTGAGAAACATGTTCTAAACATATATCACGTTCGCAGGAGGTTATGGTATGATATTTTCTAGTACTAAAGACCAATGTGTTTCAGCTAATACAAGAACCAGTTATGGTGATGTGTAGCTGCTAGCTGTGCTGCACAACATACCTTTTTCTTGTGAGAATTTCCCCAGTCAACAGCGTGCTTTATGGAGCTGCACTTGCTATCATCTCGAACTGGCCAATAATGCTTAGTGGGCATCAGCACCCTTGAGAAGAAATCGTAGTATTTTGGTTTAATCACCAGCGTCATCGAATCACAAGCTAGAATATACTTCTCACTGACTGACCATGCTGATCCTTCGATGTATATCTTGTACCTATCACCCAACATAATAATTTCAACGGCAGAACAAACAAGTCTTACCATACTTTTAAACAAAGAAAACAAACCTATGGGTGCATTGACTGGCCAAATCTGATTTTTTGTATCCTGCCTTGCTCTCTTTAATCCAATCCTAAATGTAAAAGCAAAAGTAAGCAAGCTAATCAGCCATAAGCACCATCAGAATTATTTTCTTCGAAGAAAAGCTGCGTTCTAGATCAGAAAGATTAAAAAACTGTAAAAACTGACAACATACACTTGCGAGAATAGAATGGAATGTTACGCGAGTGCAGTGCAGCATATTCACAAAAGTTACCTGTTTGTAAATCCGTGCATTCCATTCTTGCTCACTGGAAACATTACACTTAACCAGCTCTTGCCTTATAGCTGCGACATCTGGATTCCCTTTCCAGTACGCATAAGGTTCTCTATTCATCCAACTCACCTTACTGTTGCCGGCATCCAAATCTTTCTGCAGCGCATCCCACGGCTTTATATTGATCTCAGCCCTATATCAGCATACACAGTTAATTTAAGCATTTGCAATTTGTCTAAAAATCAAAGCATAAAGGAACAATGTTAATTTCGGTTCAACATTAACTATGAACAAGACAAGATGCTGAACTTCAGGAAAATGTACTGTTCTTCTCATTCGGTTCACTGAAGTTTCTCTCTTAGCTTCAGAACAGCGCATCCAGTTGATACTGAAGTAAAGATGTGCATCCGCAGCTAATACATGCAGCTGTGTACTATGTACAGCAGCTATATGCTTACTGGACTTGACCATATTATGAGAAATTGATCTAGTTTGGTAAGTCGTTGGGTCTGTCAACACTTATGTACTACTCCAAATCACGTGTCACATGAAGAAGATTTTATTTGTACTATTCCTAGTAATAACATGACAAACATATAGCAACGGTACAAGAATCACAGTTGATGATTCAGTTCAGGGATTCATTTGCATTGTTCACGAGTAGCAACATGGATATTTGTTAGGAAACAATATAGGAATACACATAATGCGAAAAAACAATGCAAGAGCAAAGCAGGTAGGAGCAGTTGCTTACCATCCCCAGAAGGACCAGTCCGGGAAGACGACGTCGAGCGTCTCGTTGTCGCCGCAGTAGCGGAAAAGCGGGGGCAGGTCGGTGGCGTTCTCCCCCTGGTACTCGTCGGCGCGGACGACGGGCCAGTCGACGCAGTCGAACATGAGGTCGAGGTCGGGGACGCGGCCCGGGTAGCGGCGGAGCAGCTGCAGGATGCCCCAGATGGTGAAGAGGTCGCGCGTCTGGAAGGCCGGCGCGATCCGCTCGATGTAGGCGCGGCCGCGGAGCACGACGAGGCGGAAGTTGGCGGTGGCGCGGGCGCGGTCGAGCATGGCGCGCGTGATGCCCCCCGCGGCGCGCCATGGGTGCAGGTCCTCGTGGATGAAGCGGAAGTAGGCGGGGCAGGAGGAGTTGGTGGCGGCGGTGGGCGGGATCGGCGGGGGGTCCGGGACGGCGGCGCAGGTGGCGTTGGAGGCGAGCGCGAGGGTGAGCGTCTGGGAGATGTTGCTGGGGATGTCCGGGTCGCGGGTGAGCGGCGGCGCCGGGCAGGAGATGGTGTAGGCGGGGCGCGGCGGCGCCGGGCCGGTGGGGAAGGCGGGGATGGAGGTCGTCTGCGTGGTGGTCAGGATTGACTGCGCATAGACGTATCAACGGCTGTGAGTGTTCCTGTTTGAAAAGCTGATATTTCGCAACAAATTTGAAAATTCCAGTCTTCTATCCTATGTGTAAATCGTGCTAGAAACTTAATCCATGCAGAAAGCCTCCTTATCTTATTTGATCTGACCATAACGTATACTCCCTCCATTTTTATATAAATTATATATATAAAGTCATTACACGCATTTTGATGCAAAATTTTAACTAATAATTTGATAAAAAAAGTTGCATGATACCAAAACCATATTGGTTGAAAATATCTTTTAAATATGAATTCAATGGTATTTTTTGATGATATATAAATTATATTTTATTGGTCTAATTACTAGTTAAAGTTCTTCCTTAAAATGTGTGATGAGCTTATATACAAAATGGATGGAGTGTAGCAAAATGTCTATGATGAATCAATCTTGCAAATTTCTGTTCTCCAAAAGGAAAGCGATTCTATAAAATGATTCAAGTTATGAAAAGTCAATACATCTCTGGTAGGAAGAGCGATCGATCCAGTGACCGGTGTTGCAATTGCAAGCATATAGTAGTACAGTATAGCATCTACTGATGTCCAAAAGTATATTAAAAGAGATAAGAGTACTAGGTACAAGAATTAATATAGTGTGCATGCCCCAATGTCACTCTAGTCTCTAGAGAAGAGTAAACTAACAATAAGAAGGGAGTGAGCTTACCTACCGGCTTTGTGCGCCATTGATCCAGATTTGTGATTGCTAGATGAGTCTGCATGTATGTTGAACAATTTGTGCATCAAAACCCCGACACAAACATTCAGGGGAAGATCCCAGCAAGCAATACATGCAAAACAAGAAGGCTTGACTCACGGTGGTGGTGATCCAGCGGGCGGAGACGAGTACGCCGACGACGACGACGAAGAAGAAGAGGAAGATGGCGGTGGTGACCGGCGACGAGGCGCCGCCCTTGCCCCACCGCCGGGCGTCCGGGACGGCGGCGGCGGCCGCGGCCGCGGCAGCCGTGGCCATCGCCCGCCTGCTGGCCGCTCTCGACCTCCCTTCCACCTCTGCGTTCCCTCCTGGCGCGATCCGCGGAGCCAGAGAGAATTCGTAAATTGTTCCGTTCGCGGTGCTCTATATACAGTACCTCTGCAACAGTAGAAGAAGAAGAGTATGGAGGAGTGAGGCAGCGGTCCCCTGCATCGTCGGCGACGTTATTGCGAAGAAGAGAAGAAGAACGTTGCGCTCGCGCCGATCGCACAGGAGAAGGCGTCCACGTGTGCTCAGGGCGACGCGGTCAGAACAAGTTCGTTTCGCTCACGTGAGGTGGATGGTGACGTGGAGCTGCCGCCCGTGCTGTGCTGGATTTGGATCTGTGCTAGCTCCTGTGATCCTCTCTCTCTACGTGCTGCTCTCTACTACCCCTGTCCCTGCGGTGGCTCTGTCGCTATCTTCGTCCTCGTCGGTTTTCCATTTCATCTTCATCATCTACCTCGAACCAGATCAGTCTCAGACATGACCTAACTTGTGCGTGCCCGCGTAGAACAGCGATTCGTGTCGTCGTGCTGATGTCTGACGACGAACGAGAACGAGCTAATCGTACGTACCCGCGTTTCACTGGATAAACAGAATTCGACCAAGATTTCGATGAGAAACAAATGGAGAAATTAAAGGCCGGTCGATCGAACCTCCTAGGCGTCGTCTTCACGCATCACTCGGCGGCAGGTCCCCTGCCGCTGTTCTGTTCGTCGCCGGCTCCAAACGAAAAGCGCAGCGACGCCTCCACCTCCGTCTCGGATGGCTCGGACCAGTGCAGCACTGCAGTGTTTCCAGTACTGGAGCTCTCGAAGAACTTGGTGGCGGGGAGTGGTCTGAAGATGCGCGCGTCTCTCTCTCGCGCTGGTTTTGGAGGGAACACGGGGGCCGCGGGGGAGGACGAAGAGGCCGGAATGTAAGGGGGAGCTTCCACTCTGACAGCCACGCATGGAGCTCCGCACCAGCAGCTGGCCTGCTCCGCCCTTTCTGTAGCAGCGGGACTTTGTCAACCCAAGGGAGCGGCATTTCTTCTCTATTTTGTTTTCTTCTGTTTTGGCGAGGAAGACGGGTCAAAACGAGAACCTGATTCGCGGGCGTTGGAGGTCCACAACTTGTGTATGATGCCACGAGTACTAATGTTAAGACCATAGTTTGGATGATGTATTTTTAGCTTATTAGTAATTAGAAAAACTTTTTATATATTTTGCCTCTCGGCCACGAATCTCCATCAACCATCACGGCCAAATTGGGCCCGCCGCCGATTTGAATCGCCTGGCGCAGCGTACGACCGCCGGTCGATTTCGGCGGGTCCCCGCGGGTTGCCTGACGAGCTCCACCGGGTCGCCGTCCATCCTGCTGGCCATAGAGGTGGCAGGACACTATCCCGCGACACGTCGGCGTCTGCATACATGACCGCTTACCGGCGCCCTTTCATCGCCTAATTTCAGAGCCCCCACCGTCCGCCAAGCTACTGCAGGGGAGGCGAAGCTTCTCTCCCACGTCGGCTCCGATTCTGCAACCACGCCATGACCACCGTCCACCGTCGGTCGATTATCACCTCTGCCGGCACAATGTGTTTGATTATCAGAGTAGTTTGCCAGGTTTCATATGTGCGTGCATTTGTTGATGTGGTGGCATGGCCGGCGGTGACCTATTTTACAAATCTGTTAACACGCCATTTTTCATGATGTAAAAAATTGGCAATGTGATGTATATCAGTTTATATCAACACTCTTTAAGTGATCTAAAATAAATCATCTATTAAAGATGCTCTAATGAGAAGCACCGATGGTCATGAAACAATGTAGAGAAGGATTAGATACTAAATTATACACTAACTCCTGGCATGGGCAGAGTTCACATAATCGATGATGATAGGACTGTAGTCGGTGCGGTCAGTGCAGGGAGAATCCCGCAAGCTAAATTAGATTAGGGCAGCGCTGATAATCCTTCGGAGGATCAGAGCCTCCGAACCTCTGGATGGAGAGCGTGACACGTGTCCTATACCATAGTCAAAGAAATACCACATGTGTGTGGGCCCTACCCCATTCACCGTATCTCTCTTTATGCTTTCTTTTCCCTTCGTCTCTCCCGAGTAGCACCAACACGCATTTGCCTCGCCTCCGCCGTGCGCCGTACCACCACCGCCGACGGAATCCTGGCCGCCTAGTTTGCAGCACCGCCGCCACTGGTGGGCAGCATCCCTTGCTCCCAGCACCACCGTCGCCGGGGGCAGCATCGCTTCCCTCCGTACGTCCTCCTCGCTTCATAGCTTGTGCACGTCCCTGACGTAGCTTCGCGAGGCTCCACCGTCGCCGGAGAAGATACTGCTGCAGCTTCGCCAACGTAGACGACGCGATGGCCTTTCGTAGCTCCATCGGAGGCCGTTTGCAGCTCCCGGCAAAACCGCTTGCAGCTCCGGCGAAGTACCTTTGCAGCACCACCAGAATTGCTAGCAGCTCTCGCGGCGTCAGTTTGCAGCACCGCCGGAATAGGTTGCAGCTCTGGCGGCGTCCATTTGCAGCTTGGGCGGCAGCCATTTGCAGCTTCCCGGCGCCGCTTGCAGCACCGCCGGAATCGCTTGTAGCTCTCATGGCATCCATATGCAGCTCGGGCGGCGCCCGTTTGCAGCACCGTCAGAATCGCTTGCAGCTTCCCGGTGCCGCTTGCAGCACCGCCGGAATAGCGCATCTCTCGTAGCGTCCATTTGCAGCTCAGGCGGCGGCCGCTTGCAGCACCGCCAGCACAGCTTTGCAGCTATAGCAGTGGACCATTGCAACTCGAACTTTCACCATTGCAGCTCCGGCGAGGTGCTGCACTGCGGCTTCGGCTTGCACGTCCCAAGGCCCGCCTCGCTGCTCGGAGCTCCCCCAACCCGCTGCTCCGATCTCCGCCGCTCCACAGTGGGAGCTCCGCAGCCCTAATCATCGGAGCTCCGCCGCCTCGCATCACGGTGGCGCCTAGCAACAGCGGCGTGCCGCGCTGCGGTGGAGGGAGTCCATCGCGGCATGGTGATGACGGGAGATGGAAGAGAGAAAAGATGGGGAAGAATGAGTGGAGGAGGGCGAGGAAGCGATAAGATCGTGCGCTGGTGGGCCCTCCCACCGCTGTCTACTGATGCGACGGGACACGCGGCACGCAGAGGAGCCGGAGGTTGCCAGGATCGCGATCCTCCGGAGGAATTAAAACGTTTTCCATTAGATTATCCAAAAAAGGTTGTGAGGAAACACAATAGTGGTACGTACATCTGATGGGAACGCCACTAATGTAGCCCGTACTAGTGGCGCGTACCGTCATTGCACCACTATTGGTTCCAATATAGGTGACGTGGCATTGACACGCAGCTAGTATTACCTGTACTAGTGTCTTCGGATCTTCAATCCTCATGGAGCCAGCTTAATGAAGGTGAGGGCAAAGTTAAGTGGGAACTTGAGAAGAATGGCAAATTCTCAACCAAATCTATGTATCTTTTTATTCTGAATCCGGGGGTTTTAGATGGTAGGATGAGTGAAATGTGGAAAACGAATTGCCTTCTTTCTTGTGGCTTTGTTTCAGGGGACAAATTCAATCAGCTAGTCAACTGGCTCTGAGGAAATGGCCGGGCTCTATTTTTTGTGTAGAATGTGGTAGTATTGAAGAAGTGGATCATATCCTGTTTTGTTGTCCAGTGGCCAGATTGGTCTGATGCGTATTAAGAGATTGTTTTGAGGTTAGCTCTGTTCCCAGAAACAGGGATGAGTTTGTTGAATTTTTTGTCAAACAAAAAAATAGCAAGAATAACCATGTTGTATGGTTTTGGCTAGCTGTTGTTGCTTGGGCACTGTGGCTGACCAGAAACGAACGGATTTTTCAACATAAAGTGTTGTTTAATCTTTGCACCCGCTTTATCATGTTTTATCTCTTATGTTGCAGTGGAGGCCGCTGATCAAGACTAAGCGTCGAGAGGCTACGGAGGAGATGATGGAGGTCATTGACAGGAAGGTGAGAGAGATTGGCTCGGCGAGAGTAGGAGTTGGTTAGGGACTTAGTTTCCTGGGTGTGCTGTTTAGCGAGTTGCAAAACTGTGTAGTTTTGGAGGTTTCTGGTTGTTTTTCTTGTTCGTGCATGTGTCACCGTTTTTGAGCTCGAGTGTGCTGGTGTGGTCGAAGGGTTTGTTAGCCGGTCGATCCTGTTCCCTGGAGTGGGTGGCCGTCGTGCTGTAACAGTTGATAATGTGTGAACCTTGGTTAGCAATCAAAGCTAGGCGCCCTCCCATCTTCTGGGGGTCGGGTTGTATTATTTCAAAAAAATCCTCATGGAGCTTCATCGGCGGTTATTCCTTCTTCCTCGTCTCTGGGACAGATGTGGTTTTCTTAACCCGTTCGGTGACTTTCCGTCCACATCCAACAACGTCAGGCCAGCTCAGGGAGAAGCGGCAGCGGTGGCGCGCCGTCGATACCGTCTGGAGGTCACTAGTAGGAAAACATTTATAGGTATGAATGTATTCTGTGGCGCACCTAAAAGTGCGTGCTCCACAAAAATATTTCTGTGGCACCGAATTTTCCAACTCCTGTAGCGCATCAAACAGTGGTGCGCTATAGAATTCTTGCTTTCTTTGGCGCATGTAGCCATATGCGCCACAGAAACTTTGTGGGGCCCAAGTGAGATCCGGTACTGCACATGGGTGAAGGCAATTCTATGGCGCATGTTGGCATATGCGCCACAGAATTCCGTGTGGGCCCACACCTGACAGTAGCAGGCCACATTTCTATGGCGCATATTAACATATGCGCCACAAAAGTTTATCTTTCTGTGGCGCATGCAGGCATATGCGCCACAAAATGTGTGAAGTAGATCTATTTCTTCTCCTCCTCCTTCTCCTCTCCTCCACTTCTCCTCCTCCTCCACTTCTCATTCTCCTCCACTTCTCCTCCTCTTCAACTTCTCCCCCACTTCTCCTCCTCCTCCCTTCTTCTCCCTCCTCCACACCCGGCCTCCTCCACCACCTGTCGACCTCCTTCTCCTCCACACCCGACGACCTTCTCCTCCTCCGACTTTCTCCTCCGGCGACCACCTCCTCCTCCTCCTTCTTCGGTGACCTCCTCCTCCTCCGGCGACCACCACCACCTCCGACGACAACGGCAACGGCCACCACCACCTCCTCCTCCTCCGGCGACCACCGCCACCACCTCCTCCTCCACCACCTCCTCCGACGATGACCCCCTCCTCCCCCACCTCCGGCGACCCACTCCGGTCGGCCTCCTCCTCCACCCACCCACCAACAACCTCTGGTCGGCCTCCTCCTCCTCCACCACCCACCCACCTCCGGCAACCTTCGGAAAATTTCAAAAAAAAATCCGGCGAAATTCCGGTGGCCCCAGATCTAGATTTGGGCGTCATTTTTTTAAAATTCAAAAAAATTAATTCGGTGGCGCACCATCGCTGGGTGCGCCACATGAGTTTTCTGTGCCACATGCCTGCCTGGTGCACCACAGAAATTTTAAAACTTCTGTGGCGCATGTAAATATGCGCCACGGAAATAAATATATGTCGCGTGTCTTCTGTGGCGCACGGAATATGCCCCACAGAAAGTCAAAAACGTGCGCGACAGATGAGGGTTTTCCTAGTAGTGGGTTGAAGACGAAGGACATCTCAAGAATTTCGTTGTAATTATCCTTTTTATTTAGGTGCTTTGTACAATTCGATATTTCTTTTAATGCCAAGATCCTTTTCGTAAAAAACTACTAGTGCAGATCAGGCTTATTAAGGACCCCCGTGGCACGTGTGTTGTGCCGCCAAACGCTGACACCACAAAACAAAAATCGTGTACTTGATCTACATGCAGGCCCATATGAAGGCATAAAGCACATGGAAGTCATTTCCAGGATGTCGGGAAAAGTTCACCAACGGTCCTCTTAAAAATAAGGGTAGGGCCTTCATCGCACGCGACTATGACTAGCGTTATCGTGTGTAAAAAAATTCGACGAATTTTTAATCTGTTTCGTCTCTTCTCCTCGGTGGCACTCAAACGGTACAATATGTAAAAGTTGTGTGTTTAACTTTCGGTCGACGCCTGGCCTCTACGCCTTCTTCCAGCGTGCCACGCGTCGCTGACGAGTCGGCTTCCTCGGCCGAGCTACAGAACCCCGCCGCTGATGCAATGATTTGCACACCCCATCATTACGGTACACACGCAGTTCACTTTGTCATGGTTCACACCAAGAAGATCGCTCGCTCTCGTGAGTTGCGCAGTACCCGCAGGCGCAGCGTCGCTGTTTAGAGCCAGGCCCCTCCAGTGGAGGAGAAGGCCCCTCCGGTCGCCCTTAGGTGGCAGAGGAGGCGCCTCACGTGGCGGAGCAGGCACCTCTAGCGTAGAACCAAGCCAACGAAGAAGGGGGAATTTATTCGGAGGACATGGAAGAACGCGTTGAGGTGGGCGGCAATGCTGCGGCTACCACCTACGTGCACAATGAAATGTCACACACGGTTTGTTCAAAGAGAATGGTATGCGGAGGAAGGTACCACAAACGGTGCCAGCTACACTGTACAAACGGTTTTTGTCTGCAAAATCGTTTGCGAATATTTTGGTCATGAAATGTTCCCTCAAGTTCACTGATTTTGTTCAAAATGCGAAATCAAAATCTTTGCAACGTTTAAATCCTCGCTTATAAAATGTGTCGCTCACTCTTCCCTTCGGCAGCCTACCCACCTCTGCACCATGCCACCCTGCCAATCCACTCTAGGTTGCATCGACCTTGCACCGTTAGATGCGAAGGAGGAGCATTCCTCACAGCACAACGGTGTTGCGGGAAGTACCATCGACCTCACGGGGTCTGACTCCGGGGAGGAGCACGCTGCAGAGGAGGATGATCTGGCCGGGATGGAGGAGTACTTGGAGGACCAGATGGTGTTGGAGCAGTCCATCGAGTTGGCGCGGCGTGAGGATGAAGTTGTGTATCGCGTGGTGTAGGACTCCTTTGAGACTCTCCGAGAGGACCGGGTGTGTGCATGGCTGCGCGCCAAGAAGAAAGGTAAGAAGGCTAGCCGTGCAACGCGTGTTTCGCAATTTCCCTGCGACGAGCTTGCTAAGATGTGGATGACCGCGCTTTCATGGCGCAGACCGCCTTTGAAGCATAAGCATGAGGCGCTTGCGGCCACTGCGCCGACGATGCCGAGGCATCAGGCTCCGGAGAGGGCGTAGCCATCCAAGATGGAGATGTATTAGACACTGACTTCGTCTATGTCTCCTCTCGTGATGAGGGGGGCGTTTAGTACATGACATAATTATTCCCAGCTTTATTAGGCCCTATATATGTATGTAATGTGAGTTAACGCCAGCATTTTTGTAACAGGAAGGGAAACCATATTTGATTGGTGATCTTCCAACCGATGCCTAAATACTATTGATGGTCTTTTGTAAAAGTAAGGAAAACCATGTTTCATTAATTGGTTCTCCTCCGGTCTAAGCCCAAATATATTATAAACTCTTCTTCAAATATGAATGGTGTGCGATCTAAACTTATGTTGGTGCAAACATAGAGAAACGGCTTAGTTTAAATAAATTGTGTGTGAAGCATGTGGAGGTTGCAGGTGTAAAGCAATCGTGTGCAAAGAATGCATACGATTTTGCGCAACATAGCTGTGTGCGAAGGTACATAGCGCACACGGCTTCCCTTGTGCTAACCGTGTGCGATTAGAGGCCATTTGGGCCATCAAACGCAACCCTACCATCTTTTTGGAATATATAAGGACCACCAGGGTCCCGTCCGGACTCGCTCCACGAGAGCCTCCAATCCAGATTTAGGAGAATGCAAGTCACCTTGCTCCCCTTGTGCACCTGGTCGGCATGTCGAAAGTTGCAACCTAGCTTCCATAGTCCTGCCTCGCCTAAATGGAAATGACGTAGCCAGGGGCTTCTTCATCGATCTCATTGGCCAAACCTCGTCGTCGAACTCGGATACCGCCGGTCAAGCTGTCTCGTCCTCGCGAGCTCCACCGTCTCCCGAAGGTATAGGTTCTTTCTCATGCTTTTTTGTTTAAGTTGACCGCGGATCTGATGCAAACATAGTTAGCAAGGCCGGATCCATTAGAATATCATGTTAGGATCGATGAGTTTCGGTTGTTTAAATCACTAACACAGTTAGCCAGGCCGATTTCATTAGAATATTGTTAAGTCTGATGTTGTGTCATCTGATGTGTAAGGTACCATGTTCTATATATTACTATGTTGTATGCAGTGTCGGATATACACTTAGCTAGGGGATGCACCATGTTCTAACTAGATTAAAATACTTTGTTAAATAGTAGCATTTTTCACCACTTGTGTCATTGTGTATTGTTCGATCTATATTTTCATGTGTATAGAATAGCTTCACCGGATCCATTGTGTAAGCACAATTATTTTCAAGTGTTAGATCTACGCATTACTATTTTCAATCTGTTTCATATAGTTAATTATAACTATCATCCTATAATAGGGATTGTATTTTGGTAACACTGCATAAGAAGTTGATTGGCTGATTAGGGCCAATGGTGTCTCCTGTTTCACTTCCAGTCAGTAAGACCCCAAATCATTTCTTCTTAACTAGTTTAAGTCTAGCTATCATGTGTTTAGTATGCTCATATTCTAACTAAAAAGATTTTTTGTGCAGTTTGTTACGGATGAGAGGCCGGCATTTGCAACCGTCGCTATTGCGATGTTTTGGTGCACTTCATAAGACATTTTTTTAGTTAAGAGAGTCTTATGCAGTGTTGCTAGAATATCACAAAGGTGACGGGAAGACCACTAAAAGTTCTCAACGAAGGTTGATCATTTGCAACATAACCTTCTGTTGCATGAAGACAACAACTTAACCAAGAACTATTTCTGTAGAACTCTTGTTTCTATAGCTATCACTTACTCTATGTCGAACTACATGTGTACATGTGGTATATGAAATGTATAATCAAATATAAATGAGTATTGCTACTTTGTTGTGAATGCAATGTTGATTTATGGTCTACCAGGGACAGCTCGGCATTGCTTGTTGCATATATGGAATGTCAGCGATGCTGACAAAAACCAACCAAACAAACGTGTCCCATCTCTGTGGAATGCATACGCCTAAATTAATAACAACTTTTGCGATCTTCCAGTCTGCTGACGGTCGAATAGGGAGAACCGTGTGTGACAGACCAGCTATCGCACACGGTTCCGTGCACTCAACTGTTTGTGATAGAATAAACCGTCGCACAAGATTTAGTAAACCGTGTTCTTTGTTGAGGCGGATCGCCCACCCTTGCGTAGTGACGGTTAGGTTTATCGCAAGGAAAAAAATAGCGCGCTATAACAAAATAGCGTGGGTCTAAAAATACGCTATTAGCATGCTATAACGTGCTATTAACGCGAATAGCGCGCTATAGCGCCGAAATAGCGTAGCGTCAGCTCTTCAGATATGCTATAGCGTGCTATTAGCGCTGGAATAGCGCGCTATTTTTTTCCATGTTATCGTGTGCAATAGGCCGTTTCAGCCGTGTGTCACAGATATGTACTAGTGAAGCCACAAGGGCTAAGTACCAGTGGCATCATCTGCTGCGTGCCAAATACACACCATCAGTGGGGAAAACGCAAGACCATTACTAGTCTATGCGATACTAATGGCGCATGGGGCGGCTTTGTATATCTGGCCAAGGTCAATGGCATGCCGCCTGACGTTGCACTACCAGTGCTGATCTGAGACCATTGCCCAAGACCAACCTCCATGTGCCATTGAACAATGGTTGGATGTCCCTGCCCCTTTTGAATCAGGACTCGTCGCCACCACAGATAAAGTCGATGACAGCGGCGGTCGGGGGAGGAGAAGGGGGCTCTGCGGCGGCTAGGGTTTGAAGGCGTGGGTTGCCCAGGTTGAGCGACACGAGGTTTTCCAGAAAGTCTTGGATGACCAGTACATGAACCTATAAAGCAAGGAACAATTATGTTATAAGAAAAACAACTCAAAACAATTGTGTTATACGAACCTATAAAGTAATAATGTTGAAAGGACACATATCGCCTAGGGGGTGAATCAGGGGCGTACACAGTAGGATGGCTAGGTGAGCCATGGCCAACCCTGAATATTTGGAAAACATTTATATTGGGTTATTTGGGCAAATTTTCATCACACATGGGCAGTGCAAAAATACAAATTAGGGAGGTCTTCCCCACCATGCAATTTTTTGTGCGTCTATCACTAGGGTAAATAAGTGGTTTACAACTTTTATGATAATGGCTTCAACAAATGCCTTATAAAACTACTGTTTAATTTGTCAAGCAGAAATCTATATATACTAGGGTTCACATATGGCACCAACTTCTTATGATAAATAAGACAAATAACCGTGTGATAGCAAGATATATAACTTCAAGAACGAAGGATATCTCAAAGTAAAGTGCATATGTAAAGATCTCGGGTATAGAAATAACAGAGACACATGTATACGATGATGTATACCCAAGGCACAATTCTCCCAAACGCTGCAATGACTCACCGTATTCTCCTTGAGCCTTCCCACCAAGAAGGAAGTCATCGAGCCTGCACAAGCTAACGGAAATCTCCACAATTTAATTAGAGGCTCCCAAGTAATCGCCACAAAGGTATCAAGATTGGGGAAATCTCCACTACTTAATTGGAGACCCCAAGCAATCCACCAAGCCGCTAAGCCACTAAGTCGTTTAGGGTTTCAAGAACCCGAGAGGAACAAACTCCGGGCACAAACACACGGGAGTACTAGTTTATCACTTTCACCCTACCGACTGTCAATAGAGAACTCAAACCGATGCACCAAATAAAATAGCAAGAACACACAAGGTGGTCAAGTCCTTCACTCCCAAATTCCACCAAAGCTACAAAATCTATGGGGGAATAAGAGAGAAATAACAAGGAGGAAATCCACAAAAAGACCCCAAGATCTTGATCCAATATGTTCCACTCACTTAGAGAGAATATTGATTGTTGAAAATGTGGATCTAGATCTACTCTCTCTTTTCCCTCAACAAGATGGAAGAATTATTGGAGGAATAGAGAGTTATGTCAACCTCTCAATAACAACAATGAAGGAGAGAGACTAGGAAGAAGAAACGAGCTCTTGGGGAAAAGAGCAATTTATAGTTCTCACCACAAACCTGCCGTTACAAAAACACTTACACCGAGGTCTTCGGATCAGAGTCTCCATCCGGAGTCCCTAAAGTCTCCAGACCAACAATAGACGCGAAACCAACCTAGAAACAAGTGAGGGCCGGAGTCTCTATCCAACAGGGTGGGAATCTTCGGCCTGGCCACATACCCCAAAGGTTTCAGAACAAAGCACAACTCGAAAACTGAGAAAACATGATTCTATCTGGCCTCCAGGGCAGGAGTATCCGGCCCTAGAGAAGAAAGAAACAAACGAAACCAAAATGATCAGAACTTAAGCATCCATACTCCGGTTTCGATGATATTTGGATTTTTTCGAATATCGGAATGGGGTCTACACTTTCTTGTTCTTTCAACCATGAAGCCAACATATGGTTCAAGCATTGTCTATGGATAAACCTGGACGGGGTGTTTCTGCACCCGGGTGCATATACATCCTTTATTTGAAATGCATTTTAAACATATTTAAAAATATCAAAAAATATAAATAAAATATCACGTGTATATCTTGTCAGGTTACATGCTCACAAAGTTCTTTCAGCAAAAAAAAACCAATATGTTTTGTGCCTTGTGTAAAAAAGACAAAAAAAATTGTGCTCAAATAGTCTATTTGTGGAGACATTATTTGTCTTTTTTACACAGGGTAAAAAAATTGTCGGTTTTATGTGAAACTTTACATGCACACATAGAACATGTCCTTCTACATGGAAAAAATTCCTAATTTTTTTAATTTTTCAAAATATGTTTTATACATACCGGGTGCATATGCTCCCCGGATCAGTTTTGGTTTTCCGGATAAACCCTACAATCATAACTCAATGCAAACATTAGTTCATATAAATTACCATTAATTACCATAACCCCACTTTGGGACTTCATGCACTTTCACATGTACTTATCTTTTTTCAACACAAACCCTTCCCTACTGCTGATTTTTTTCGATAAAGGGCGTTTTATTATTACTCAAGTTCAAGCAATACATCCAGCCTATGCATAACAAGGATGCACACAGCCGTTCAAAGGTTCACGAAACACACCGAAAAAGGAAATTAGATGAGTACTTTATCTTAGAAGAGCAAATCACTAGACTGTAGGAGGCAAAATCCTTCGACTATGCAACCACCCATGTTGGGTAATAAAATCCTTTGCAGTTTCCTCCAATCGTGTAGACACCTCCGTAAATAGGTCACGGTCCTCCAAACGCTGAAGCGACGATCATGAACGGAGTAACGCCGTACATCAGTAGATGACCTTCATAAGAGAATAGTTTTTATTTTCAAAAACCTTGCCATTTCTACATAGCCAAAGCGACCATATAACTGCAATCGCTCCCACTCTGATACGAACTTTAAACCTAGCATCCACTCCGTTTAGCCAATTACCAAAATGTTTGCAATGCTTTTGGGAGGTTATAAGGTAGAACCTACCTGAATGATTGACCATATAGATCTAGCGAACTGGCATTGAAAGAATAAGTGTTTTATTCTCTCCTCTTCGTGACAGAAAACACACTCCAATTCCGCTTTGCAAGATTATCTTTAGTAAGAATAACACCCCGACGAAGGTACCAAGCAAAAACCTTAGTTTTTAGTGGTATCTTCATCTTCCAAATAGATTTATAATTTACTACCAGTTGAATAGGTTCAATTAAGGCAGTGTACATAGATCCAACAGAGGATACCTCATTTTTTGTAAGATTCCAACGAAACTCATTTGATCCTTGTCGCAGTTGGACAGAAGCTAATCTTTGTATTAGCTCATTCCAAGAGGCCAAACGAGGACCAACAAGGTCACGCCTGAACGTCACAGACGGAGGTGATGTTTCCATCACCTTCTGTATAGTATCATGTTTATGTCTTACAATATTGAACAAAGCTGGATATTGTTCGCGAAGGGTGGTTTTTCCCAACCATATGTCCTCCCAGAACCTTATCTCAGACCCATCTCTAATGGAGAAGGAGCCATGTGGGAAGAAGTATTTCTTAGTTGCCATAATGCCTGCCCAAAAATGTGAATCTCCTGGTTTTCATATAACCTGAGAATTGTCTTTGAGCCAACATACTTCCTCCGTAGTAAATTCTGCCATACTCCATCCTTAGTTAATAACCGAGCTAGCCATTTACCTACCAAAGCTCTATTCTTAACCTCCTGATCATGAACACCAAGTCCATCTTGATCTTTTGGACGGCAAATGACACTCCATTTTGTCAATCGGTATTTTTTTTTCTTTTTACTATCTCCTTACCAAAAGAATTTTTATCAGAAGTAATCCAATCTATGTAGGACTCCCTTAGGCAACTGGAAAAATGAAATCATATATACTACCATGTTTGTAAGTACTGAGTTAATGAGTACCAATCTTCCACCAAGACATAGTAATTTTCCTTTTGTTGACGTCAGAAACCCCCTGGCGGGCAGAGACGGGCAACACCGTAGAGCCGGGAACAACTAGGGCTGCGGCTGGCCCCAGTCCCTCAGAGCGACGGCCCGCAAAGCCTCCTGGTCGCACGCGCCGATGTTTATCACAAGGGCGTGCCACCCGACCTATACCTGGTCGTGGAAGGTGTGGATGATGCCTCACTTAGTTTCTCGCGGGGCACACACGTAAACATTAAATACGAGCCTCGATCGGCTCTCGAGTTATCCTCGTGAATCGGCTCAAAGAGCCGATCCACCCATGATTCGGACGGGGTGTCCGAATATATGGTGGTCCTGCTTGATCAAGGTAAAGCTAATGAGATCTACGACGATTTAGGGTTTTCACCGCATAATCGGATCATCCTACTCGGGATTGGGCCTCGCGCTCGCGCACGGTGACCATAAGCCGATCCTAGACAGGGCCTAAAAACCAACACGAGGTTGATCCCCGGAACATCCGTTCTAGGACTAGCAAACGCCACCCTACACGCCGCTGGATCCTCCGACCCCTTGTAAGGCCTAACTATTGCGGATGTTAAACTAATCCTTGATGAACAAGGAGCAATCGTAACGGATCAGATCTACTAAACTATGATCAAGCGGGGTGCCGCCCCTACACCTAAGATAGGTGTAAGGGCGGCTAGACATGCAAGGGTTGCACTACGAAAGCATGTAATATGAAGAACAATGCTAACCCTAACATGTCTAAGATAACTACGTTGCTCGCCATCAAAAAGGCTTCGGTACGAGCAACGCATGAACAACGTGGGCAGGCTTAGGCTTGCCTAGATCGCAAGATGCGATCTAGGCAGCATGATGCTTACCGGTAGAAACCCTCGAGACGAAGGAGTTGGCGATGCGCCGAGATTTGTTTGTGGTTCAAACGTTGGTTGTTGTTTATTCCATAAACCCTAGATACATATTTATAGTCCAGCGGACTTTCTAATGTGGGCGTGCACTAAACCGTGCACGAGATAAACTCTAACTTTTAATCTAGATACAATCTACCATAATTAAAGATACACGGGCAATCTAGCCCAAATTCCCCGTGCAAGGCCGCTTCGCAGATCTTCCACGTGTAATCTTCCAAGCCCATCCCGATCGCGGCCCACCTCCCGATTTAGCCAAAATCCGGTGATAACACATGCCCCCTGGTTTTGGTAATGAGAATTTCAAAACCACTCTGTTTTTCCCTCGAAGGGTCATGTCGTGGCAGAGCAGAACCGTCGCAGTATGTTTCATCATGACGACTTGCCTTCCCAACTTCTCTGCACGATTTGACAGTTTTGGCACCACGCCCTCGAAAAACTGTTCGAAAATTAAATCCCCATCCCCTTTATTTAACTGCATCGAACAGTTCTCCTCTTCGTCCTCCCCACATTAGTACTCCCAAAAACCCTTCGCGCACCATGTCTTCCTCTTCCTCCACCTCCTCGGAACTCCCCCTCGGGTCCTCCTCCTCCCGTGAGACGCTGCCGGACATTCGCGCACCGAAGAATGGGACTCGGAAGACCACGCCTCCTCCATCTCGGTCCGAGGACGATAAATCCTTGACCAGTGGGGAGAGCGACCTCCGCTTCCTCGCCGACGGGGAATCGGAGGAGGAGAGCGATGACGATCGCTTCTCCGGGACGACTTCACCTCCTCCGAGGAGGCGCAGGAGGAGGAGGAGGAGGAGGACGAAGACAGCTCCTCCGACGAGCCACCGGCCAAACGCCGCCACCTCCGGCCCGGGAACCTCGGCGACGTTGACAGCGACGACGACGCTGACGAAGAGGACGAAGACAACGAGGGTCCTGTCGGCGGCCGCCGGAGCAGCGATGACGAGCCGGTAGGGAGCAGCGCCGACAGTGGCGATGACGGCGACGACGACGACGAGGGCAGCAGCGGCCCCTAGATAGGATCTTAGCATAGGGCCAGCAGTAGCAGACGGGGCAATGTATCCCCTAGCACTTTCTTTTGAGAGCAATCAGCTCTGCCATGTAAGAAATCTGGTTTATCAATGAAGAAATTCCCCAATTTGATTTTGCCGATTCCCTTTATGATAATTTAGCCGATTGTCTTTCGTACTAGTTCTGCCGATTGCCAAACTGGTCAATGCCCAATGAGCCGATAGCATCGCATTGGTCTCTCACGATAAATTTCGAGATAGATCCATCCGGACCCAAACTCCTGGTCAAACGAGGCCAAGCCATAATCGTGTAAACCCTAGGCCTTTCAGACATTCTTCTGCCGTATCCTTCCCTTCCAGATCCTCTTTGCCTTCAGAAGAGCCCTAGGACTGTTGCTGGATCAATTTAAACGCCGAAGCTGCCACTTCTGCAGGACAGGCATCACTCCTGCAGTGACGTTTTATAATCCTGCTCTGTTCTCTTTCAGCAACCATTGCTCAAAATCAAACTGAGATGCAAAGCCGACCGATCTTAGCAAAATCGGCTTTCCTATAGAAAAGGACCTCTCGTAGCAAGTTGCCCCCCGAGCCTCAGCCGAGGTGGAAATAATGATGAGGACCCGTAATTCAGGCAAACAGGCCTGGGCTCGACCATGTCCGAGAGTGCTATCGTGCGTGGCCAATCAATTGATCACCTTTCATCCGTTGACAGTTTATACAGCCGATCCAGCAGGCTAGTAATCTGGCGCTGAGTAGGTGCCCTCAACATAGTTCTGGGCTTGTCGCTGGATCGTCTTGCATACTGAAACTGATAATTTTGCAACATCAGCACCATTCTTCAGGCAAGTTGTGATGCAGAGTTAGCCGATTCCAACGAAATCGGCTCCCCAGAACAGAGAACCTTCAAGGTGAGCTGCCCCCCGAGCCTCAATCGGGGCGAGAATAGCAGTGAGCCGACCACGTCGATCATCCTCGGTTTCCAACTCGTAATGCAATTTCAGGGCGAATCGCCCTCCCCCTAGCTTCTTCAGTTCAACCCTTGCGCCTTGCCGATCGGATCGGCTCATTATCTTCGGCGAGGCTGCAGCAATCTTCCGGTGAAGATGTCCCCGCATTTCTGACGCCCTCCAACCCTGGGCGCAACATCCCCTGGAAGTGACAGTTTACTGAGTCAACACGTGACAGCCGATGGCTTCGTCATCGGCGGTTCTCCTGGTCTTGGAAGAGATATGCTCCCTTCGTTAGGCTCACCCCTACCCTGACTTGTACGTTTATGCTGCCCTTGCCGTTTAGTCAGGGTCTTAGAAGATGTCACGTTCCTCGCTGCTAACGCCGCCGATCTTGGAGACTTGCGAATGGGAACTAGGGGTCCACCCCCTGCTCCATTGATTCTTAAGTCGATGTCTGCACATCGGCTATGCTCGAATTTTTTTGAATTTTCGGCCGACTTGTGTATCGGCCCCCATACTCCAATACCCATCATCAAAGGATGAGACGCTTCTACTGCATATCCTCGTGAATGTGTTGACGTCAGAAACCCCCTGGCGGGCAGAGACGGGCAACACCGTAGAGCCGGGAACAACTAGGGCTGCGGCTGGCCCCAGTCCCTCAGAGCGACGGCCCGCAAAGCCTCCTGGTCGCACGCGCCGATGTTTATCACAAGGGCGTGCCACCTGACCTATACCTGGTCAGGAAGGTGTGGATGATGCCTCGCTTAGTTTCCTGCAGGGCACACACGTAAACATTAAATACGAGCCTCGATCGGCTCTCGGGTTATCCCGTGAATCGGCTCAAAGAGCCGATCCACCCATGATTCGGACGGGGTGTCCGAATATATGGTGGTCCTGCTTGATCAAGGTAAAGCTAATGAGATCTACGACGATTTAGGGTTTTCACCGCATAATCGGATCATCCTACTCAGGATTGGGCCTCGCGCTCGCGCACGGTGACCATAAGCCGATCCTAGACAGGGCCTAAAAACCAACACGAGGTTGATCCCCGGAACATCCGTTCTAGGACTAGCAAACGCCACCCTACACGCCGCTGGATCCTCCGACCCCTTGTAAGGCCTAACTATTGCGGATGTTAAACTAATCCTTGATGAACAAGGAGCAACCGTAACGGATCGAGATCTACTAAACTATGATCAAGCGGGGTCGCCCCTACACCTAAGATAGGTGTAAGGCGGCTAGACATGCAAGGGTTGCACTACGAAAGCATGTAATATGAAGAACAATGCTAACCCTAACATGTCTAAGATAACTACGTTGCTCGCCATCAAAAAGGCTTCGATACGAGCAACGCATGAACAACGTGGGCAGGCTTGTGCTGCCTAGATCGCAAGATGCGATCTAGGCAGCATGATGCTTACCGGTAGAAACCCTCGAGAGGAAGGAGTTGGCGATGCGCCGAGATGTGTTTGTGGTTGAACGTTGGTTGTTGTTTATTCCATAAACCCTAGATACATATTTATAGTCCAGCGGACTTTCTAATGTGGGCGTGCACCAAACCGTGCACGAGTAAGATTCTAACTTCTAAACTAAGATGCGATCTAATATGTTACAGATACACGGGCAATTAAGCCCAACTTGGTATAAAAGGCCGACTCACGTATTTCTCCTATATATATATATATTCTTCACATCCATCTTGATCACGGCCCTCCTCTGGCTTGGTCAAATTCTGGTGATAACACATGCCCCCCTGGTTTTGGAAATGTTATTTCCGAAAGCATTATGTTCCTCTCCCATCGGGTCATGTCGTGGCAGAGCAGCACTGCCGCAGAATCTTCATCATGATGCCTCGCCTCCTGGGCTTCTCTGTATGAATTGTGAATTTCGGCATCACGTCCTCGGGAACCGTCATGGCATTAAATCTCCACTACACCCTCTTTATTTATCTGTGCCAAAAAGTTCACCACTCCATCCCCTTGCTCTGCTCTATTCGCCACACCCAAAAAAAAAACCCTTCTCTCCTGCAGCCATGTCTTCCTCTTCCTCCTCCGCTTCAGGCCTCTCTCTCCAACCACTGCCGAAGAACAAGGAAGAGGACGATCCCCGCTCCGGGGCGCACCCCATCTCCTCTGATAAGGAGAAGAAGGGAGGAGAAGCGGAGAGGACCAAGGCCTCCCCCTCCGTCAAGCTCCCGCCGAAGAAGCGCTCCCGCATGTGGGCGGACAGCGAGGACGACGATGACGACGAGGAAGAGGAAGATGAGGAGGAGGAAGATGATTCCTCCTCCTCCATTGGGTATCCTCCCACGAAGCGCTTCCGCAGCTGGGCGGATAGCGAGGATGATGAAGATGACGAGGAGGAGGAGGAAGCTCCAGCCGACGACTGGGGCAGCAGCGGCGAGGAGCTCCCCGGGGGCAGCGCCGACGACCTCGACGACGGCGGTGATGAGGACAGCGACGACTAGTAGAGTAGGGCTAGCAGTAGCAGTGCACTAGGCACCAGATCCCTCTTTTGAGAGCCATCGGCTCTTCTTGTAAAGCCGCTCTTTTGAATTAATGAGAATTGTTCTTCCAATTTCTCCTTTCATTAATCCAATTTCCATCCTCCCGCTTGCCATATCGAGACCGATGGTAACGAATCGGGCTATCATTGTTTCTCGTGACCGTGGCGTTTTGCAGTCCCGCAGCCGATAACTGTTCATCGGCTAATTTGAGAAACTAGTCTCTTCCTTCTCTTGCAGCACCAACACGGTCCAAACCTCGCACCAGACGACGGCTTTTCCTTCCCAGTTCCTCCCTGAGAAGATCATGATGCAGTGATAGCCGAGGTAACTCCAATCGGCTCTCAAAAATAGAGCACCTACCAGGCCTATTGCCCCCCGAGTCTCAGCCAAAACAAAACAGAGACGAGGATACGCGAATTAGCTGTATGGACCTGGGCTTGATCATGTCCGAGGGAGCTTCCTATGCAGGGCCAGCCGATTTGAACATAAATCGGCTTCTCAAAGCGAAGAGCCTTCAAGGTGAGCTGCCACCCGAGCTTTCTTCGGTTCTTGCCGACCGGATCGGCTCCTTTCCTTTGGTGGATCCGATGCGATCCGTCCTTGACCTGATCCGCACGTCCGAGGCTGCTCTTGGTCTTGTCCTTGAAGAGA
Organism: Lolium rigidum; assembly: GCF_022539505.1. Taxonomy (NCBI): domain Eukaryota; kingdom Viridiplantae; phylum Streptophyta; class Magnoliopsida; order Poales; family Poaceae; genus Lolium; species Lolium rigidum. The sequence goes on from NC_061509.1 coordinate 50,949,122, forward strand.
GGATCCGAGCTCTTAAGCTACTCCATTAAGGAGTTCTTTCATTAAAACCCTCTTCGTGCTCCATTGACCCTCCGACCGTGACAGGTTATTCCTCTTGAGTCGATGGCCACGCATCGGCTTCCATATCCTTAAGTCGATGTCTGCTGCATCGGCTGTGCTCGAAAATTTTCGAATTTTCAGAAATTTTTTTTACGGCCGACTAGTGCATCGGCCCCCATATTCCAATACCCATCACCAAAGGATGAGACGCTTCCATTGCATATCCTCGTGTTCTACCCACCTGGGTGCCCCCCCGAGCCGATTCTGTCAAGAGAATTGATGGTATCGGCTCTGTTGGATAACATGTTGAACCCAGGCAGAATGGTGGGTGAGGATAATTTTGGCCGATTGCCGGAATCGGCCTCCATGTTGCTTGTTCGATGAAAGGTTTTCTAATGTCCCTTCATAAATTTTTTGGGGCCGATCACAAGGATCAGCCTCGCCATGTTTGCTCATTGACGTGTTCTTGCTACTCGTTCAGGCCGGTAGATAAGACCAGCCCAATCTCTGACTTCATCATGTTGGTGCGCTTGCTGTCGCCCACCTTGAGTGCATCGTGTAATCGTGGAGCACTAAGTGTCGTCGGAAGAACGAGCACCATGTTTGTGCCAGCCGATGTTTCATCATCGGCTTTCCTTGCTTGGGGCGCCACTCCATTTTTCGTGGACGACCCTCCTCATCCAGGGTTCGCTGAACCTTCGCAGCCAGATCAGGCCTTGCCTTCCTCAATGTATGCAAGTATAACCTCTCGGCTTCTTCCAGGCCGCGCAATCGTTGAACCCTGCGTTTTTGGGAACGGCTGAGTCCATCAGGGCACCACCTTGGCCGGTGATACCTGTCTTCTTCTTCTCCCTCGTCTTCTGAATCTTCGAGATCCTTCAAGTGAGGGGACTCAGCTCGTTTGCTCTGTGGCGGGAGAGGTCCTAAGCGCTCGAACACGGACACGCTGGCTGCCTCCTTCTTCTTCCGGTTGCATTCTGGGCAATTGCCGATTGTTGGCAATCGGCTCATTCCTGAATCCCAGCAGTGCCTGAAGAAGGGACAATCCCAGTGCATGTCCTCATCGTCTTGCTCCATTGCCTTTCCCTTGGCACAACGCTCGTGCTCCTCCTCATCGAGATTATGCCGACGATGTCTTCTGGCTTCTCTAGCCAGCCGATTTCTTTCATCATCATTGCTGGACCGTCGGTGTTGGTCGTACTGACTCACATATTTGTTGAGGAGGTGATCAGAGAGAGGTCGCTGATATCTTATGTTCTTCACTTCTCCCTCTGTGACATAGCGCTTGCCGTCTTGGCGGAGCCGATCGCGTGGAGCGGCTTCCTCTGTTTCTTTGCTATGAGAGCAGCTGCCCTCATCTCCATCCTTGCCAGTGTGGTGTCCAAGATCTACCATGTTGATATTGCACAGGAAACCCGGCTGGCACCCTCCATGGCAAGCATACTCCACCATGTTCACGGCGGGAAAGGGGTGTGTGTCGACCTTCATGGCGTATTGGTTGAAAATCAACCGTCCGTTTTCTATCGCCATTTGGATCTGCTGCCGCCACACCCTGCAGTCGTTGGTGGTGTGGGAGAACGTGTTATGCCATTTGCGGTATGGCCTTCCGTTCAGCTCTTGCACCGTGGGGAACTTGTGGCCTTCGGGTACCTTTATATGCTTCTCCGCGAGTAAGAGGTCAAAAATCTGCTCCGTCTTAGTCACGTCGAAGTCGAACCCTTTTGGAGGGCCTTGTGGCTTCACCCATTTGCAGGTCACGGGGCCTGTCGCTCGAGTCCATTCAGCCACTCGCTACCTCCCGATCTCCCATGGCACCTTCATCTTCGTCTGCCTCAACCACAGTCACCCCCCGCTTGAATTTGTCCTGGTAAACATCTGGGTGGCGCTGTTCATATGCTGTCAGCTTTTGCACCATGTGCGCTAACGAAGGGTAGTCTGCTTGGGAGGCCACGTCCTTGATTGATGATGAGAGACCCACCACCGCCAACTCGGCTGCTTCTTTTTCACTTATACGAGCCGAAAAGCATCGGTTCCTAATGGTCCTGAAGCGCTGGACGTATTCTGCCACTGTCTCCCCGCGCTTCTGTCGTACTTGCGCTAGATCGGCAAAACCAACATCGGAAGCCTCTGAGTGATACTGCTCATGGAACTGCTCTTCCAACTGCTTCCAAGTTTGGATGGAGTTCGGTGGTAGCGATGTGTACCACCCGAAAGCCGATCCTGTGAGGGACTGTGAGAAGAACCTCACGCGCAACTCATCTGACGCCGAGATCGTGCCCAGCTGTGCCAAATATCGGCTCACATGCTCGATGGAGCTGGACCCATCTGATCCACTAAACTTGGTGAAGTCCGGGAGCCGATATTTGGGTGGCAGCGGGATCAGTTCGTAGCTGTTGGGGTACGGCTTGGTGTAGCCGAACGCCTTCCTTTTCGGCATCATACCGAACTGATCTTTCGAATTGCACAAATCTGATCCGCTGTGATGGCTGAAGGTGTCGAACCACGAAGATTCGCCGGGGTGGCATACTTAACCAGCCATGCTTGCTTTTCTCGGTTCTAAGCCAACTGCAGGAGCTGGGCTTTGGAGGTTCGTCGGGGTGGCGTACTTAGCCAGCCACGATTGCTTCTCGGGATCGGCTCCCGACGTTCCTCCCTGCCGTTCCGGAGGCCGCCGATATTGCAGCCTCGGTTCGAGAGTGCCCGGGCGTTGCGGTCCGGTACGTATGCGCACGTGTATCCGTGCGGGATCTCCTTAGGTGGCTCGGGTAGGAATTGGTAGTCACTAGGATCACCACCAACCTTGTAGACGACGTATGCCGATGAGTTCGGCAGTTCCGGTGCTGCCCATGCGAACGGGCTGGGGCTGGAGCGGCATCTCTCCCTTGAAAGTCCCCGCAGCTGGTCCCGATGGAGAATACCGGTGGCTCATGATTTCCTGGACGACGCGCGGAGCGACACGCTCCAAAGTGTTCACCGAGGCTCTCGAGTGGCGGTGCAGCGAATGAGCCACCATGTAGTTGATCTCCTGCCGCGGCGACCCGGTGCGTTCTTCGACGGGGCGGACAGGTCCACTCCATCGAGCGCGCCTTCGGGTGTGAAACCCTTCCACCCGACGCCATGGGAGCGGGTTCGGTGGAAGGAGCCGATGAGTTCGGCTTCGAGGGTTGCCTTGATCTCGTCATGCTTCTTCTTGAGCTCATCAGGCAGATCCTCGTACGTGACCGGAGTGTCTTCCGCCATCTCGGATGTAGATGGCGACGTTGTGGATGTCGAAGGCGGTCCCACCGGGCGTGCCAGAATGTGTTGACGTCAGAAACCCCCTGCGGGCGAGAGACGGTCAACACGGTAGAGCCGGGAACAACTAGGGCTGCGGCTGGCCCCGGTCCCTCGGAGCGACGGCCCGCAAAGCCTCCTGGTCGCACGCGCCGATGTTTATAACAAGGGCGTGCCACCCGACCTATACCCGGTCGGGAAGGTGTGGATGATTCCTCGCTTAGTTTCCTGCAGGGCACACACGTAAACATTAAATACGAGCCTCGATCGGCTCTCGAGGTTATCCCGTGAATCGGCTCAAAGAGCCGATCCACCCATGATTCGGACGGGGTGTCCGAATATATGGTGGTCCTGCTTGATCAAGGTAAAGCTAATGAGATCTACGACGATTTAGGGTTTTCACCGCATAATCGGATCATCCTACTCAGGATTGGGCCTCGCGCTCGCGCACGGTGACCATAAGCCGATCCTAGACAGGGCCTAAAAACCAACACGAGGTTGATCCCCGGAACATCCGTTCTAGGACTAGCAAACGCCACCCTACACGCCGCTGGATCCTCCGACCCCTTGTAAGGCCTAACTATTGCGGATGTTAAACTAATCCTTGATGAACAAGGAGCAACCGTAACGGATCAAATCTACTAAACTATGATCAAGCGGGGTGCCGCCCCTACACCTAAGATAGGTGTAAGGGCGGCTAGACATGCAAGGGTTGCACTACGAAAGGCGTAATGATTTTGGAAATGTCATTTCCAAAACCAGGGGGGCATGTGTTATCACCAGAATTTGGCGATAGAAAACGGACGGTTGATTTTCAACCAATACGCCATGAAGGTCGACACACACCCCTTTCCCGCCGTGAACATGGTGGAGTATGCTTGCCATGGAGGGTGCCAGCCGGGTTTCCTGTGCAATATCAACATGGTAGATCTTGGACACCACGCCGGCAAGGATGGAGATGAGGGCAAGCTGCTTTCATAGCAAAGAAACAGAGGAAGCCGCTCCACGCGATCGGCTCCGCCAAGACGGCAAGCGCTACGTAACCAGAGGGAGAAGTGAAGAACATAAGATATCAGCGACCTCTCTCTGATCACCTCCTCAACAAGTATGTGAGTCAGTACGACCAACGCCGACGGTCCAGCGACGATGATGAAAGAGATCGTCTGGCTAGAGAAGCCAGAAGACATCGTCGGCATAATCGCGATGAGGAGGAGCACGAGCGTTGTGCCAAGGGAAAGGCAAGGGAGCGAGACGACGAGGACGAGCACTCGGGATTGTCCTTTCTTCGAGCACTCGCTGGGATTCGAGAATGAGCCGATTGCCAACAATCGGCAATTGCCCGTAATGCAACCGGAAGAAGAAGGAGGCAGCCGGCGTGTCCGTGTTCGAGCGCTTAGAACCTCTCCCGCCACGCAGCAAACGAGCTGAGTCCCCTCACTTGAAGGATCTCGAAGATTCGAAGACGAGGGAGAAGAAGAAGACAGGTATCACCGGCCAAGGTGGTGCCCTGATGGACTCAGCCGTTCCCAAAAACGCAGGGTTCAACGATTGCGCGGCCTGGAAGAAGCCGAGAGGTTATACTTGCATACATTGAGGAAGGCAAGGCCTGATCTGGCTGCGAAGGTTCAGCGAACCCTGGATGAGGAGGGTCGTCCACGAAAAATGGAGTGGCGCCCCAAGCAAAGGAAAGCCGATGATGAAACATCGGCTGGCACAAACATGGTGCTCGTTCTTCCGACGACACTTAGTGCTCCACGATTACACGATGCACCCAAGGTGGGCGACAGCAAGCGCACCAACATGATGAAGTCAGAGATTGGGCTGGTCTTATCTACTGGCCTGAACGAGTAGCAAGAACACGTCAATGAGCAAACATGGCGAGGCTGATCCTTGTGATCGGCCCCAAAAATTTATGAAGGGACATTACAAAACCTTTCATCGAACAAGCAACATGGAGGCCGATTCCAGCAATCGGCCAAAATTATCCTCACCATCCATTCTGCCTGGGTTCGACATGTTATCCAACAGAGCCGATATCATCAATTCTCTTGACAGAATCGGCTCGGGGGGGCACCCAGGTGGATAAAACACGAGGATATGCAACGGAAGCGTCTCATCCTTTGGTGATGGGTATCGGAATATGGGGGCCGATGCGCTAGTCGGCCGTAAAAAAAAATTCTGAAAATTCGAAAATTTTCGAGCACAGCCGATGCAGCAGACATCGACTTAAGGATATAAAAGCTGATGCATGGCCATCGACTCAAGAAGAATGACTGTTACGATCAGAGGGTCAATGGAGCACGAAGGGGGATTTTAACGGAAGAACTCCTCAATGGAGTAGTTTAAGAGCTCGGATCCTCTCTTCAAGGGCAAAGGCCAAGAGCAGCCTGGGCGTGCAGGTCAGGTCAAGGATGGATTACATTAGATCCACCAAAGGAAAGGAGCCGATCTAGCCGGCAAGAACTGAAGAAACTCGGGGGGCAGCTCACCTTGAAGGCTCTCTGCTTTGAGAAGCCGATTTATGTTCAAATCGGCTAGCTCTGCATAAGAAGCTCCCTCAGACATGATCGAGCCCAGGTCCATACAGCTCTGTTTTGCCTTGGCTAAGACTCGGGGGGCAATGGGCCTGGTAGGTGCCCTGTTTTGAAGAGCCGATTGGAGTTACCTCGGCTGTCACTGCATCATGATCTTCTCAGGGAAGAACTGAGAAGGAAAAGCCGTCGTCTGGTACGAGGTTTGGACCGTGCTGGTGCTGCAAGAAAAGGAAGAGACTGGTTTCTCAAATTAGCCGATGGATGGTCATCGGCTGCGGGACTGCAAAACGCCACGGTCGAGAAAAACAATAATAGCCCGACTCGTCACTATCGGTCTTGGTGTGGCAAGCGGGAGGATGGGAATTGGATTAATGAAAGGAGAAATTGGAAGAACAATTCTCATTAATTCAAAGGAGCAGCTTTACAAGAAGAGCCGATGGCTCTCAAAAGAGGGATCTAGTGCCTAGTGCACTGCTACTGCTAGTCCTACTCTACTAGTCGTCGCTGTCCTCATCGTCGTCGTCGTCGAGGTCGTCGGCGCTGCTCCCAGGAAGCTCCTCGCCGCTACTGCCCCAGCCGTCGGCTGGAGCCTCCTCCTCCTCCTCGTCATCATCATCGTCCTCGCTATCCGCCCAGCCGCGGAAGCGCTTCGTTGGAGGATACCCAATGGAGGCGGAGGAATCATCTTCCTCCTCCTCATCTTCTTCTTCCTCGTCATCATCGTCGTCCTCGCTGTCCGCCCACATGCGGGAGCGCTTCTTCGGCGGGAGCCTGGCGGAGGGGGAGGCCTTGGTCCTCTCCGCTTCTCCTCCCTTCTTCTCCTTGTCAGAGGAGATGGGGTGCGCCCCGGAGCGGAGATCGTCCTCTTCTTTGTTCTTCGGCAACGGTTGGAGAGTGGTGCCCGAAGCGGAGGAGGAAGAGGAAGACATGGCTGCAGGAGAGAAGGGTTTTTGGTTTGGTGAACGAGAGCAGAGCAAGGCGATGGAGTGGTGAACCGTTTGGCACAGATAAATAAAGAGAGTGTAGTGGAGATTTAATGCCATGACGGTTCTCGAGGACGTGAGGCCGAAATTGACAATTCATACAGAGAAGCCCGGGAGGCGAGGCGTAATGATGGAAGATTCTCGCGGCGTTCGCTTCGCCACGACATGACCCGACGAAAGAAAGCGTAATGATTTTGGAAATGTCATTTCCAAAACCAGGGGGGCATGTGTTATCACCAGAATTTGACCAAGTCAGAGGTGGGCCGCGATCAAGATGGACTTGAAGAATATATATAGAGAGAATACGTGAATCGGCCTTTTTTACCAAGTTGGGCTTGTTGCCTATGTATCTGTAACATATTAGATCGCATCTAGATTAAAAGTTAGAGTTTTACCCGTGCACGGTTTAGTGCACGCCCACATTAGAAAGTCCGCTGGACTATAAATATGTATCTAGGGTTTATGGATAAAACAACAACCAACGTTCAACCACAAACAAATCTCGGCGCATCGCCAACTCCTTCGTCTCGAGGGTTTCTACCGGTAAGCATCATGCTGCCTAGATCGCATCTTGCGATCTAGGCAGCACAAGCCTGCCCACGTTGTTCATGCGTTGCTCGTACTGAAGCCTTTTTGATGGCGAGCAACGTAGTTATCTTAGACATGTTAGGGTTAGCATTGTTCTTCATATTACATGCTTTCGTAGTGCAACCCTTGCATGTCTAGCCGCCCTTACACCTATCTTAGGTGTAGGGGCGGCACCCTCCCTGAGACGGTCAACACGGTAGAGCCGGGAACACGGTAGAAACCCCCTGGCCCCAGTCCCTCAGAGCGACGGCCCGCAAAGCCTCCTGGTCGCACGCACCGATGTTTATCACAAGGGCGTGCCACCTGACCTATACCTGGTCAGGAAGGTGTGGATGATGCCTCGCTTAGTTTCCTGCAGGGCACACACGTAAACATTAAATACGAGCCTCGATCGGCTCTCGGGTTATCTCGTGAATCGGCTCAAAGAGCCGATCCACCCATGATTCAGACGGGGTGTCCGAATATATGGTGGTCCTGCTTGATCAAGGTAAAGCTAATGAGATCTACGACGATTTAGGGTTTTCACCGCATAATCGGATCATCCTACTCAGGATTGGGCCTCGCGCTCGCGCACGGTGACCATAAGCCGATCCTAGACAGGGCCTAAAAACCAACACGAGGTTGATCCCCGGAACATCCGTTCTAGGACTAGCAAACGCCACCCTACACGCCGCTGGATCCTCCGACCCCTTGTAAGGCCTAACTATTGCGGATGTTAAACTAATCCTTGATGAACAAGGAGCAACCGTAACGGATCAGATCTACTAAACTATGATCAAGCGGGTGCCGCCCCTACACCTAAGATAGGTGTAAGGGCGGCTAGACATGCAAGGGTTGCACTACGAAAGCATGTAATATGAAGAACAATGCTAACCCTAACATGTCTAAGATAACTACGTTGCTCGCCATCAAAAAGGCTTCAGTACGAGCAACGCATGAACAACGTGGGCAGGCTTGTGCTGCCTAGATCGCAAGATGCGATCTATGCAGCATGATGCTTACCGGTAGAAACCCTCGAGACGAAGGAGTTGGCGATGCGCCGAGATTTGTTTGTGGTTGAACGTTGGTTGTTGTTTATTCCATAAACCCTAGATACATATTTATAGTCCAGCGGACTTTCTAATGTGGGCGTGCACTAAACCGTGCACGAGTAAGATTCTAACTTCTAAACTAAGATGCGATCTAATATGTTACAGATACACGGGCAATTAAGCCCAACTTGGTATAAAAGGCCGATTCACGTATTTCTTCCATGCATATTCTTCAAATCTATCTTGATCGCGGCCCACCTCTGACTCGGTCAAATTCTGGTGATAACACATGCCCCCCTGGTTTTGGAAATGACATTTCCAAAATCATTACGCCTTCTTTCGTCGGGTCATGTCGTGGCAGAGCAGAGCTGCCGCAGTAATCCCCATCATGATGCCTTGCCCCTTCCACTTCTCCACGTGGCCGTAAAATTTTCCTGTTGGGCAACATCTCCTCGGAAGCTGCTGTGGCATTGAATCTCTCTCATATCCCCTTTATTTAACCGTTCTAAACAACTTGCGTCTCCTTCGTCCTCCTCGCATTAGCACCAAGAACCCTCTGTGCCGCCATGTCTTCTTCCTCTTCCTCCGAGTTTTCCTACGGGTCCGACTCCTCCCGCGAGACGCCGCCGGAAATTCGTGCCCCGGAAGACTGGGACGAGGAGAGCCATGCCTCCTCCATTTGGTCTGAGGACGACAAGTCCTTGACCAGCGGGGATGAAGATCTTCAGTTCCTCGCCGATGGGGAACTGGAGCCAAAAAGCGAGGACGACCAGTTCTCCTGGGACGGCTGCCCCACCTCTGAAGAAGAGGGAGAAGAAGACGACGACGACGACTCCCTCGAGGGCTACCCGCCGGCGAAGCGCCTCCGCATGTGGTGGGATGACGACAGCAGCGACGATGAAGACGGGGATGAAGCCCCCGTGGAGGGCTACGAGAGTAGCGACGAGGAGCCCATCGGCAGCAGTGCCGATGAGAGTTCTGAGGATGACGATGAGGGCGGTGATGGCCCGTAGATTAGGATCTAATAGTATAGGCCTAGCGAGTAGTAGATTGGTCAATAGACCCTTCTTTTGTTCTTCCCTCCTTGAGCAATCGGCTCCCCATTGTAAGAAATCCCAAGACTAATGAAGAATTCCCTTAGCTTGATTTCGCCGATTTCTTTCATGCTGAGTTTGTCGACTGTTGGCCTAATCCATGCTTAGTGACTGATGGCAACGCATCAGTTTCATGATAATCTGCGAGACAGGCCAATTTAGCCATCCCTCCAAACTAGCTGGCTTCTGCCGATGACGATGACACAGCCGATTTTAGTAAGCTGGCAACTTGATCTTTGAGCAGGCGACTTTAAAAGAGCCCTGGAACCGCCTTGGATGCTCAAACTGATGACTCTGTAACAGAACACCGCTCTCCAAACCAGCTTGGAATCGGCTCCCCAGAGCAACGACCTTTAGGGCGAGCTGCCCCCCGAGCCTTAATGAAGGCGAATCAGCCACATGTGCCGACATTAGCCTTAACTCATGACGTAGCCCCAAGCAGAGAACCTTCATTAAGGCTGAATGTGTTGCCCGTCTCTGCCCGCCAGGGGGTTTCTGACGTCAACATAAAACGAGACATTGTTCTTGAGGGTTGCAAGGGTTGCAAGGGTTGAATTTTCGGCCGACTTGTGTATCGGCCCCCATACTCCAATACCCATCATCAAAGGATGAGACGCTTCTACTGCATATCCTCGTGTTTTATCCACCTGGGTGCCCCTGAGCCGATTCTCGTCAAGAGAATTGATGGTGTCGGCTCCGTTGGATAACATGTTGAACCCAGGCAGAATGGATGTTGAGGATAATTTTGGCCGATCGCTAGAATCGGCCTCCCATTGCTTTCTCGGTGAAGGTTTTGTGATGTCCCTTCACAAATCTTTTGGGGCCGATCACAAGGATCGGTCTCGCCGCGTTTATCCATCGACATTTGCTTTTGTTACACGGTCAGGCCGGTGGATAAAACCAGCCTAACCCCGTTCTTTGTCACGTCGATGCGCTCATAGTCGTCCAAATTGATACCTGAGAGCGGCTCTTGGCCTGATGTCTCCCAAATGTCCATGCCGGCTGTTGAAACCTCGACCGAATCATCTCGCACGGACGACTTCTACTTCATCTCCATCCCACTCGTATCGTGCATTGGTGCATCGTGGATGGGATGCAACAGCTTGGCGTGGATCCAATCCCTCCCTAGTAGGACCGCGTAGGTACTCTTGTCTGTCGACGATAAAGAACGTCGTAGGGACAGTTTTTCTTCCTACGGTCGATCCACATTCGGAACACCTTGCGCGTCGATGCTTGGCCGTTGAAATCGCTCGTTGTTACGTTGGTCTTGATCGGATCCGAACCGGAGCGTCCCAACCGACGCAGCATGGAGTATGGCATAATGTTGATCGCCGCTCCGGTGTCTACCAACATCTTGTTGACATGCTGCCCATTGATGTAGCCTCGCAAGTACAGGGCCTTCAGATGCCTGTAACTTCTTTCCTTTGGCTTCTCAAAGATGACCGGCCGTGGGCCGCAGTCTAATTGTGCCACAGGTGCTTCATACAATCTTGGAGCGCTAAACTCCGTTGGAAGAATGAAGACCATGTTTGTGCCGCCCGATGTATCATCATCGGCTTTCCTCTGCTTGGGGCGCCACTCTTTTCTCTGTGGCCGTCCTTCTTCGTCCAGGGTTCGCCGGATTTTGGCGGCCAGATCAGGCCGTGCCTTCCTTAGCGTGTGCAGGTACAATCTTTCAGCTTCTTCTAACCCACGCAGACGCTGAACCCTTCTCTTTTGGGAACGGCTGAGCCCATCAGGACACCACCTGGGCCGATGATATTTATCTTCTTCATCATCGTCCTCTAGTTCCTCGAGATCTTCTACCCGAGCGGGCTCAGCATGCTTGCTCCGAGGTGGGAGAGGCCCTAGACGCTCGAACACGGACACGTTAGCGGCGTCCTTCTTCCTCTGTTTACATTCTCGGCGCTTCTCGATTGTTGGCAATCGGCTCATTCCCGAGTCCCAAGCAATGTTTGAAGAACGGACAGCTCCAGTGCCTATCCATGTTATCCTGCCCCCTTGACCTTCCTTCAGCGCGACGATTGTACCCGTCGTCGCTTCTATCATGTTGACGGTACCTCCTGATCTCTGCATCAGACCGACAATTCCTTTCATCATCTACGTCGTAGTGCCGACGTCGGTCGTGCTGCTGCTCATACTTGTTGAGGAGGTGCTTGGAGAGTAGACGTTGATACCGCACGCTTCTTATTCCCTCCCCTGTCAGGTACCGCCTGTCATCATCTTGGGGCCGGTCGCGTGGATCGGCCTCCTCTTCATCCTTGCCACGGGAGTGGCTGCTTTCTGCTTCATCTTTGCCATGGCGGCTCGCAAGCCCTGCCATGTTGACACCAAAGGAGAACTTTGGCTGGCCTATGGAGTGGCTGAGATCCACCATGTTGACGCCATGCGACGGACCTGAGTTCCTACCGAGCTTGATATCGTGCGGCCGGGCCTTCTCAGAGGAGCCGATGAGTTCGGCTTCGAGGGTTGCCTTGATCTCGTCATGTTTCTTTTTTAGCTCCTCGGGCAGATCCTCGTACTTCAGTGACCTGGTGCGTTCTTCTGACGGGGCGGACAGGTCCACTCCATCGAGCGCGCCTTCAGGTGTGAAACCCTTCCACCTGACGCCATGGGAGCGGGTTCGGTGGAAGGAGCCGATGAGTTCGGCTTCGAGGGTTGCCTTGATCTCGTCATGCTTCTTCTTGAGCTCATCAGGCAAATCCTCGTACGTGACCGGAGTGTCTTCCGCCATCTCGGATGTAGATGGCGATGTTGTGGATGTCGCAAGGTTGTCCCACCGGGCGTGCCAGAATGTGTTGACGTCAGAAACCCCCTGGCGGGCAGAGACGGGCAACACCGTAGAGCCGGGAACAACTAGGGCTGCGGCTGGCCCCGGTCCCTCGGAGCGACGGCCCGCAAAGCCTCCCGGTCGCACGCGCCGATGTTTATCACAAGGGCGTGCCACCTGACCTATACCTGGTCAGGAAGGTGTGGATGATGCCTCGCTTAGTTTCCTGCAGGGCACACACGTAAACATTAAATACGAGCCTCGATCGGCTCTCAGGTTATCCCGTGAATCGGCTCAAAGAGCCGATCCACCCATGATTCAGACGGGGTGTCCGAATATATGGTGGTCCTGCTTGATCAAGGTAAAGCTAATGAGATCTACGACGATTTAGGGTTTTCACCGCATAATCGGATCATCCTACTCAGGATTGGGCCTCGCGCTCGCGCACGGTGACCATAAGCCGATCCTAGACAGGGCCTAAAAACCAACACGAGGTTGATCCCCGGAACATCCGTTTTAGGACTAGCAAACGCCACCCTACACGCCGCTGGATCCTCCGACCCCTTGTAAGGCCTAACTATTGCGGATGTTAAACTAATCCTTGATGAACAAGGAGTAACCGTAACGGATCAGATCTACTAAACTATGATCAAGCGGGTGCCGCCCCTACACCTAAGATAGGTGTAAGGGCGGCTAGACATGCAAGGGTTGCACTACGAAAGCATGTAATATGAAGAACAATGCTAACCCTAACATGTCTAAGATAACTACGTTGCTCGCCATCAAAAAGGCTTCGATACGAGCAACGCATGAACAACGTGGGCAGGCTTAGTGCTGCCTAGATCGCAAGATGCGATCTAGGCAGCATGATGCTTACCGGTAGAAACCCTCGAGACGAAGGAGTTGGCGATGCGCCGAGATTTGTTTGTGGTTGAACGTTGGTTGTTGTTTATTCCATAAACCCTAGATACATATTTATAGTCCAGCGGACTTTCTAATGTGGGCGTGCACTAAACCATGCACGAGATAAACTCTAACTTTTAATCTAGATACAATCTACCATAATTAAAGATACACGGGCAATCTAGCCCAAATTCCCCGTGCAAGGCCGCTTCAGAGATCTTCCACGTGTAATCTTCCAAGCCCATCCTGATCGCGGCCCACCTCCTGATTTAGCCAAAATCTGGTGATAACACCTTTCCAACTACTAAGTCGTTTTTGTAGTCTTTTCTCAACGAGTTTCCATTCAGCAAGCATGAGCCTCCGGTGATGAACCGGAATGCCCAAATAGCTAAGTGGAAAGCTGCCCAACCCACATCCGAAGAGTTCGGCGTAAAGGTTGGCCTCGTCTTGGGCTTCGCCAAAGCAAAACAATTTGATTTTATGGAAATTTATTTTGAGACCTGACAGTTGCTCGAACGCTGAAAAAATTAATTTCAGGTTTGTAGCTTTTTGTAGATCATGATCCATAAAAAGAATTGTGTCATCGGCATACTGAAGAATTGATAAACCTCCATCAACTAAGTGAGGTACCACTCCTTCAATTTGACCATCAACTCTAGCACGCTCAATTAAAATTGCCAACATGTCCGCAACAATGTTATAACATTGGAGATAGCGGATCACCTTGTTTTAAACTTTTTTTGTTTGAAAGTATCGACCAATATCATCATTTACTTTAATGGCGACACTTCCTCCAAAAACAAAGTTATTAATTAAAGCGTGTCACTCCTCAGAAAAACCTTTCATACGGAGTGTTTGTTGAAGAAACGACCATTTGACTTTATCATAGGCTTTTTCAAAGTTGATTTTAAGGATAACTCCATTCAACTTTTTGCGATGCAACTCATGAATTATTTCATGCAACGTAACGACTCCATCTAGGATATATCGTCCTTGCATGAAAGCAGTCTGAGTAGGCGCACAACGTGATCTGCCACCGAATTTAGTCTAATAGTAGCGATCCATGCTGCTGATAGTGACAGACAAAAGACCAACATATGCAAACAAAAAAAGACCGTCGAATAAATAAGGAGTTGGACCGTTGGATGATTGTTTTTCTGCGGAATGTGTGTCTAGTAAGTTTGCCCATACGAAGCACAGAAGGGAGTGATATATTAAGAGCAACTGATAAAGGCTAGATTTCTAGAGGAGCCACATGAGAATTTTGTGTGCTTAACGGAACATGTGATACCAATATACCATTGGTACTATGAAAACTGAACTGGCCGAATCAATCAAAGACAATAAAATAGCTAGGAAGAACAGAAACCATGAAACCTAACATGACTATATATAATCAAATATTTATGTGATTCCTCATTGGAACATTTCACTCCCCTCTTCAAGGATGTCATTGGCCTGATACACACACAACAATACAAGGCCGATTTGAATGTATAGTCGATCAAATATTGCAGTACACTTATTTAAATGAAGAAAACATTCATCCAGAATACAATTCCAACAGTCAAATACATTCCAAAATTTTGATGAACGAATTCAGGAGTAGTTTTCGTTGTAAGTCAGATGAAAAATTGAATTCCTTACTACAAAGAAAATCTAAATGGGAGAAACATTCAGTTAGTTAATATTGCAGTGCTAATATTGCGCTGCAGCGTGAAAGGCCACTAGGAAGGTGCATTCTGTACTTCGCTTGGCAGTTGGCACTTGGCACAACGTATGTGCAGACAAAATGTATCATTACAAAATATTTCAGTACAAATAACTGATCATGCGCGCGTTTCAGAGTTACCTAACTAGATAAATGGCGTGTAAGCCTGCAGTCCTGGAGTTGTTACCAAGACGGCCAGAAATGGAGTCTTAGGTCTTTAATCCAAAAGGACCACACGCGGCGATGTCAAATCTTCCACTTAACCGTTTCAAAACCGTTTCAAAGGACCGTGTAAGCTTAATGACTGCCTTGTCTGTAAAGCAGTAGTTGGTTGGGTTTTGGCAAGGCATTCATTCTGGGGAATTGCTTCACACACGACGTTTCTTGTCCGATAACTATACGATAATAGCCCAAACCAAAACCCAAACCATAGGTGAAGCACTTTGGTGTGAACGCGAATCTGATATTCTAGCATCTTAAGCTGAGGTGATTTCCTTCTATGCATGTGCTCTAAGCCTTCCACCACTCCGTCTCTTCCCTCTACAACATGACGACTCATCTTCTTCACGATATCTTCTTTGCTCACTGGTGGAAAAATGGCTATTGGTCGCGGTTCGCAACTGCCATTAGTCGCGGTTACGCAACCGCGACCAATTAAGCGCGACTAAAGCCTCCCCCCCCCCCCTAGTCGCGGTTGCTTACGAACCGCGACTAAAGGCCCGTCTACGTGGGCGCCAGGCGACCGTCGGGACGGAGGACCTTTAGTCGCGATTCTCCTGGCCAACCGCGACTAAAGACCGCCGCAGGTTTAGGGTTTTAGCCCCCCCCTCCCCTAAACTTGTTTTCTTTTTAATTTGTATTGTTTTATTTCTTTTGTGTTTTATTTTAATTTTGAAGGAGTTTCACATATTCTACGGTACTACATACATGCATATGAATGTACAATTTCAAACAAATTTGAAATTAGAACCAAAGAGAATTCAAGAGGAATATACAATATATATTCAATATCGGATGACCAGCATATACAATTTTGAACAAGTTTCCATACATAATTTAGTGCATATGAAGTTCTACGTCCTCTACATAGTGTTCTCCTTTAGGATCGACGACTTCCCTCACGAACCATCCAGCTAGTTCCTCTTGAAGTGGTCGGAAGCGAGCTTCGGACTAAGCATCTTCCGGAGGTTATTCCTCTTGATATTGTTCTCACTCGGAACCCGCTCGGAGGTGTATCTCCGGATCATCTCACAAACATAGTATCCACATAGATTGGTCCCCGGTGGCTGAATATCCCCAGTCCCACTCATCGACCGCATAAAATGTAGCTCTTTTTTGAACTCACCGACCTTGGCATCTACGAACCGTCTCCAAACCCTACGAGGCAAAGAAAATTAAATGAACAAGAGAGTTATTAGTTACTTGATATTAGGAAATGAACGAAATAGATCGATCGATATAGAGCGCAAATGAATGAAAATAATTACTTCTGCATCATTTTTCTCATGTCGGCCCAAAGCTTTGAATCCATATTTAGAGAGTCGTGGACGAGAACTGTGGAGTCGTGAAATTTAATTACTAGCAGAATCCAGTGGAACCTGCGGACACGATACATGCACAATCATGCATAACTCATCGATTAGCCACATACCATGCATGGAGTAAACAAAAGAGAATGTGCTCAAGACAGAAACACTCACCCAAAATGGTAAGGAAATAGAATATCACTTTTGAGTTCCTGCTTATCAAGAAACCGCCACAGGTCTTCCTCCACGTCGGCGGGGTGATGTTTTAACACATATCCATTAACGATGTGTGGGTCAATGAACCCAACATCATGGATGTTCCTTACTCCGCATTCCTTGATCTTCATTCTGCATAATAGCGTACAGAACAATATAGTTAGGACATATATATAGTGCAGGCAATGAACGAGATGGGGTAGAAATAAATCACTTACGTAACGTAGCAACCGATGATAGATTTGTCGAGCTCGCGCAGATTGAGAAGCTGGAACAATTCACTCAGATGAATTGTTACATAGTAATGTTTGAAGTGATGCTCATGTCTAACTTCCGCATAAATATATTCTTTGGCGTTTTTATTTTTTATGTAACTCTTGTACCAATTTAGCAGATTTTTCATTTGTTGAGGTAGATCCTCTTCCTGCGCAGGCTCGACGAGGGGCCCATTCCGCACATATGTAATTACTCGGTTTACTCATTGGCGCCTCCTCAAGGCCTAACACCGCACGAAGAGTCATACCTAAGTTGGCCGCTTGTTCTCCGGCACTCGTTACAGCTCAATCCCTGTGCTGTCGCAGCTGCTATGATATCGGGGCATCCGGACCAGCGGCTTTCACTATGAGCGGGGCAATCGATTGTTTACTTTGTTCCCCGAGCTGGGCAACTCGTTTCCCGCTTTTTTACTTGCTAATTCTTTCTCGGCCTCCTCCAAGGCTTTCTTCTCCTGCTTCTCCGCCCGCTCTTTCTTCTCCTTCAACATGAGTGCCTCGCCTACGAAGTTCACGTGCATAGTCGTCGAGCAGATTCTTCGCGGCTTGGGACGGTGTGCTCAAAAATGACTTAGCCCACTTCTTTTGCTCATCGAAAATACTGGCTTGGGCTCGGGCTCTCTTTTCTTCTTGCAGTCCGCCTTCCATTTCTCATAATCAGCAGTCGCGGCCGCGTCGACTTCCTCGGCACTACGTTCCCAAGGCCTTGTGGGGAGAGGCTTCAGTGATGGCTCCGGTACCTTTGTGGTCTTAGGTACATAAGGGTCCGGGTTGATAGTCCAGGACTGCTTCTGCTTCTTCGCCGGAGGTGGATTGGGGGCGGCGTCTGCTTACCCGCCCGGGGCGGACTGGGGGGCGGCGGCTGCTTACCCGCCGGAGGTGAATTGGGGGGCGGCGTCGGCTCACGTGAAGGAGGTGTAGGTGAAGCACCACCACCACCACCGCCGCCGCCACCGCCACCACCACCGTAGGGGGGTGGACTTGTTGGCCTTGGCACCTCGCCTGGAAACTTGATAAACTTCTTTTGCCATAGAATGAAATGGCGCTTGACATCTCTAAGTCTTCTCTCCCCTTCAGATGTAGCAATGTCAATCTCCAGGTCCTCAAACCCTGGGACTATGTCCTCCACCGTGACACGAGCATAGCCATCTTGAATCGACCCGACGTATTTCGATATTAAAACTGACTGTGCGCGCCCGTTTGTGTCAGCCCTTGGACGCGAAAATATCCTTTGGGTCACGACTGTATGTTTGTGTATGGAGGTGCCCCGAGCGGCATGAAGCATTTCACTGTTGACCCAAACTTATTTTTCCATTGTATCACATTAAAAATAAAAAACATGAAAATTAAAAAAGGCCATGGCCTGCTAAAACCCTAACCCTAGAATATGATTCGTCGTCGTTGGGGACCTAAGACAGCTTGACGAAGTTGGCGACCGGTAGAGGAAATGCCGGTGTGGCCGGTGGTGGAGGTGGAGCGTCCGCTGGTGCCCACGCGGGCTGAGGTGGAGCGGCTGCTGGTGCCCACGCGGGCGGAGGTGGAGCGGCCGTTGGTGCCCACACGGGCGGAGGTGGAGCGGCCGCTAGTGCCCACGCGCTCGATCTCTTCTTCCTTCTCTAGGCCGGAGTGCGTCATCGGCGAGATGGGCACCAATGCAATGTTGAGGCTCCACCCGCCTGGTAGCTGCATGTCCCGCTACACGTCCCTCCACCCCGTGCACGGATGCTAGTGCTCGTAGAACATCCGAGCGACATCGGAAAGGAGGGGGACCCTCATCCGTGGTTTTTTCTCCTTCGCCGCCTTCGGCGACCATGCCTCATGGTCGTTCTTCTTTTTTCCCATGGTGTTGTGGCGGCGCGGTGCGGCTGTCGGTGTGTTCGGGTGGAAGCGTGGCTCGGGAGGTGACGATGACAGGATGTTGCCAACGCAAATTTTACATCCACACGGTCGCAAGCTAACACAGAGCGTCCGTTTACGTCGGGCTGTTAGAGATACCCTACGCCTGCAATCGTTCGGAGTAACCGGGCACAAGGGAGAATAGACGTCGATTTGTTTTAATGGATTGGTCTTGGGCACAGCAGTTCAGCTTTCTCCTGGGCTTAGACGTTGGTTGAGCAAGTTTTCGCTTATGCTAGTCAGAAAAGTGGAATCCTTCTTGAAGCCACGCTGCCATCGTATAGTCGTCGGACGCGTTTCGTCATATGTATAGCAGACCTCTTCATTCTGCGGGTAAACCGGTCGCGAGAAAAACAGGTCTCTTTAATTTGCTGGATATGCGCGGTACTCTGTCTGATAACCACCAAAAATAACTTGACAGTTGCTCATTTTTCATGCTGGGAGACAAAAGAGTGGCACGTTTTCATACATCGATCATAGTACTGGTAGTCTGGTACCGATCGATACCTGCATTTTACTGGCAGGAAATTCTACGTCCATAGGAGGGCTTAATTAAATAGTCTGACGCGGAAGCTTTAGAGCAAGTACAATAAGACTGACTCAGCAGGCTATAAAAATTAAAATAGTGTTGTTTTACTTAGCTGGATGATAGAAAAGTGGAGAGAGAAGAGAGATGGGCTCTCATGCAAGAGCCAGCTCTTGCACGTGCTCCTAGCCATTTTGTGAGTATGTGTGGTGAGCCTTTTACACATAAAGTTATCAATCCTTAAAGCTAACTATTGTATAAGCTGACTATAGCTGACCTTATAGCCAGCACCCGGCTGCACTATTGAAATTGCTCTTATCAGGAAAAGCGTCTCTAGACATCATAGTTACATAAATTTGAAATATGGTTATGACCATCAGGGATTTCTATTACATGACCGAGGAGCAACACTCCAGGGGTTGGACTCAGCAAGTTCACTTTTCTTTTACCGTATCTCCAGCGGGCAAAAGCCAGCCAACACTTCATTACATCACAAAGGTTAACATATTGAGCAGAATGCTCAATATTAGAACCAACAAACAATAAACATTCATCGAATCGAATGGAAGTGTGCATGCCTTTTACCCTTAAAAATAGACAATTGTGAAAATACAAAATTTTGAAGGAAAAGAGAGAGGTTGGGAGAAAGTTTAGAGAGAGAGAGATTGGGAGAAAGTTAACCGTCCTACGACCTTTGCCCTGGTCACCATTTTCCTTGAACCTCTTAGGTTTCTCAACACTAATTTCCTTGATCCGCTTAACGTTCTCTAATGCCACGTTTCAGAACCATCCTACGACCTTTGCCCTGGCCGGTCACCATTTTGTATCCCCTCAGCTTGTGCTAGTGAGGCGGGTCACTCAGCATGGAAGATCCGCCCAAGTAAGACATATTGCCACCACCAGTTTGCAACACTTTCCTTCGGCTTCTCTCAGCATGCCACACACATTTTTTGTTCTCCAGATCTCGGAGGTACCCGATACTTACTGCGAAGTCATACAGGCCCATCGGTAGGACACCCACTCCCTGAACAGCAGATGTCCTGCAGATGGGTCCCTACGACTTAGCAGCAAGTATCGGCTACCTCTGGGATCTGGAGAATAAAACGGTGTGCGACATGCTGAGATAGGGCTGAGAGAAAAGTTTTACAAACTTCCGGTGGTAATTTGGCTCACTTGGGCGGATTTTCAAGGCCCAATGACCCTCCTCATGAGCTCAAGCTGAGGGGATATAACATGGTTACCGGGGCAGAGGACGTATTTAGGACTGTTCCAAAACGCTACTATAGAGGAAGTTAAGCGGTTCAAGAAAGCTAGTGTGGAGATTGGTGAGGAGACTGAGAGGACCCCCGGCCACAAGGCGGGACTTGAGGGAGATGGCAGGGGAGCAGAAGTCGGAAGACGCGCGCCGTGGAGGTAGATAGGTGTTTTCCGCGGAGGGAGTGGCGGGTTCTAGTTCTGGCTCTATACTTGGGCTTGCTGGTGATTTGGTGGCATTGGCCTTCTGCTATCAGTGATGTGTGTGCCTCTCGTTATCGAGGTGGTCTTATATAGAGGTTGACGGCAGCCCGCAGAACTGCTCCTCCTCCATCTGTGTGGCACATCGCTCTGCTGCCACCCATGTTCGCCTCCACATCATCACATGTGATTGATTAACCGTCGTCCTCGCCCGGCACCGCTAGCATGTTTCCCGTGATATGCAAATCGTACCTTTGGGCTCATGCTGAGGCATGGTACTGGTACACTGATGACTGATAGGGACCATTGGAAAGTTGAGGCGATCCTTGCAGTTAGATGGTTGATACGCGCTGACAGGGACACCAAACCGAATGGCGCAATTAACTGTACCTGCTACGCACCAAGTCACAAACTCACAACCTATAGACACAACACATAGAGGCAGGATGGTGGTTCTTACTGAGACATGTGTCGACTGTCGACACTAGATTTAGATGTGCGCCTTGGCGCACGACCCCGTAGAATTTGCACCAATTTACGGTTTGTATAAAATTGATGAAAATCAGGTAAAAATGAAAATACAATTTTTAGATTTTACAAAATAAAGCTGGTAAGATGAAATTAGGACAATGCACACAAAATCATGAATGAAGTAGCAAACGCTTATATATAATCAAGAAAATAGGAAATAGAGCAATATTTTGGGGCTTGCCATGGTTCTCGGCCTGGTAAACAATTTGTAAAGTGCTATATTAAGCATCTGTAGATATCGACAGTAATAAAACATCAAATGAATAAAAAAAACTATTTGATAGGTCAAACAATATGTAATTAATACACATTTCAAAGGTTGTTGGTTCTATAGCCAGACTTCTCCATCGAAATGATGTTTATGACATGCTATGAGAGAGAATGTCGCCGTCACTTCTCGCGTCGCCCTTGGTGGGTATAGTATTGTTAATTGCTTTGGAAACTGCGGATGGTGAGCGCCCCCTTAATCATGACCCTAGATGGAATCTCACCGACATCCGCATGCCAAGTTATGAACATTAACATATACATAGAGAAACATTTGTGAATTAGGAGCCCGACTTGGCATGTGTTCCCGGTCTTTGGTAAAAGATTTGGCAATCACTATATTAATCGTGCATAAAAATATATAACTGACTAAGCTGACTAAGCTATAAACGAAGAACACACATGACTTAGTCATTCTAAAATGAAATATAGAAACAACCAGTATCCTTGGATTCAATTCTTAAATGGTAATTAGAAAACGAAATGTAAATGAAAATGGTACACTCTTATGTTACAGATAGACATGTAACAATGTGTTTGCGACTGGGTTTTTAAAACTATTAATTTCTCCTATGCATTGTGTGTAGCGATGGAACAAATAGATACACTCAACTTAGTGAAAAAAATGATGGGTCTGGCTCACTTCTAAAAACATGCAAGCCACAACTTTGCCCTGTTTACTTGCGTTTGGAGACATCCTGAGCTTTGTCCTGGTGCACCGACCTAAAACACCACATCAGGACCATCTATCGGGTTTTTATTGTACAACCCATATCCCTCTTTTACTGAGCATGCATCAGACGCCATTTTTTTTTGGAACAGTGGAACTTTCTGAGAAATTTCTTGACCTTGCAAGCCCGGCAGGAACCCAACAGATTCACCAAAGCCTACAGATGGGCAGGAAAACAGAAGTTTCGAGGTGGAAGCCTGTAACTTTGTGTATTAGTAAGGAATATCGAACCATCTAAATGTTCAAATTATGAGGCCTCAGCTGGCTGAGGACAATATGTAACACGATGAGTTCCATAAGCCATCAATTCTTGACCTGGAAAGACCCTGGGGAGCTTACCAGCTACCACGTAGTCCAATGACCATTTAAAAATACGATTTTGAGTGCTTATTGTGACAACCAATTTGTTGGTTTCTATTAAGAAATATAAAACTCTATACAACTAAAGTATATAAATATGCCAAAATGTACTAAATATCATATAGCTTTCTCCATTTCCACCAGTGAACAAATCACTTTATAGGTACCTTCTTTATTTGTGAGATAATATGGGATATATTGCTCATCTGACAATGTTGAGGGGTGGCTTGAATTTTGCTAAGTCATACTGATGCTAAACTATTTAATTGGAATTCACTAAAAAAAGAATATTCGGAGTATTTTTAACCAATAGAAGTTTGATTATTATGAAAACTATTGACTTGAGGCATGGAAATAAAACCCAGAAGTTGCACTGTTTAGTACAACCTCTTGTCTCTAGCTAGCTGTGAAGCTCCCCCACAAATATATAGAGCATGTACCAATTGATACTAAAATAAACTCATTTTCTTTAGTCCACCCAAAAATATATTGTTTGCTACTGATCTACAAACTCTAGCAACAAACTAATGTTATGTGAATGCAGGGTATAACTGGTTATATTGAGCTGGACAACCTTTTTTATTTTCTATTTCTTTTACTCAAGTTCATTTTTAATCTAGAGCCAGCCTATTTGCCCCAAGCTTGTGGTTGACATACCACTTTCCTATGCCCATAAGATATATTGATGTCGGTAAAGGTTGAGAAAAATATTTGTAGAGATAAGGAGCAGAGGACAAACCTGATGAAATTCAGAAACTTAACTAAATCCAAATGACTAATTACTTGGGCTGCCTACCTCTACATAGTTTCCTTGTCAGGCACCTGAAAATTTCCAGTGGCCGGCAAGAAAGTAATTTTTTTTAGTTCAAAACAGTGTACCGAATAGAATGCCATGTAATGTTTGACCTTGATTTCCATATTATGCAGCAATGCATGCATAGTTCATAAATAAAATAATACGCAACTAAATCTGAAATTAATGAGCGCGCTACCATGGTAAAGGAAAAAAAGGTAATGGATTGCTTCATATTCAAGGCTGGTATTGATTTGAGCTGCATTTTTATTATTATGGTCTCAATGTATATCACATCTACTAATTAGGCCTCGTTTTGGTGCTCTGCAAATAAAGAATGATGTACATTAAATGAAATTTTGGCAACTTCAGTTCCAAGCAGAAAATGAAACATACTAAATTTAACGGATGGCATAACTATAACAGTACGTATACAAATGGTTATACTGTGTGAATATAACAATATGATAGAAGTCTTAAGCAGAAGAAGCACAGTCAGCTACTCTGAAAGCAGTTGTTGACACCACCAGAAAAAGAGATGTTGGCAGCACATCATGTTAGTTCAGGACAATATAACGTCCCCAAGAGGAATACAGAAATGGTAGCTGACCAGCTCAATGCTCAAGAGTCAATAAAATAGAAACATTAACAGAAACCATTCAGATCCATCAAGTGGTTCAAACAAACTCATAGCAAGCTACTACATGGTTGGTGCAAACTGATTTCTAAAGGCCAATTAAATATGGCAACGATGCATGGAAGTATTGCGCCACCACGAAAGGTTAGTTTTGATGCCATTCATAAACTTCAAGAGAATGGAGTGATAACAATACAGTACCTTGGTTTGCTTGAAATACTTCTTTGTTTCTCACTATTTTCATTGTTTCTGAAGTCTGACATCACAACCAATTAAGAGAGAGGTGCCTAAAACATGAACAGGAAGGGCACTTGCTAGTCAGCACAACATGATAATATCAGATAATGATCTCACCCAATCAGGTTGTGTATTACCTGATATACTATGTAATGTGTGCATGTATGAAGAATATGAAAATAACACAAAATAACATTGGAATCAAGGGAGCGTCCATCCCTTATTCATTCTCCCGGCTCATTATGTCAAAAAAGGCCATAGCCAGCTAAAATTAGGATTTGAGCTATCAATTACCTTTTTTTTTATTAAAATCCTGTTGTTCAAATTTTAGGCTGACCAATGGCTTTCTTGACTCAGTTGCTAATTCTACACGGGAATCGGAATCCTTTTGAAGAAGCACAAAACTTGTTCGTTTATGCATTGACTACTTTCTGGTACTAAAAAGTATTGTCAAGCATAGATGTCTCAAGTCAAGTAATTGGTCTTTGATCAAACGTCCCATGTGTAAAATTATGGTGAAGATCTCACAACATGCTGGTTCCTCTCTTTATTTCATACTGTAAAAGAAAGCAAAATAGATAGAAAAGGGCGCTTGATATACTTATTGGACGTGTTTTCGATGCTATATTTAGGTAATAAACAAAAGAGGCAACCAGCAGATCAATTATATGTGCAATCTAGGTACAGAATAGGAAGTATATAACTAATTAGCTAAAATGCCAAGGAACAAAATACCTAATTATATGTCCACTCAAACCTTTGCAGCATAAACAATTTTTATCTTCATCTATTCTGTACATTGTTGGCTATAATCCTAGAGGATCTGAAATTCAACATGAATTAGAAACAAGAGGGGCTAGAGAATGACCCCAACCACACCCAGAGAAAGGAACAAAAGCAGGTTCTGCGAAAGAAATATCATTGGTAATGAAGAAAAAAATCAAGAAAGAGAGATACAATAAAGCATATTCTTGCTGGCTTGAAGCTTATTTTGAGTCATAGGGTTCTGGAGATAGATAAATATATGCTCTTAAATCATGTTTACATAAAAGTAATAGAGAAAAGTTCTGTTTATCAGGATGGTCCAGTCCAAAATCTATAAGCATAAGACACTTGGAAAGTGACCCCATTTGCCCTCATACATCTGTAGTAATGCCTCAACTAAGGATGTAAACCATCCGAATCAAACATAAAAGTGGGATCACTCAATATCTTATTCTCAGCTCTTGACCCATCGCAGGAACACAGAGAAAGCAAAAATAAATGGGCAAGATAAATGCATACTGTACCTTCTAGCCTCATAAAGGCTCTGCTACAAAAATCAGACACTTAAAACTTGAACTTTCTTTTCTAACACCTGCAATGGAACAAATAACATATAGATCATCACAACCTAAGACTATATATATGTAGCTCACATCTATCACAAAATAAGTCCATTTTTCTACCGAGGGAAAATATATCAATTTAGATATATTCTCCACGTGTTCAATCATGAAAAATGCCCCATTAAGTGTCCTGGTACCTACTATTATGTTTCTCCATCTGAATAATTCTATTTGCTTTTCTGCTTACTATCTCTGTTGTATCATTTGCTTACTTATATTATCTTATAAACAGACTGGTTCTGAAACACTTCCCTTAGACACCGCCATCAGTTGTTAAACCCCTGGACCTAGGTGCGCTTTTACATGCTCCATATTCATGTGTTGAATTATGTGCTCGAAGAATTCCTTTCATTAGGTCTGAATATCCTCTGCCATTTTCTTCAGCGATTTAAGCAATGTTACTGGTTCGTCTGTGAAGAAAGCCTTGTAGTTCCGGGAATCGCATCCTCGTGTTCAGGCTGAAGCTGTGCTAGAATTGGAATTCGAGGCTGTGTCGAACCAGGTACCTACATGCAAACCAATAGCTTTATGTCAGTTTGGTTTACCTGTAGTTGATGATCTGAATACTCCACCTGCCTCAACAGCCACAGCTCCAATAGATAATAAGAGGCTGCTTCAATCCAATAGATGGTAAGAGCTCTGCTTGGTGTGCCTTGGTGTCCTATACTAATGAAAGATGGTTAGCATGCAGGTAGCTAGTTCGACACAGCCTCGGAGTTCGACACAACAAATACAAACACAATCAAAATAGAGGCAACGCCATATGCAAGCTACTGTATTAGGACCTCAAAGAACATGCAAAACACAAACATGATAACTGAGTGTATAATACATTTGAAGTTGCAATAACCAGAATCTATCTATTTTTTTGCCAAAACAACTATATATAGATCATAAACTTGTGTCACCTGTTATACACACTAACATTTTGATCTTTCTCTCAAATATCCAAACGGCTCATGTTCTCATAACCCTGAACCTAAAACATGAAACATCATGAGGTAAAACTGTATAGATAACTGATGTTGCAAGCTGATGAAGAGAGATGAGTTTACAAGCTCCTCTTGAGAAAATATTCATAGGTATATACATGAAGACATTTGAGAAAAGCCAGCTCAATCTTTAGCGAGTACAAAATTATTAATGTAGGTACCTGATGGTAATGCGACCACCATAACTGCTGCGGTGGCCGGAGATGCCACGGAGCGGGACCTGGACAGGTAACTCTTCAACACGTGCGACTGAAAATCACAAACCAAATCAAATCTCACACATCAAAATTAAAAAGAGTACCGCAGTGGAGTCATAAAAACTGAACAACCATATGCATTGAAACATACGTGTTGAAATTATATCACATCTGGTAGAGGGGAAGGGTGAGGGCAATTTGATATGACACTCGAGAAGAATGGGTGCATGAGGATGAGGTGCTTCATAAATAATATGGTAATTCATTTGAAATGGGGAGATTCCTTCCCATCCTAATCTCACTTTTTTTGGTACCAACCTGTATTTGACAATAAGAACAATAGTATGCTATTTTTAATTGCTCTCTGAAACAACCCATTCCTACACATGTAAGATGCACGAGCTGTTTTAATTGTTTTACACTGTTATAAATAGATAAATTTGAGTATGCGAAACTCATAGACTAATATTATTTGTGTACAGACTAAGAATCAAGGAGCAAATTGCAATGATAAATTTTCTCGGGGGCATCATAAATAAAAGGAAGCAGTATCTGGATATTTCATTGATAAAAATCATGGTCAGCCTGAGAGTAAAGGCTCTAAACTCAAAGCACATTATGGGTTTTAGTTCAGTGGTTATATCTAAATCAGAGAGGAAATATATTCTTCAGTCAACTGTGCCTTATCATTGTATTGATGGAGAAACCGGCATATGCCTGATACTATATGGCACACGCATAGTAATAACAGTATAAAATTCTTAGCTGCAAGTTAGATTACATGTTCTTGTATAATTTAAAACATCAAGGCCAACTGCATTTATTGTTTACTCGCATAATTAAGCATACTTTCTTATATAAACAAAATGCATCACATAAATATGAAAAATAATCAAATAGATAAAAAAGAATTAATCAAAGAAACTTGGCTCGC
The DNA here is from genome assembly GCF_022539505.1 of Lolium rigidum. Taxonomy (NCBI): domain Eukaryota; kingdom Viridiplantae; phylum Streptophyta; class Magnoliopsida; order Poales; family Poaceae; genus Lolium; species Lolium rigidum. Next base: position 50,977,005 of record NC_061509.1, read on the forward strand.
CTATTAAATGTGTTGCAGTTCAATTCTGATATTTTCTTCAAAACTAAAACACGTGCCTCGTCTTATTTCCTCCTTAGTACAAAATCCTACCCCTGAAACATCCAACAAGAAAACAATGCACATATAGTTCAGCCTTCAAATAACATGAATTAAGATAATTAAGGGAGAGAAAAATATAAGATATATCTTTAATTAAGGCCATCAAACATGAGTATATGCACAAGCCACTAATAAGCTGAGAAGCCCAAAATATAAAGCCGGGAGAAGCCAAGCTGCATGAACAAATCCAAAGTACCAACTCCAGCAGAGCTACATGGTGGAATGGGAAGGGGTTGAAGGAAACTCAACTCGGTTCCATGCTCGCCCCCTAGGAAGTGGGACGAAATGCATGTGCGAAGTACATGTCATACTCTGGATTCAATGCAACCATCAAGACTATACCTTTCATAAAATGCATGTAGTTCCTAGGTAAAATCTGGTCTATGTTTTCTGCTCCACATCTCCATAGCAGCATATGCTTCTGCCACTTTCTCACATAGCAAGCACCTACACTAGTAGAAAAACCCCCCTTTAGTACCGGTTCCAAAGGGCCTTTAGTACCGGTTTTGGAACCGGTACTAATTATCCGGTACTAAAAGCCTCTCACCTTTAGTACCGGTTCCTTACGAACCGGTACTAAAGGTGCCTCCACGTGGGCACGGAGGAACCCGTGGGGCTGGAGACCTTTGGTACCGGTTCGTAACACGAACCGGTATTAAAGCCTATTTCGTTTAATTTTTTTTCATTTTTTCTAATTATTTTTCACACCCTTTTTTTCACGGCCTTTTTTTTTCTTTTTTTCAGAATTACTAGTATTTCCGTTAGTCTCTAACTACACTTAATCTCTAGTCAAATTACTTACCCGTAGTCAAACTTCCCGGTCGGTCACCCATCCTCACACTACTCCCGCACTAGCACGCTTAACTTCCAAGTTCCATCCCGTTCCACCTCCAAGTGCTTCGCGCGCATGTATGTGATAGTAGTATCATATCAATCCTATTAACATGTTGGTCGATGTCACACTTTTTATCGTTTGAATTCCAAATAATTCTTTTAATAAACAAAAGTAATGATGTAATAATAATGTTGAATAAATAAATAAAATTAACTTTTTTAATTTTTTTTAATTTTTAATTATTTTTTAAAAAATTAATATTTTTTGCAAAACCTAAAACTTGAAATAATTTGATAAAAGTAATAGTTATATGTTAGGACTCAAAAAATCTTATAATTAATATTTTAATTTTTAAAAAAATAAAAAATAAAAAATTCTAAATTTCTGGAAAAAAACTAAAATCTTCCTGCTTTCATATTTTTATTTGGAATTTTGAGAATCTAAAAATTGGCTAACCGGGTAAACCCATGTGAAATCGGATGTAACTTTTTCCCAGGATTTTTTTGATATATTATACGTTTTTTTTCGACGTCGTATGCAAAAGTTATTGCGGTTTTACCATTTTTCAAAACTTTTTTGCAAAAAAAGTAAAAATTCAAATTTGTTAATTTTCCCTAATAGTAGGTTGCATAACATACAAGAATCTGAAAACATTTTATTTTTTGAATTTTCTATCATTTTCTTTTCTATTTTACAGTGTCAAAAAAGGCGATCCACGGGGGGGTGGGGGGGGGGGGTGTGGAGCTGCGTGTGGGAGCAGAAAAACCTTTAGTACCGGTTCGTGTCACGAACCGGTATTAAAGGTCCTTACGAACCGGTACTAAAGGTCTGGGCAGTGCAACCGGTAGTAATGCACCCTTTAGTACCGGTTCGTAAGGGAACCGGTATTTATGGCTTAGATGGATGAGAGGTTTTCTACTAGTGCTACTGGCAAGATATGAGGAACTCTCATTTATATGCAATCTCATAATTTTGTTAAAGAACAAAATAATAACAAAATATATGAGGGAATATGATTAACTACATGTTGCCAGAGTTGGAAAAATCACTGCTCAAATAGAATATATGTCTCAGATTTGAAAATATCTGCCAAAGTTGGAAAAATCACTGCACCAATATTCTAAACGAAATCTTGCAAACAATAAAAGTTATAACATCAACAAAACATCGTCCAGACTTTTCATGTTTAGGTCATAATTTAATTCAAATTTTAAAAATGGCTAAAGTTGCACAAAAGATCACTCCATGCAAAAAAAAAAAAAATCAGTTCTGGACATTACACTGAACTGACCGCTGCAAGCAAACCGTCCAACCAAACTGCACAATAGATACTCTATGGAAAGTCTGAAACATATTCTACAACTTATATTTAAAGAATAATTTGAAATTATGGACATAATTCGAGTAAAAGATTAGTGTCTTGAGGCATCAGCAAGAGTACCTCCTCTAGCTGAACCTACTGACCAGGTTCAGAACAACATAAGCTAGAATTGTATTAGTTTCAGGTAGAGAGGGAGCTAGCAAACTCCAACTAACAGAAGGACCTCGGTAAATGAACATGCATTGAATCAACTTCTCACTTTCATGATCACACCAAGATATCTTTTCTTTAGAGGTACATATCTGCATATATTCCAAATAAATGCAGAGGTATACGAAGAAAAGTACCCCGGACAACAACAGAATCAAGTGTAACAGGCCAATTGCAGAGACAATAATCATTAGAAAATCATTACTGCGTAATTGATAATAAAAGAAATACACAGAAGCAGACCAAACATGTGGAGGAGAACAGGAACAACATGGCTCCCCTGCAAACAACCAGATGTGTCAAGAATATTGGTTACTTCTCTGAAAATGCAAAGCGATACTGGTTTAAATCTGTGGATCTTCGTTCATGCACATGAATTTTGATCAAAACTTTCGAGAACATGGACATCTTCATTAAAACATTTGATGAATGATAACCGAGGGAGATAAAAAAAATCGCAGCAAATCATATACGTAACTTCAGGAATACTAAGGCATAATGTTAACAATTTTAGAAAAACTTTCTTTAGATAAAAGGTAAGACCAACATATTTTTTGGTTGAACAAATGACCTAGAATGAAAATGAAAAGCAGCAATACAAAATATAATTACATAATCATTACAGATCTGTAGATATGACTCATAAGCAGCTATGAGAAGTAGAACATCTGAACTCACCTGGGCATGAAAGAAGGGATTAGGGACAGACCAACATCATCTTATTTGCTTCATACTCGATTATTTTCCGCAATAGGAGCATATAAGCTTCACTATAAGATGAAAAATATATGCAACCGGTGTTATATATTATAGAGCTATAAACAAATTTTTATAGAAAGCAACAATGTAAAGCAGAAATTCGTCTTGGCTCCCGGGAGCATTTGCTCCTGGATTTTTGGGGAGCAAATTTTGTTTTTCAAAACTTTTCAAAAAAATTCGAAAAAAATCATGCACGTACCTGACCATGGCACACACCACCTTGTGAAATGTCGTTGCGAAATGTCATCGTATGCATGCTGGAAAAAAATGACAAATTTCCAGATCTGAGATTCATATTTTTGGATCTCATGTGATGTCAGAAATTTGTCATTTTTGTCCAGGGCGCATACGATGACATTTTGCAACGAAATTTTACATGGTGGTGCGTGCCATGGTCAGGTACGTGCATGATTTTTTTCGGAAGTTTTTGACAAGTTTTCGATTTGTTTTAATTTTTCGAAAAAACCGGGAGCAAATGCTCCCGGGAGCCAAATCGCCGCTCCCAATGTAAAGTGTCATATTAATTTAGTTTTGTAATCTGAAGAAAATGTTGTACGGAAATAACCTCCATAAATATGGCAGGTACACCTATGTTTGACGCTCATACGTACATATACAATAGCATTCCGAAAGAATCCAAGCAATCAATATAACATCTTCCGAAAATACCATATGCATATTTAGGTGGGTACCGATCAATAGGACCGTGCAAGTAAGATACATACCTACTCTGGCCAGTAGACCAGAGGCACAAACTAAAGGCTCACCAGATATATGTATTTCAGGATTCACCCATAGATCTGTTACTTCCTCTTCCACTTCCTCTTCGCTTCTCTTCTCCTCTCCAAGTGAAATTACATGATATATCTCAGTGGCTGCCAAAAAAATTGTTTATCTTAGTACAGAGTTCAGAACATAAATAATCTTGAAATATTACATATCTTATGGAACACTACTCCACAAATACTATATGGCATGGTAAGGAATAGACACAATCTTTACAGGCAGTAAATAGGAAGGGTGAAAGGAAATAATGTGTGCCTTAAACTCCCTAGCTCTGCATCCTCTTCTGCCAGAGATTTCCTTCTGAAGTGTTGCTTGCACCTCCTGCACTGCACTAAATCTAGAATAGTGAGACGAATCAAATAGACCAAACCTACAGAGAAAAATGGGGACTTACCGACGAATCGTGCAGCAGTAGTGCCATCCACGGCCTCCTCACGCCGCTGGTTTCGTGGGATGTCACGGCATATCGGCGTGAGCTCATGGAGAGTGAGGAGAGGAGGAGGGCAGCAGGGCGGAGCACACAGCAGCGACAGACATGCCGACAACAATAGCGCCATGGATGGCCGTCTCGGGTGCATGCTCCTGCTGCGTTGCATCGGGTAAGATGGCGACGTCGCTGGTGCCATGTCGTCCTCCACCTCGATGGGAGGATGGAGAGGCGGAGCACAGCAGCAGCCCGCCGCGCACATGCCCCTCTGTCACCTGCTGGCCTCGCCTTGGTCGCCAGCCCGCCCCGCGCATGCCCTTGCTCACCCGCGCGCGCCTGCTCGGGAACCCGTGGAAATGGGAGGAGGCGTCACGTCGCTGGCTTCGCTCCATTGGAGCCAAGGAAGAGAGAGGGGCGGGAGCTGGCAGCGAGTGGGGTGGGGATTGGCCTAGGGTTTGAGGAATTGGGAGAAGAACCATGGGGATTGGGGGAGATGAATCGTGAGTGGGGATTGGGGAGAGAGAAACGTGAGTGGGGATTGGGTGGGCAGCCAACCCTTACGCCTGCAGCCATGCGTAACTAACTGGAAACCCACCCAAGTGACTGACGAGTGGACCGGTCGAGCTGCGGGTCCCAAATACAGAAGGAGGCGGGTAGAAATTGGCTGTTACATGGTTTCACCTAGGAAGGTCTGACGAGCTGCTGGCATAGAATGAACGGACGAGATCGACCAAATGAACCCAGCTGGTAGGATCCGACGGCCACGAAGCTGAAATCGTTGTGAGACCCCCTATGGGGGGCATCAATTATACCTTCAGATGTGTCGACTGTCGACATGTGTACAGAAGCCTTCTCCTTGCATATGTGAAAGAAGGATACGGAAAAGTTCTACAGAAGAAAGAAAATGAAAAGCCACATATACTAGGTTATACCGGTGTTCATCTTCAAAAAAAAAAAAGTTATACCAGTGTAATATTTTCGTGGCTCACTAGTACAGTTCGAATCTTTTAATTATGGCTCCATCACATATGGAAGGCTTTATCTCTGTGCGGACGTAAAATCCTAGCTTCAATATAGGATAATGATGTATATCAGGCGGAGGCAGACGCGGTCGCAGCCTCCGGGCGCTGCGCCGTTGGATGGCCTTCACGTTCTCAGCTCATGACACATACTATTGTGGGACCCGCCCACGTTCTCAGCTCCCAAGTCAAAGACGGCAATCCGCTCTCTCCCCCACGCCTACCTTATCCTGTTGCTCATCGTCCTCTCCCCACCGCTCGTCTTCACCAATTCCTCTCTGCTCTCCTCTCGATTCTCTCCAGCGATAATCATCAGGGGCGCCACGACGGCTGGCGCTGCTCTCACCGGCGGTTGGCGCTGCTCCTCGTCGCCATAATGCGCTCTATCTTCGCCGTCGGACCACGTGCCTGCTCTGCCGCCGGACCACGTGCCTGCTCCGTCGCCGCCCGAGCTGCAAGCTTTTTCGGCGGTGCTGCACGAGCTGCAAACGGTATCGCCGGGAGCTGCAAAGGGCAGCCGCACGAGCTGCAGAGGGTCGCGCCGGCAGCTGCAAAAGGCGGCCGTGAGCTGCAATGGGCGGCCGCACAAGCTGCAAAGGTCTCCGGCACGAGCTGCAAAGGGCAGCACCGGGAGCTGCAAAGGCCCCCGCATGAGCTGCAAGGGCAGCGTCGGGAGCTGCAAAGAGCCGCGCCGGGAGGGCATGAGCTGCAAGGGCAGCGTCGAGAGCTGCAAAGAGCCGCGCCGGGAGCTGCAATGAGCAGCCGCACGAGCTGCAAGGGCAGCGCCGGGAGCTGCAAAGGGCGGCCGGACGAGCTGCAAAGGCCGTTCGCGACTGCTTCAAAGCGCGGTCGTGCCTGCTGCAAGTTCATATGCTACTGGGTTGGTCTTCTCCGGCGACGACGGCTGCTGTGAGGGCATCGTGGCACGGAGATGGTTTTCATCTTCGATGCCGGCGACTGCTGCAAGGGGCGCCGCCGCAGGCGGCTTCACGAGGCCAGGATAGGTTCTCCGGCAAGTCTAGGACAGATTCTCCGGCAACGTCCGGGACAGATTCTCCGGCGACGACCATAGCTCACCGGAGGAGCGACGCCGGCATGGGGTGGGGTTAGCGCGGTTTGTGCGGCAGTGGGCAGCACCATGTGCGGGAGAACGCAGGAGCAGACATTTTTTTTCCGTTGCTTTTGCGTTTTTTTTGGGTGAAAGGACACGTGTCAGACGGGGAACCCGGAGGCTGGATGGTTTGGAGCCTCCGGAGGATTGTCAGCACCGCCCTTCAATATATCCACCGTGTCCCGGCTACACAGGCGCGCTCCTTCGCGTGGATATTTTGGCTTATGGAACGAAAGTAAATTATCGCACATGGCCCACTTAAATGGAACCATCCCGTCCGCATTCGTGAAGTTCATTGCACGATTCTTGTAAGAAAAAACATGTGCAACATATCTGCTGCGATTCACGTTTTTTGACTGTTTTGGTTTCGTGGCGTCATTAGATCGGCAGAAAACATTGGTTGTGTGTGTAGTGTATTTCCGCCAAGTTATATCCTAGGATTCCGGCGCGGCCGCGCGGGTACCCTGTTCGCCACTGGTAGAAAAAGAGGCTTCCGTCCAGCCCCATTAGTCGCGAAAATATAGGAACCGCGATTAATGGAGTCTTTAGTCGCGGTTCGGGAGGCGAACCGCGACCAAAGGCTCGGGCCCAGGGCGCTCGGTGGCCAGCTGGTGCACATGAGGGGCTTTAGTCGCGGTTGGCCAGGCCAACCGCGACTAAAGCCCAACCCCTACATATACCGTTCAGCCCACTGCACTTAGCCATTTGGTGCCACTTCTCTTCACAAACTTCACAAGGGGGTGTTAGGTTTGCTTTTGGCTCCTCTTATGCACACAAAGTGTTTGATGAAATGCCCCAAGAGCATGAAACAAACATGATATGAAGTATCGGAGCCACACTTGAGCTTCCTCATTTATTTTTTCCAACTCGATCGCGGTTAGCAACTTGAACCTTTCATATGTGTCATTGATAAAATATGCATGTGTGTAGTTCATTGTTTAATTTCTATTGTTTGTAGCTAGTTAGTTTAACAAATGCATGATGGTTAATTATATATTTTATATTATAATAATGCAGATGAATCGGCAATGGATGTACGGTAACCGACTCTCCGGCGAGTTCACTACGGGTTTGAAAGATTTCATCGTAGTGGCTAATGCGAACAAGCAGAAGGGTTTTGTTATCTGTCCATGTGTTGGCTGTAAGAATCAGAAGGGTTACTCTTCCTCAAGAGAAGTTCACCTGCACCTGCTTCGGCCCGGTTTCATGTCAAGCTATAATTGTTGGACCAAGCATGGAGAAAGAGGGGTTATAATGGAAGAAGATGAAGAAGGAGATGATTTCATCGATGAAAATTATCTTGATCATTTCGGTGATATTTTCATGGAGGATGCTGAAGGTGAAGGGGAAGGTGAAGGGGAAGGTGAAGAAGAGGCACGTGATGAGCCCGTTGATGATCTTGGTCGGACCATTGCTGATGCACGGAGACGCTGCGAAACTGAAAAGGAGAGGGAGAATTTGGATCGCATGTTAGAGGATCACAAAAATTCGCTGTACCCCGGATGCGATAATGGTCTGAAAAAGCTGGGATGCACACTGGATTTGCTGAAATGGAAGACACAGGCAGGTGTAGCTGACTCGGCATTTGAAAACTTGCTGGAAATGTTGAAGAATGTGTTTCCAAAGAATAACGAGTTGCCCGCCAGTACGTACGAATCAAAGAAGGTTGTCTGCCCTCTAGGTTTAGAGGTTCTGAAGATACATGCATGCATCAACGACTACATCCTCTAACGCGGTGAATACGAGAATTTGAATGAATGTCCGATATGCACTGCATTGCGTTATAAGATCAGAGGCGATGACCCTGGTGACGATGTTGAGGGCGAGAAACCCAGGAAGAGGGTTCCCGCCAAGGTGATGTGGTATGCTCCTATAATACCACGGTTGAAACGTCTGTTCGGGAACAAAGAGCATGCCAAGTTGTTGCGATGGCACAAAGAGGACCGTAAGTCGGACGGGGAGTTAAGACACCCCGCGGATGGAACGCAATGGAGAAAGATCGACGGAGAGTTCAAAGATTTTGCAGCTGACGCAAGGAACATAAGATTTGGTCTAAGTACGAGATGGCATGAATCCTTTTGGCGAGCAGAGCTCCAACCATAGCACCTGGCCCGTGACTCTATGCATCTACAACCTTCCTCCTTGGTTGTGCATGAAGCGGAAGTTCATTATGATGCCAGTGCTCATCCAAGGTCCGAAGCAACCCGGCAACGACATCGATGTGTACCTAAGGCCATTAGTTGATGAACTTTTACAGTTGTGGGGCAGACCTGGTGTCCGTGTGTAGGATGAGCACAAAGAAGAGGAATTTGACCTACGAGCGTTGCTTTTCGTAACCATCAACGATTGGCCTGCTCTTAGTAACCTTTCGGGACTGTCAAATAAGGGATACAATGCATGCACGCACTGCTTACATGAGACTGAAAGTGTACATTTGCCAAATTGTAAGAAGAACGTGTACCTTGGGCATCGTCGATTTCTTCCGAAAATTCATCTAGTAAGAAAGAAAGGCAAGCATTACAACGGCAAGGCAGATCACCGGCCGAAGCCTGCGGAACGCACTGGTGCTAAGGTATTTGATATGGTCAAGGATTTGAAAGTCATCTTTAGAAAGGGTCCTGGCGGACAATTAGTTCCGAAGGGAGCTGACGGGCACGCAGCCATGTGGAAGAAGAAATCTATATTCTGGGAGCTAGAATATTGGAAAGTCCTAGATGTCCGCTCTGCAATCGACGTGATGCATGTTACGAAGAATATTTGCGTGAACCTCCTAAGCTTCTTGGGCGTGTATGGGAAGACAAATGATACAAAGGAAGCACGGCAGGACCAGACAACGTTTGAAAGACCACGATGACCGGCATCCGGAATGGTTTCAAGGTCGTGCCAGCTACGCTCTGACCAAAGAAGAGAAGGTCATCTTTTTTGAATGCCTGAGCAGTATGAAGATCCCGTCTGGATTCTCGTCCAATATAAAGGGAATAATAAACATGACAGAGAAAAAAGTTCCAAAACCTGAAGTCTCACGACTGCCACGTGATTATGAAGCAATTGCTTCCGATTGCTTTGAGGGGGCTCCTGCCGGAAAATGTTCGAGTAGCCATTGTGAAGCTATGTGCATTCCTCAATGCAATCTCTCGAAGGTAATCAATCCAGAAGTTCTACCACGGTTACAGAACGATGTGGTCCAATGTCTTGTCAGTTTTGAGTTGGTGTTCCCGCCATCCTTCTTCAATATTATGATGCACCTCCTGGTTCACCTAGTCGAAGAGATTTCCATTCTCGGTCCTGTATTTCTACACAATATGTTCCCCTTCGAGAGGTTCATGGAAGTATTAAAGAAATATGTTCGTAACCGTGCTAGGCCAGAAGGAAGCATCGCCAAGGACTATGGAAATGAGGAGGTAATTGAGTTTTGTGTTGACTTTGTTCTTGACCTTAAGCCGATTGGTCTTCCTCGATCGCGGCACGAGGGGAGACTAAGTGGAAAAGGAACGATCGGAAGGAAATCAACGATATGTATGGACGGCCATTCTATGACTGAAGCACACCACACAGTTCTGACAAATTCCAGCTTGGTGGCTCCGTACTTTGAGAAACACAAGAATATTTTACGCTCGGACAACCCGGGGAAGCCTGAATCATGGATTAGGAAGGCCCACATGGAGACTTTCGGCAGTTGGTTGAGAAAACATTTAATGAATGACAATGATGTTGTAGATCAGTTGTACATGTTGGCCAAGACACCATCTTCGACTATAACGACTTTCCAAGGTTACGAGATAAATGGGAATACATTTTACACGATCGCCCAAGATAAAAAGAGCACCAACCAAAACAGTGGTGTCCGCTTTGATGCAGCAACCGAGAATAGGAAAAAGGTCACATATTATGGTTACATAGAGGAGATATGGGAACTTTACTATGGACCCTCCTTTAAGGTCCCTTTGTTCCGGTGCAAATGGTTCAAGCTAACAGGAGGTGGGGTAAAGGTGGACCAGCAATACGGAATGACAATTGTGGATTTCAACAATCTTGGTTACCTTGACGAACCATTCGTCCTAGCGAAAGATGTCGCTCAGGTTTTCTATGTGAAGGACATGAGTAGCAAACCGAGGAAGCGGAAAGATAAGAAAACGATCAGTACATCATGCGATGACCCAAAGCGCCACATTGTTCTTTCAGGGAAAAGAAACTGTTGCGGTCAGAAACCCACCGGCAAGCAGCGACGGGCAACACGGTAGAGCCGAGAGGCTCCCAGGACTGCGGCTGGCCCTGGCCCCCCCGAGCGACGGCCCGCAAAGACTCGGCACGCACGTCCGATGCTGGTGCAAGGGCGTGCCACCTGACCTATACATGGCCAGGAAGGTGTTGGATGTGCCTCGCTTAGTTTCCTGCATGGCATACACGTAAACATTAAATACGAGCCTCGATCGGCTCTCAGGTTGTCCTGTGAATCGGCTCAAAGAGCCGATCCACCCATGATCCGTACGAGGTGTACGAATATATGGTGGTCCTGCTTGATCAAAATAAAGCTAAAACGACCTACTACGATTTAGGGTTTTCACCACATAATCGGAACATCCTACTCGTGATTGAGCACTGGCGGCCACGCACGGTGATTGTAAACCGACCCTAGACAAGGCCTAAAAACCAACACGAAGTTGATCCCGGAACATCCCTGTCTAGGGCTAGCAAACTACACCCTACGCGCCACTCGGATCCTTCAACCCGTTTGTAAGGCCTAACTATGCAGATATTAAACTAATCCTTGAAGAACAAGGAGCAATCATAACGGATCGGATCTACTAAATAATGATCAAGCGGGGTGCCGCCCTTACACCTAAGATAGGTGTAAGGACGGCTAGACGTCTAAGGGTTGCACGGACGAAAGCATATGATACGATGAAACAATGCTAACCCTAACACATCTATGATAACTACGTTGCTCGCCATCAACAAGGCTTCAGCACGAGCAACGCATGAACGACGAATAAACGTGTACTGCCTAGATCGCAAGATGCGATCTAGGCAGAAGAAACCCTCGAGACAAGGGAGTTGGCGATGCGCCTAGATTGGTTTGTGGTGAACGTGATTGTTGTTTATTTCATAAACCCTAGATACATATTTATAGTCCGTAGACTTTCTAACGTGGGAATAATCCCAACCGTGCACGAGCCAAACTCTATCTAACCGACATGTATCCTACTATGTTACAGATACACGGGCAAACTAGCCCAAACTTTGTATACAAGGCCGATTCATGTATTTCTTCCATGTATATTCTTCAAGCCCATCTCCAATCGCGGCCCACCTCTGATCCGGTCAAATTATGGTGATAACACATGCCCCCCTGGTTTTGGAAATGACAATTCCAAAATCACTCCGCTTTTTCTTCGTTGGGTCATGTCGTGGCAGAGCAGAACCGCTGCAGTATCCTTCATCATGATGCCTTGCCTTCTCAACTTCTATGCGCGATTCGACAATTCTTTGGCACCACTTCCTCGGAAACTGCTGTAACATTAACTCTCCCCAATATCCCATTATTTAACCGCGTCGAGCAGTTCGCCCCTTCACCCTCCTGCTCCGTACTAGCCATCGGCAAAAAACCCCCATTCCTCCGTAGCCATGTCTTCTTCCTCCTCCTCCTCTTCTGCCTCCTCAAACCTCTCCTACGTATCATCTCCCTTCCGTGAGCCGACGCTAGAGTGGGGCTCGTTGGCGGCGCACGACATCCTCGCCCCAACGACGTGGGACAAGGAAGAACACGATTCCTCCATCTGGTCCGAGGATGACAAATCCTTGACCGACGGAGAGGACAACCTCCAATTCCTCGTCGACGGGGAGGAGGAGGCGGAGAGCGAGGACGACCGCTTCTCCTGGGACGACTTCACCTCCTCCGAGGAAGAGGCGGAGGAGGAGGACGACGACGACTCCCTCGAAGGTTACCCACCGGCGAAGCGCCTCCGCGCCTGGTGGGACGACGACAGCGACGACGACGATGAGGAAGACGAGGCTCCCGTAGAAGGCTACGGGAGCAGCGATGAGGAGCCTATCAGCAGCTGCGCCGGCGGCAGCGATGACGACGACGAGGGCAGCAACGGCCCTTAGATTAGGGACTAGTAGTAGTAGTCGGCTTTTGTTCTTTCTTCCCTGAGCAATCGGCTCTTTCTTTGTAAGAAATCCCACTATTAATGAAGAAAATATTCCCCAATTAATTTTGCTTTCTTGTCAACCTTGCCGATCGTCGAATGAAGTCGCTGTACAGAGAGCCGATGGCAGGGCATCGGCTTGTACTATAAACGCGATTTGAGGCCAAGCCGTTGCCTATTCACATGGTCCAACAGGTCTAGCTCACGTCCAAACCATCCTCCAACCTTAAACGTGCAGATTGAACTCCCCAGCAAACCCACTAGGAGATTCATCCAAATATCATGATTTCTGGTCTGAAACCGATCTGTTAACCTGCTTAATTGAGCTTGTTCCTCTAGAGTCGATAGCAATGCATCGGCTTTTATTATTCCGAAGTCGATGTCCGTGCATCGGCTGTACTCGCATACTGTTGTCTCCGCATGTTTTCTCAAGTCGATGTCTGCGCATCGGCTGTGATTTTTTTACCGGCCGATTTAAAATCGGCCTCCATATCTCACTGCCCATCATCCCACATGCTTGGGAAATACTTCTTGAGATGTTGGCCATTGACGGCCACCGGGAACTTCACACCATCCAACTCGTTCAAGCATGTAGGCATTGCCCTTCGAACCTGGATGACTTTGTAAGGACCGTGCCAATTACGAGACCATTTGCCATATGCTTTATCCCTGGTTCCTAGTGGCAACACGGCTTCCCATACTAGATCACCAACTTGAAACTCCTTTGGTCTCACCTTCTTATTGTATGCCCGAGCTACCCTGGCTTTGTTCTCTTTAATCTTCTCCAACGACCAAAGTCTAAGTTCCGTTGCATCCTCAATAGTGTCACTCATCAGGGTTGCATACTCTTCAGGTGTCAGGTCATTCTGAAACGTGACACGTCTCGATCCAGCCGTAATTTCCCAAGGTAATACGGCCTCCTGCCCATAGACAAGCTGGTACGGCGAAGTCTTTATAGCTCCATGGCATGACATGCGATAGGCCCACAAAGCTTCTGACAACGTCTCATGCCACACCCCAGGGTTCTCATCAATCTTCCTCTTAATCAGCTTGATCAGGCTTTGATTGGATGCTTCGGCTTGCCCGTTGGCTTGGGCGTAGTATGGAGATGATCGGATCAGCTTAATCCCCATGTCATCGCAGAACTTTCTGAATTCTTTAGAGACAAAAACCGAACCTCCATCGGTCGTGATGGTTTGGGGAATCCCGAACCTATGAATGACATGTTCTTTGACAAATTGGATAACATCTTCCGATTTTACCTTCTTCATGGGAACGGCCTCCACCCATTTGGTGAAATAATCTGTAATGGCCAGAATCCACTCGTGGTTCTTGCTCGACGGAGGATGGATTTTGCCGATCATATCCATGCCCCAACCTCGAAATGGCCAAGGTTTGATGATGGGGTTCATCGCTGATGCGAGTACCATCTGAATTTTTCCGAACATCTGACACGCTTGGCATCCCTTGTAGTACTTGAAGCAGTCCTCAAGCATGGTAGGCCAATAAAATCCTGATCGCCTAATTAACCACTTCATCTTATGAGCCGATTGGTGAGTTCCACGAGCGCCTTCATGCACCTCATGTAAGAGCCGATTAGACTCGCTTGGTCCCGGGCATTTGAGTAGTAGCCCTTCCAACGTCCTGTAGAACATGTCATCTCCTATAAGGACATATTTCATAGCCTTGTATCTTATCCTTTTAGGTGCCCCCCGAGCCGAATCCTTCAAATAATTGAAGATATCGGCTCTCCAATCATCCTGTTCCAGAACCGCACCTGAACTTCGACCCGTCCGGTATGTCCTTGTATCCCGACGCCATCCGTGCGAGATCATTGGCGTCGGTATTCCGAGACCTTGGGACCCAATTGAAATTGATGTACCGAAAATGTGTCATCAGCTCACGACACTCCACCCAATATGGAAAAAGTGACTCACTCTCGCACTTGTATTCGTCCGTGAGTTGAGAGATCACCAACTTCGAGTCTCCAAAAAGCTCCACTGCCTCGGCCCCGGCTTCCAAAAGCAACTCCATTCCCTTGTGCACCGCCTCATACTCAGCAACATTGTTGGTGCAAGGGGTAGATAGCCCGATGGCGAAAGAATATGTTGCCCCCGAGGCGACACGAGCAGAATGCCGATGCCACAACCATCGTCACAAGCCGATCCATCGAAGAACATAGCCCATGCACGTACGGATAGTGCTGCTATATTAGTATTAATCCGTTCAGCTATAAGATCGGCCAACGCTTGTCCCTTGACTGCTTTCGCAGGCTGATACCGAAGATCGAACTCCGTCAACGCAAACATCCACTTACCAAGCCGCCTTTCAAAACAGGGGCCGACAGCATGTGCTTGACAACGTCTGACTTGCAGATGATGATGATTTCTGCCGTCAAAAGGATGTGATGAAGCTTGGTGCAGGTGAAGAACAGGCAAAGGCAAAGCTTCTCGACCTCAGGATACCTTGTCTCCGCGTCCAACATCCTTCTGCTGAGGTAGAAAATGACCTTTTCAACACCCTCATAGAGTTGCACCACCACCGAAGCGATGGACGTGTCAGCCTATCGATAAGTAGAAATAGAACGGCCTGTCTTGTTGGGGTGGAACTAGCACAGGCGGCGTTGTTAGATACCGCTTAATCTCGTCAAACGCCTGCTGCTGTTCTGCCCCCCAGTGAAACTCGTCATTAGATTTAATCTTCACCAGCGCTATGAACGGCTCGATTCGTCCTGACAGGTTAGAGATGAATCGTCGGACGAAGTTGATCTTGCCGATAAGACGTTGGAGCTCCTTCTTCGTGATGGGCGGCTGCATGGTACGCACTGCCTCTTGACTTTTCGAGGCCGATCTCAATTCCCGTTCATGAACCGGAAAACCTAGGAACCGACCGGCCGTCACACCAAAAGCACACTTCTTTGGATTCATTCTCGAGTCCGAACTTCCGAGTTCGGTCTAGGCTGCGTCGCAAATCATCCAAGTGTCCCTCCATGGAGACAGATTTGACTACCACGTCATCGATGTAGATTTCCACCAACTTGCCGATCAGATCGTGAAATATATAATTCATGGCTCTTTGGTACGTTGCACCAGCATTCTTCAACCCAAAGGTCATGACTACATATTCAAACAAGCCTACTACCCCTGGTACTCTGAATGCGGTCTTGTGTATATCTTCTGGAGCCATGAAGATCTGGTTATAGCCGGCGTTGCCATCCATGAAGCTCAACACCTTGTGGCCAACAACTGCATTGATCAACGTTTCTGCCACAGGCATCGGATACTCATCTTTTGGAGTGGCTCTGTTGAGATCTCGGAAATCGATGGCCACACGCCATCGGCCGTCCTTCTTCTCTACAGGAACGATCATCGGAGATCCATTCAGCATACCTGCATGGCCTGATGAACCCGGCGGCCAACATCTTCTCGATCTCTTTCTTGACCTCTTCTAGAATTTCGGCCTTCATCTGACGTGCTCGTTGTTGGAACGGCCGAAATCCTTTCTTAAGGGGGAGCCGATGTTCAATGATGCTCCTGTCTAAACCAGGCATCTCTGTGTAATCCCATGCAAAGCAATCTGGGTATTCTTTTAACAGAGCTATCATCTGACCCCTAAGATGTGGATCTAACTTCTTGCTGATAAAAGTTGGTCGCGGCTTATCCCCAGGACCGATGTCGACTTCCTCTAGCTCATCAGCCGATGTAAACCCATACCCTAGCTTTCCGTCCCCTGTGAGGTCGACACCGAATACAGGGAGAGCATGTGGTACGGATAATACGGGCCGATTGCTGGAATCGGCCTTCATCTTGATTGTAACCAGGATTTTTTGGAAGTGTCGGGGCCGATCGCGTGGAACGGCTTCCTCCTTGTCTTCGCTATGAGAGCAGCTGCCCTCTGATGACCCACAAGTATAGGGGATCGCAACAGTCTTCGAGGGAAGTATTACCCAATTTATTGATTCGACACAAGGGGAGACAAAGAATACTTGAAAGCCTTAACAGCGGAGTTGTCAATTCAGCTGCACTCGGAAACGAGACTTGCTCGCAAGAGTTTATCGATAGTAACGGTTTTATAGTAGTAGCAGTGATGAAATAACAGCAGCAGAGTAACAAAGACAGCAGTAGTGATTATAGTAAACAGCGAGGATTAAAATACCGTAGGCACGGGGACGGATAACGGGCGTTGCATGGATGAGAGAAACTCATGTAACAATCATAGCAGGGCATTTGCAGATAATAATAAAACGGTATCCAAGTACTAATCAATCAATAGGCATGTGTTCCAATTATAGTCGTACGTGCTCGCAATGAGAAACTTGCACAACATCTTTTGTCCTACCAGCCGGTGGCAGCCGGGCCTCAAGGGAAACTACTTGGATATTAAGGTACTCCTTTTAATAGAGTACCGGAGCAAAGCATTAACACTCCGTGAACACATGTGATCCTCACATCACTGCCATCCCCTCCGGTTGTCCCGATTTCTGTCACTTCGGGGCCATTGGTTCCGGACAGTGACATGTGTATACAACTTATAGGTAAGACCATAAACAATGAATATCATGATGAAATAATAACATGTTCAGATCTGAGATCATGGCACTCGGGCCCTAGTGACAAGCATTAAGCATAACAAGTTGCAACAATATCATAAAAGTACCATCTACGGACACTAGGCACTATGCCCTAACAATCTTATGCTATTACATGACCAATCTCATCCAATCCCTACCATCCCCTTCGGCCTACAGCGGGGGAATTACTCACACATGGATGGGGGAAACATTGCTGGTTGATGGAGAGGCGTTGGCGGTGATGGCGGTGATGATCTCCTCCAATTCCCCGTCCCGGCGGAGTGCCGAACGGAGACTTCGGCTCCCGCGACGGAGTTTCGCGATGTGGCGGCGTTCCGGAGGGTTTCGGCGACTTCGACTTCCTCCGGGCGTTTTAGGTCGAGGCCGATAAGTAGTCCGAAGGAGGGCGTCGGAGGCCGGCCGAGGGGGCCACACCACGGGGCCGCGCGAGCCCCCCCGGGCCGCGCCGCCCTATGGTGTGGGGCCCTCGGGCCTCCACTTCGCGTTGCCCTTCCGGCTCCGTTAGTTTCCTGGGAAAATAGGGCCTTCGCATAAATTCCGAGGTTTTTCCCGAAAGTTGGATTTCTGCACAAAAACGAGACACCGGAGCAGCTTCGCTGAAAACAGCGTTAGTCCGTGTTAGTTGCATCCAAAATACACAAATTAGAGGCCAAACAATAGCAAAAGTGTTCGGGAAAGTAGATACGTTTTGGACGTATCAACTCCCCCAAGCTTAGCTTATTGCTTGTCCTCAAGCAATTCGAGTTAACAACTGAGCGATAAAAGAACTTTCACGAACACATTTGCTCATATGATGTATATATTCTCATGTTATGGCTAATACTTAAACAGTTCATAATGAGACCCATGCAAATAAGATCATCTAACAGCTATGTCAATCATGGAGAGGTACCAACAATTAATAATAAGCATCAAGAATCATGTACATAAGCAAGATTGCAATGTTCATAAGAGAATATGATAAAGTGGTATCTCGCTTGCCTGTATTTGATTGGCAAAACATAAATGCCCGGGCACCTTTGAAGTTCATAGAAAGACTAGAAGTAGTGATTGTCAAAGATAAAAGCATCAAAGTTATACCACAATCAATCATATTTTGAGACAAGCATATTATACTAAGAATGAAAGTTGTGCTCTCAAGAAAGTGCTCAAAGAAATAATGGAGACACAACATAAAAGTAAAAGATTGACCCTTCGCAGAGGGAAGCAGGGATTAACATGCGCTAGAGCTTTTCATTTGTAAAGCAGGAGTAAAATTATTTTGAGAGGTGTTTGTTGTTGTCAACGAATGGTAATGGGTACACCAACTACCTCGCCAACCGGACTTTCAAGAGCGGCTCCCATGAATTATTGCATATTTATGTGGCACTCCTTCCAACCTTTCTTACACAAACCATGGCTAACCGAATCCTCGGGTGCCTGCCAACAATCTCATACCACGAAGGAGTGCCTTTTTATTTTAGTTTTATTATGATGATGACACTCCCCCCAACCTTTGCTTACACAAGCCATGGCTAACCGAATCCTTCGGGTGCCGTCCAACAATCACAAACCATGGAGGAGTGTCTATTTAAGTTAATTAATTCGGGACTGGGAATCCCATTGCCAGCTCTTTTTGCAAAATTATTGGATAAGCGGATGTGCCACTATTCCATATGAGAGTCCGTCAAAAGTAAATGACAAGGTTGAAAGCTAAAAACCACATACTTCCTCATGAGCTATGAAACATTAACACAAATTAAGAAGCATTTTGAAGATTTTAAAGTTAGCGCATGAGAATTTACTTGGAATGGTTTGAAATGCCATGCATAGGTATTTATGGTGGACACTCTGGAATAACTTGGTTTTCATGTGTTTGGAGGCACGAGCAGCGTTCCCGCTCAATACAAGTGAAGGCTAGCAAAAAGACTAGGGAGCGACAAATCAAGAGAGCAAGTAATCTGTCATAATCATGCTTGCGGCAAAATAAATTAATTGAGGCATAAAAGTGATACAAGAACTCGAAGCAATATAGATCATCGAGGCTTAATTGACTTTTTGTTCAGTCATATGCATGCGTGAGCATGTGCCAAGTCGATATAAATGAATTATTCAGAGGAGGATACCACAATGCCATACTTACTTATGAATAAAACAATGCAAACAAACATCCATGACATGCTACTCATATTAATAGATTGGAGCTAAACATGAGAGATCATAAACTACTAGACTTTCTCAAATAACATATACCTCACATGAACCAACTAAGCATGCTCACATGGATGAGTATATGTACAAAAATGAAAACAAATAGAGTTCATACCAGCCTCTCACCACAATCAGATTGTCGTAGATCGTCATTATTGCCTTTTCACTTGTGTAGCTTGGATAATATGAAATGAAAACCACGCTCCAGCCACCGAAGACCATTGAACTCATGATGAACTTTACAAACCAAAGAATAACAACAAATATTTTTGGTGTTTTCGAATTTGAGAACAAGAACAAAAGGAAACAAGCAAACAAAGCAAAATCTTTTTGGGTTTTCTTATAGCAAACTAGCAATAGCAAATAAAGCGAAACAAATGCAAGAAACCAAAGCAAACAAATGGTGAAGAGAAACAACAGAAATATTTTTGGTCTTTTTGTGTTTTGGAAAGGAACAAAGCAAAAACAAGAAATAGCAAACTAAAAGAAACACAGAAAAGCGAGATGGCAGAAATCTGCCAAAACCTGACAGCAGTACAGAAATCGATTTTTACAAAAATCTTACGTTGCTCAGTTCGAAAAGTGTTAAACTAATGAAAGTTAGATAACAACCTGGGGAACATGCACAAAAATTTTCAACTCAAAATACTGTTCTGGCTGGGCACACGAATTTTTACGGTAACAGCCCAGAATCTGTTTTCAGGCAGCACTTCCCCAAATATCATCTTCCTCTCATTGGAAAACCACTCAAAGAGACTAAACAAGTATATACAGGTATCCAGCAATCATAATATGCAAAGAATGAGTGATGCCGGTATACCTCCCCCCAAGCTTAGGCTTTTGGCCTAAGTGGAGTTCAATCCCATCGATCCCATGAAGTAGTATCTCCGTAATATGAAGATGGGTCGTATTCCGGGTATGTGCTAGAAGAAGCACCCGGATATGTGACGGTGTGGTCGTAGGAGGTCCCGACGTCCTCGGAGTCATGTTGCTGGTGGAACTCTTGTATCTTCATATGCTCATCCACCTCCTCCTTAGTGCACGACCATGATTGCTGTCAATACCGAGCAAACCTGGTTGGGGAAGAGGAATTTCCTTCTCCTCCCCGTCGAGAAAACAACATTCTATACACCATATTTTCTAAAGTAGAGTCAGTTGTAACAAAATGATGACTCTTCATAGCAGTAATATCGAGTCTCCTAGGGGCCAATGGCACATCATTAGGATCAATAGGAAGATTAAGAAATGTTAGAACACGCAGTGCAATGGTTCCTCCAAAAATAGGCCCCCTGGTAGACAGGCGGCGAGCAATAAGAGCACCAAGGTGATAGGATGTTTGACCAGTAAGTGCAATGTTCAGGAAAGCAAGATGGTAGCTAGAGATATTACTAGTGTTCTCCCTACCAAGAATGCTAGTAGCAATGTAGTATGCAAAATATTTAATGGCGGGAAGTTGAATGTTCCTTATCTTGCCCCGCTGAATGGTGCGACAATCATCATCGGTGATCCCTCGGTAGAGCTCCAGCAAGTCCCGGGGGTTGTCATCGATCCTACTTGCTGTACCTACAGGGGCAATATCCAAGGCACAACAAAAATCCTTCAATGACATAGTCACAGTATTACCATAAATCCTGAATGCAACCGTTGGCTCATAGTGTTTGTTGTCGAACTGGAAACTCTCGACGAAAATTTTGGTGAGCAAGTAGTATTGCTCCCTTTCATCTCCCATATAAGTGGTTAACCCTGCCCTGTTGACAAGGGTTAAGAAATCCTCCAGTATCCCTGCATTCCTTAGAAAATCATAACATGGAAAAGTAGAAGCATTAGGAGGACCGTTGTCCTCTTCGGGCGCGAAGATAGGCGCGAGGATGTCTTCATTGTATGATTGCCTAATCCGGGTGGCGGCCCTAGAAGGCCTCCCGGTGCTGGTTGTCCCCTTCTTGAACAACTCTCCCAATTTGAACTTCTTCATTTTCTGAAATTTTCAACAAACAATATAAAACTTGATTTGGTGACATATAATTGAGGGAAACTACCATAGGAACTTACTAGAGTACTAATCATGCATCAAAACTAATTTCTACCAATTAGAACAAGCATGCAAGCTCACCAAACATGTTACCTACAGCAGCAAAATATTCAAGATATACTCAACCAAACGAAATTCTACTTGGATGGGTGGAGAAGTCACATACCGAAGAGCAAATGTGCCAAATTTCGGACGAAATCCGGGCTGAGCAAAGAGATCGAGAAATCTGGAGCTCCGGAGCAAAAACGCGAGAGAGATGAACTTGGTACGAGTTTTTTCGGGAGAGAGAAGGTGCTCGGGAGAAAGAGATGACAAAGTGGGGCGGAGGGGAGCCCACACCACATGGTGGCGCGGCCACCTCCTTGGCCGCGCCGGCCAGTGGTGTGGCGCCCTCCGGTGCCCCACGAGTCATCCTCCGGTGCTCCCGAGTGCCTCGTCGAAAAATAGGACCAACGGTATAATTTTCGCGAATTTTTGAAAACTTTGAAAAATGCACATTTTCTGGGTATTAAGTTTATTATTACTGGCCAGGAAAATTTTTGAAATCTCAAATCAATTAAGAAACTTTGCAAATTAAAAGTGCTACAGCAGCTAGAGCAAGTGGAGGAAGAAAAAGATGTTGTTTACCTCCTCTATGCATATAAAAGGTATTTGTTAACAAGGTTGATCAAGTCTTGCCACCAAATAAATTTTACATAGCATATGAAGAAATAAACCTCAAATCAATCATGTTACCTTGAATTGTATTGATATGGATCCAATCACAAGAGTTTGATATTCTTCTTTGGGCTCATATATAGGACAATCGATAGTTCCCACTTTGATAGTTCTCACATTAGAAATAGTATTAACTCCGCACGCTTTCTCAATCCTCTTGGGGAAATAGACGGTGTGTTCCTTATCATCAACATTGAAAGTAACCTTTCCTTTGTTGCAATCAATAACAGCCCCTGCAGTGTTAAGAAAAGGTCTCCCAAGAATAATAGACATATTATCATCTTCAGGCATTTCCAATACAACAAAATCAGTTAATATCAAGCAGTTGGTAGTAACTTGAACAGGAACATTCTCACATATACCAACAGGAATAGCAGTAGATTTATCAGCCATTTGCAAAGATATATCAGTAGGTATCAACTTATCTAAGTAAAGTCTCTTATAAAGAGAAAAAGGCATAACACTAACACCGGCGCCCAAGTCACATAGAGCAGTTTTAACATAATTATTCTTAATAGAACAAGGAATAGTAGGTATACCTGGGTCGCCCAACTTCTTTGGAACTTTACCATTGAAAGAGTAATTAGCAAGCATAGTGGAAATTTCCTCATTGGGGATTTTCCTTTTGTTAGTAACAATATCTTTCATATACTTTGAATAAGGCGGCAATTTAATAGCATCAGTTAAAGGGATTTGCAAGAACAAAGGTTTCATCCAATCGCAGAATTTATTATAGTGTTCTTCTTCCTTTGGTTTTAGTTTCTTAGCAGGAAAAGGCATTGGCTTTTGCACCCAAGGTTCTCTTTCATTACCATGTTTCTCAGCAATAAAATCTTCTTTAGTATACTTTTTATTTTTAGCATGCTTTTCGAGTTCTTCTTCAACCTCTTCTTTATCGGGAGTATCATTCTTATCATTATCTTTATCATTATCATTACCACTTTCAGTTTCAAGCATCAAAAATAGAAATACTATTAGGATCATTAACGAGGTTCGTGAGGATTCTACAACATTTTTATGTTTCTTTTTCTTTTTCTTCTTAGAATGAGCACTAGGTTCAATGCGTTGAGAATCTTGTTCAATTCTTTTGGGATGCCCTTCAGGATATAGAGGATCCTGGGTAGAGACACCACCTCTAGTTGTTACTTCATATGCATGTTTTTCTTTAGCATTATTTCCTAACAAGTCATTTTGTACTTTAGTGAGTTGATCAATTTGAGTTTGAATCATATGAAAATGTTTAACAAGCATCTTAACATCATTGGAGGTTCTCTCCACAATATCATGCAATTGACTAATAGCTTGAGAATTTTCCATTAGATGATTCTCTACTCTCATATTAAAATTTTCTTGCTTAACAATATAATTATCAAACTCATCTAAGCATTGCGCAGGAGGTTTTGAATACGGAATATCTTCCCTAGTAAAGCGTTGAAGGGAATTTACCTCAATCATGGATGAAGGGGGAATTATCTCACATATATCTTCTATAGGAGGTAGATTCTTCACATCTTCAGATTTAATACCTTTCTCCTTGAGAGACTTCTTGGCTTCCCTCATATCTTCATCATTTAATTTAATTAAACCCCTCTTCTTCACTATTGGCGTTGGAGTTGGTTCAGGCGTATTCCAATCATCATAATTCCGGCCTATTTTAGCCAATAATTCTTCGGCGTCGTCCGGAGTTCTTTTCCTGAAAACACAACCAGCACAACTATCCAGGTATGCCCTAGACTCAATGGTTAGTCCACTATAAAATATATCAAGTAAATCATGCTTTTCTAAATCATGGTCAGGCAGAGCTCTAATAAGAGAGCAAAATCTTGCCCAAGCCTCAGGAAATTTCTCTTCATCTTCCTGATCAAAATTATAAACTCTCTGCAAAGCAGCATGTTGAGCACTAGCAGGAAAGTATTTGCGGAAGAAAACAGCAAGTAATTCTTTTGGACTTTTAATAGAACCAGGTGGCAAACTATTATACCAAGTTTTAGCGTCATCTTTTAATGAGAATGGAAATATTTTAGCAACAAAGTAAGTACGCTTCTTAACATCATCAGAAAACAAGCTACTCAAAGTAGATAACTCAATCATGTGTTCAACAAGCACTTTCTTTTTCAGTACCACAAAAAGGTGTTTTCTCAACAATAGCTATATGAGATAGATCAAGAGAAAAATCATAATCTTTATCCCTAATGTTTATAGGAGATGTGGCAAATTTAGGATCAGGAGACAGTTTATATCTAACAGTATGTTCTGCAAGCAACTTTTTAATTTTTCTTGCATCAGTAGTAGCATGGCATTTTTCAATAAAATCGTCATCAAGTTCCACATAATCTTCATCAAGGTCATCACTAGAGTATTCAAGCTCAGGTGAATTAACAGGTGTAGTAGCATCACGAGTTTCAGCATTTTCAATTTGTCTAGACCTAGCAGTTTTAGCATCTAGAAAAGATCCCAATGAACCACTATCATCAAGCACAGCAGAAAAATTATCAATATTATGAGAGTGTTCAGATTCAGCAGATGTACCCGCATGCGAAGCATGTGGCGGTGAAACAAGTTTATCAATCACGAGATGGTGAATCAAGTGTAGCGAGGTACTCGAATTGTACCTTTTCTTGTAGTGGATGGTAATATGGCGATCTTAGTATCGCGAGGTTTACCCATGATGGAGAATTTGCAGCGAACAATATTAATCCAAGTGAACTTCCAAATAAAGCTATGCTCCCGGCAACGGCGCCAGAAAATAATCTTGATGACCCACAAGTATAGGGGATCGCAACGAGTCTTCGAGGGAAGTATTACCCAATTTATTGATTCGACACAAGGGGAGACAAAGAATACTTGAAAGCCTTAACAGATGGAGTTGTCAATTCAGTCGCACTGAAACGGACTTGCTCGCAAGAGTTTATCAGTAGTAACAGCTTTATAGTAGTAGCGATGATGAAATAACAGCAGCGAGAGTAACAAAGACAGCGAGTAGTGATTATAGTAAACAAGCAGGATTAAAATATCGTAGGCACGGGGACGGATAACGGGCGTTGCATGGATGAGAGAAACTCATGTAACAATCATAGCGAGGGCATTTGCAGATAATAATAAAACGGTATCCAAGTACTAATCAATCAATAGGCATGTGTTCCAATTATAGTCGTACGTGCTCGCAATGAGAAACTTGCACAACATCTTTTGTCCTACCAGCCGGTGGCAGCCGGGCCTCAAGGGAAACTATTGGATATTAAGGTACTCCTTTTAATAGAGTACCGGAGCAAAGCATTAACACTCCGTGAACACATGTGATCCTCACATCACCGCCATCCCCTCCGGTTGTCCCGATTTCGTCACTTCGGGGCCATTGGTTCCGGACGATGACATGTGTATACAACTTATAGGTAAGACCATAAACAATGAATATCATGATGAAATAATAACATGTTCAGATCTGAGATCATGGCACTCGGGCCCTAGTGACAAGCATTAAGCATAACAAGTTGCAACAATATCATAAAAGTACCATCTACGGACACTAGGCACTATGCCCTAACAATCTTATGCTATTACATGACCAATCTCATCCAATCCCTACCATCCCCTTCGGCCTACAGCGGGGGAATTACTCACACATGGATGGGGGAAACATTGCTGGTTGATGGAGAGGCGTTGGCGGTGATGGCGGTGATGATCTCCTCCAATTCCCCGTCCCGGCGGAGTGCCAGAACGGAGACTTCTGGCTCCCGCGACGGAGTTTCGCGATGTGGCGGCGTTCTGGAGGGTTTCTGGCGACTTCGACTTCCTCCAGGCGTTTTTAGGTCGAGGCCGATAAGTAGTCCGAAGGAGGGCGTCGGAGGCCGGCCGAGGGGGCCACACCACAGGGCCGCGCGGGCCCCCCTGGGCCGCGCCGCCCTATGGTGTGGGGCCCTCGGGCCTCCACTTCAGCTTGCCCTTCGGCTCCGTTAGTTTCCTGGGAAAATAGGGCCTTCCGCATAAATTCCGAGGTTTTTCCCGAAAGTTGGATTTCTGCACAAAAACGAGACACCAGAGCAGTTCTGCTGAAAACAGCGTTAGTCCGTGTTAGTTGCATCCAAAATACACAAATTAGAGGCCAAACAATAGCAAAAGTGTTCGGGAAAGTAGATACGTTTTGGACGTATCACCCTCTTCTCTTCCTTACCAGGGTGGCGCCCAAGTCCTATCATGTTGATGTTGAATGAGAATCTTGGCTGGCACCTCCCAGGGTATGTGCACTCCATCATGTCAACGGCGTATGCCGGTGAATTCGGCACTTCTGGTGCTGCCAACGCGAATGGCAGCGGCGGTCGGGACGGGAGTGGCACCTCTCCTTGGTGAATCCCCAGAGCTGGTCCTGACGGAGAGTACTGATGCCTCATGATTTCCTGGATCACCCGAAGAGCGACACGCTCCAAAGTGTTCACAAGGCTCTCAGAATGGCGGTGTAGCGAATGAGCTACCATGAAGTTAATCTCCTGACGCAGAGACCTGGTGCGTTCTTCTGACGGGGCGGACAGGTCCACTCCATCGAGCGCGCCTTCAGGTGAGAACCCTTTCCACCATATGCCATGTGAGCGGGTTCTGTGAAAAGAGCCGATGAGGTCGGCTTCGAGGATTGCTTTGACCTCGTCATACTTCTTCTTGAGCTCCTCGGTCAGATCCTCGTACGTGACTGGAGTGCCTTCCGCCATCTCAGATGTAGATGGTGATGCGGTTGATGTCGAAGACTGTCCTACCGGGCGTGCCAGAATGTGTTGCGGTCAGAAACCCACCGGTGAGCAGCGACGGGCAACACGGTAGAGCCGGGAGGCTCCCAGGACTGCGGCTGGCCCTGGTCCCTCCGAGCGACGGCCCGCAAAGACTCGGCACGCACGTCCGATGCTGGTGCAAGGGCGTGCCACCTGACCTATACCTGGCCAGGAAGGTGTTGGATGTGCCTCGCTTAGTTTCCTGCATAGCATACACTTAAATACGAGCCTCGATCGGCTCTCAGGTTGTCCTGTGAATCGGCTCAAAGAGCCGATCCACCCATGATCCGTACGAGGTGTACGAATATATGGTGGTCCTGCTTGATCAAAATAAAGCTAAAACGACCTACTACGATTTAGGGTTTTCACCACATAATCGGAACATCCTACTCGTGATTGAGCCCGGCGGCCACGCACGGTGATCGTAAACCGACCCTAGACAAGGCCTAAAAACCAACACGAAGTTGATCCCCGAACATCCTGTCTAGGGCTAGCAAACTACACCCTACGCGCCACTCGGATCCTTCAACCCGTTTGTAAGGCCTAACTATGCAGATATTAAACTAATCCTTGAAGAACAAGGAGCAATCATAACGGATCGGATCTACTAAATAATGATCAAGCGGGGTGCCGCCCTTACACCTAAGATAGGTGTAAGGACGGCTAGACGTCTAAGGGTTGCACGGACGAAAGCATATGATACGATGAAACAATGCTAACCCTAACACATCTATGATAACTACGTTGCTCGCCATCAACAAGGCTTCAGCACGAGCAACGCATGAACGACGAATAAACGTGTACTGCCTAGATCGCAAGATGCGATCTAGGCAGCATGATGCTTACCCGAAGAAACCCTCGAGACAAGGGAGTTGGCGATGCGCCTAGATTGGTTTGTGGTGAACGTGATTGTTGTTTATTTCATAAACCCTAGATACATATTTATAGTCCGTAGACTTTCTAACGTGGGAATAATCCCAACCGTGCACGAGCCAAACTCTATCTAACCGACACGTATCCTACTATGTTACAGATACACGGGCAAACTAGCCCAAACTTTGTATACAAGGCCGATTCATGTATTTCTTCCATGTATATTCTTCAAGCCCATCTCCAATCGCTCTGATCCGGTCAAATTCTGGTGATAACAGAAACATCGTGGGAGTGGAGGACAAGACAGACATGTCAGAAGATTATAATATGTTTGCTGAAATTCCGCCCTTCAAAGTGAACACCGACCCAAGCATTAAGTTAAATGATGAGGATGCTCCATGGATACGGCACAATCGTAAGCAAGCAGGGACACAAGGGAAGAAATGATGTGTAATAATTTATTGTACCAAACTTTATTGAATGGATCATGTGAGTTATATTACCCGTGATGTGTTTGGTGTCCATTTTCGAATGATTCGATTGATTCGAGAAACCACACTGATGATACATGAAATTTGGAGTGATTTAGTCATACTCCTGCCTAGGCGTATAATATGCATACTCGTAGTCTTCATAGCCGCCGCCGTTGTACTGGTAGTCGTCGCCTTCTAAGTTGCCACCGTCGTCGTCACTGCTGTCGTCGCTATCGTCGGGCGGCGCTCGTGGCTCGAACTGAGGGTAGCGCAGTCGGGGGATATCGCCGGCCGTGATGTAGTCCATGACGCTCTGCAGAGTCCGGCCGTACCACCATAGCCGACGGCCGGCCTCGTGGAAGTTCCCAGGAGGCAGACCGTCCTCCTCATACCTGGCGAGCGCCCTCTCACGAAGATTGATGAAGAAGGCGTCCCAAGTATGCTGGTTATCGGGATGCCAGCGGGGATTCATCCGCTGCTCCGGCGTGAGGTCGAGGTAGTAGTGGTTCGTGATGGCCGCCCGACGCGCAGTACCCTGAGGGATGGGAGGGACCGGCACGCCGCCGGCGCTTAGGCTCCAGCCGGCGGGGACGCGGTAGCCCGGTGGGCAAGGGTAGTTCGAGACGCAAAGCTCCTCCACCTGCTGGTAGGTTAGAGTGGGTGCGGTGGAAGCCATGAGAGAGTGATGAGAGATTGTAGAGATGTGATAATGTTGGCCAAGCCGGGCTACATATATGTAGTGAGAAATGGCGGGAAAAATGGGAGCGGGAAGACAGGAGGCGGGAAGAAAGTGGCGGGAAGAAAGAGGCGGGAAGAAAGAGGCGGGAAGACAGGGAAGAAATGGCGGGAAGAAGAGGCGGGAAGATTTTGAAATGAATTAGTTTTATTTTTCTGAATTTATTGATATATTATTTGTATTTTTAAGATTTTGAAATGAATTAGTTTTATTTTTCTGAATTTTTTGATATATTATTTGTATTTTTAAGATTTTGAATTGAATTAGTTTTATTTTTCTGAATTTTTTGATATATTATTTGTATTTTTAAGATTTTGAATTGAATTAGTTTTATTTTTCTGAATTTTTTGATATGTTATTTGTATTTTTAAGATTTTGAATTGAATTAGTTTTATTTTTCTAAATTTTTTGATATATTATTTGTATTTTTAAGATTTTGAATTGAATTAGTTTTATTTTTCTGAATTTATTGATATATTATATGTACGTTTAATATTTTGAAAAAGAAAAGAAATTTGAAAAATAGCTTTAGTCGCGGTTGGCCTCGCCAACCGCGACTAAAGGGTATTTTTCTGCGGGAAACGAAAACCGTCGAAATACCCTTTAGTCGCGGTTGGGGTCGCCAACCGCGACTAAAAGTACCCCTTTAGTCGCGGTTGGGGTCCCGAACCGCGACCAAAGGTCGCCCAGTATAAAACGCCGCGCCCGAACCGCCGCTGCCCCCACTCTTCTTCTCCGATCGATCCGCGCGCGAGGACTCTCTCTGCAGCGACGTCGTCCGACCGCCGCCGCGCCCTCGACGCCGTCGCCGTCTCCGCGCCCCTCGCCGACCGCCGCCGCGCCCTTGACGCCGTGGCCGTCGCCGTCGCCCCTCGCCGTCCAACCGCCCCGACGCGCCACGCACGCCACCGTACGTCGACGTGCTGCTCTCGTCTTCATCCCCGCCGGCGTGCTCCATCTTTTCCCCGCGGCGGCGCACCGCGCTCGTCTTCCCCGCCGGCGCCGGCAGCGCTGCTGCGCGCCACACACGCAAGAGGAAGGCGGCCGGCCGGGGGCGACACGCACAGTACACGTACTGGCGGCGCCCCGACCCCCCTCCATCTCCCTTTTTTTTAATTAACAAAAAATTTAACTTCACAAAAACTTTAACTTAACAAAAACTTTAATTTCACAAAAACTTTAACTTATTAACAAAAAAATTTAACTTCACAAAAACTTTAACATAACAAAATTTTAAATTAACAAGAAATACTTAACAAAATTAACTTAACAAAAGTTTGTCAAAAAAAATGAACTAAAATTTCACTTTGAAGATTTATGCTTTTTAGACTTTGTTTTATATTTGATGGAGTATTATATATGTTATACTACCTCTATTCATAAAAATGTAACGCCGCGTCAACGCGCCAACGCGCCAACGCCAACGCGCTCGTCCTCGCCTCCCTCTCCGTGACGCCGTTAAAAAAACCTTTAATCGCCGCCAACGCGCTCGTCCTCGCCTCCCTCTCCGTGACGCCGACGTCTGCCGCCCCGTCTCGCGCTCTTCCGCGACACCCTCTCCCACCCCTTCCTCGCCCCCTCCTTTCGCCACCGCCACCGCCCCCCTTCTTCACTTAATTAATTTTTTTTTACTACATGTTTTCAGGACTGACATATGGCGGACGATAGAGCTGACCCTATTATGACCAACTATGATCCGGACGCTGAAGAACATATAATGGGCATCATAAATGGCGATATTCTATTTGTGCCGACCGAACAAGAAGAAGATGATATCTCTTCTTATCTGAACCTTGACGGTCAAGATGAAGGCCGTCAGCAAGATGATGACGAAGAAACGTCGATAAACGACGAACTTCAATTGGAAGTAGCAACCACCTCCGGCGCCGAGGTATATATATACATTGAGCCTCTGGTGATACAAACTTACTGATTTGAATAAATATGTGTGTACTAACGTGCGCGACTCTCTTTCTTATTTTAGCCCTCGGCCGGATCGTCGAAACAATCGAGTACGTCGTCAAAGCGTGGCGCAACCAAGACGCTGAAACAAGGAGAAACAAATACCATCGAGGTTGTCAGTGCAAGCGGCAAGCCGCTGGAGCCCCACAAGAACGCCACCAAGTTTATCAATCAATGCGGAGCCGTTGTTAGAGACAACATCTCGATCACCGTGCAGGAGTGGAATGAGACAAAGAAGGCACGTCTTGGTTTCACTTTTGTCGAGAAGAGAACAAAAAAAGATTGCTTGAAAAAGCTTATGGATCATTTCGTTCTACCTCCGGAATACAACAAATTCGATGAGGAGGGTAACAAGATTGAGGAAAACAAGGAGAGGAGGAGGCTAGTCAAACAGTTCGCTCTTCATAAGATGGCCGACGCATTCCGGAAATTCAAGAAAAATCTAGCCCGTGACTATGTCAACAAGAACAAGACTCCGGATTTCAAAGGACAATATGAGAAACTGAAACATGATTGGCCAGAATTTGTGAAGCAAAAGAAATCGGAGCAGTTCATTGAAATATCGAAAAAAAATAAGGAAAATGCGGCTAAGAAGGAGTACAATCATATTATGGGGCTAGGAGGGTATTGCCTTTGGGAGCCTAGGTGGGAGAAGATGGAGAACGAGCTGAGGGCGCGAGAAATCCGTCCAGGTACGGAGGGATGGGACCCAAGGGCCAAAAGCTGGTGGTACGGGCATGGGGGAACGCTACACCCGGAGACAGGGGAGTGTGTTCACCGGAACAAAACGTTTAAACCCACCCAAGCCCTTATTGACGCAATGAGGGATGCTCAAGAGGGGAAGATCAAGTTCAACAGAGAGAACGACGCGCTGACAAAAGCCCTCGGGAATCCTGAACACGGAGGACGTGTACGAGGCATGGTAAACATTCCGTGGAAAATAGGGTTCTCCCAGAACGATGACCCGTACGGTTACGTGAAGCCGTAAGAGAAAGATGGATCGGGATGCGGATGTTGTGGCGCGGTTGGCATCGGAATTTGATGAGATGAAGAAAACCGTGAATATACTAGTACAAGAAAGATCGGCAGCTGGGACGCATGAAGATCATCCGAGCGGATCTCGGAAGCCGACGGCGGAGAAGCAGCGTGGCTTCCACGGAGGCCCCGTCGGCCATCGCTAATGCACCGGCGATCGATATTACTGCACCGGAGCCTCCTCGCTACCCCGTGGACGATGTAAAGGAGATGAAAGAATGTCATCTGCATTATCCAATTGGGAACATGTCCACGAAGGTAGCCATTTTGGGTGAGTGTTTCTGTCTTGAGCACATTCTCTTTTGTTTACTCCATGCATGGTATGTGGCTAATCGATGAGTTATGCATCACTGTGCATGTATCGTGTCGGCAGGTTCCACTGGATTCTGCTAGTAATTAAATTTCACGACTCCATAGTTCTCGTCCACGACTCTCTGAATATGGATTCAAAGCTTTGGGCTGACATGAGAAAAATGATGCAGAAGTAATTATTTTCATTCATTTGCGCTCTATATCGATCGGCCTATTTCGTTCATTTCCTAATATCGCAAGTAACTAATAACTCTCTTGTTCATAGGGTTTGGAGACGGTTCGTAGATGCCAAGGTCGGTGAGTTCAAAAAAGAGCTACATTTTATGCGGTCAGTGAGTGGGACCGGGGATATTCAGCCACCGGGGACCAATCTATGTGGATACTATGTTTGTGAGATGATCCGGAGATACACCTCTGAGCGGGTTCCGTGTGAGAACAATATCAAGATGAATAACCTCCGGAAGATACTTAGTCCAGAAGCTCGCTTCCGACCACTTCAAGAGGAACTAGCTGGATGGATCGCGAGGGAAGTCGTCGATCCTAAAGGAGAACACTATGTAGAGGACGTAGAACTTCATATGCACTAAATTATGTATGGAAACTTGTTCAAAATTGTATACGCTGGTCATCCGATATTGAATATATATTGTATATTCCTCCTGAATTCTCTTTGGTTATAATTTCAAATTTGTTTGAAATTGTACATTCATATGCATGTATGTAGTACCGTAGAATATGTGAAACTCCTTCAAAATTAAAATAAAACACAAAAGAAATAAAACAATACAAATTAAAAAGAAACCAGGTTTAGGGGGGGGGGGGCTAAAACCCTAAACCTGTGGCGGCCTTTAGTCGCGGTTGGCCACAAGAACCGCGACTAAAGGTCCTCCGCCCCGACCGTCACCTGGCGCCCACGTGGACGGGCCTTTAGTCGCGGTTCGTAACCAACCGCGACTAAAGGGGGGGCCTTTAGTCGCGCTTAATTGGTCGCGGTTGCGCAACGGCGACTAATGGCAGTTGCGAACCGCGACCAAAGGCCCTTTTTCCACCAGTGCGCCCTCCTCCCGCATGACACGTGGTGGCGACGAGGCAGCTTGCTCGACCACGTTGCCGAGCTCTGTAAAGCTCCGCGTCGTCGCCCTCTTGGCATGCAATAGCTCAACGGTAGACACACATCGATATGGCCCGCGATAAGTAGATCTCTTGCCTTTCTTGCGTGTGAATTCCCCACAGGCATTGTGTCATCATCCCGAGCAGGCGTCTCCAGTGGGGGATGATGTCTACGGGTGCTTCTATTCTTGTAGACAGTGTTGGGCCTCCAAGAGCAGAGGTTTGTAGAACAGCAGCAAGTTTCCCTTAAGTGGATCACCCAAGGTTTATCGAACTCGGGGAGGAAGAGGTCAAAGATATCCCTCTCATGCAACCCTGCAACCACAAAGCAAGAAGTCTCTTGTGTCCCCAACACACCTAATAGGTGCACTAGTTCGGCGAAGAGATAGTGAAATACAGGTGGTATAAATAAGTATGAGCAGTGGCAACGGCACCGGAAAAGTGCTTTGCCCAGGACAGTAAACAAGCAGTAGTAACGCAGCAGTAGTAACGCAGTAAAACAGTAAACAAGCAGCGATAGCAGTATTTAGGAACAAGGCCTAGGGAATAGACTTTCACTAGTGGACACTCTCAACTTTGATCACATAACATAATAGATAGATGCATACTCTACACTCTCTTGTTGGATGATGAATACCACTAACTGTGTAGGATTACACGAACCCTCAATGCCGGAGTTAACAAGCTCCACAATATTCAATGTTCATATTTAAATAACCTTAGAGTGCATGACAGATCAACACAACTAAACCAAGTACTAACATAGCATGCACACTCGTCACCTTCACACTATGTAGGAGGAATAGATCACATCAATACCATCATAGCAATAGTTAACTTCATAATCTACAAGAGATCATAATCATAGCCTACGCCAAGTACTAACACGGATGCACACACCGTCACCATTACACCGTGCGGGAGGAATAAAACTACTTTAATAACATCACTAGAGTAGCACATAGATAAATTGTGATACAAAACACATTGCAATCATAAAGAGATATAAATAAGCACTTCACTACGCCATTCATAACAATGAATAAGTATTCTGTGAAATATAGCCTAAGAGACCCACACGGTGCACACACTGTCACCTTTACACACGTGGGACAAGGAGTCTCCGGAGATCACATAAGTAAAACCCACTTGACTAGCATAATGACATCTAGATTACAAGCATCATCATATGAATCTCAATCATGTAAGGCAGCTCATGAGATTATTGTATTGAAGTACATAGGAGAGAGATGAACCACATAGCTACCGGTACAGCCCCGAGCCTCGATGGAGAACTACTTCCTCCTCATGGGAGACAGCAGCGTTGATGAAGATGGCGGTGGTGTCGATGGAGGAGCCTTCCGGGGGCACTTCCCCGTCCCGGCGGCGTGCCGGAACAGAGACTCCTGTCCCCCAGATCTTGGCTTCGCGATGGCGGAGGCTCTGGAAGGTTTCTCGTACCGTGGCTTTTTCGTATCGAGGTTTTAGGTCCAGGGGCTTTATATAGGCGAAGAGGCGGCGTCAGAAGGTCGAAGGGGCGCCGACACTATAGGGGGGCGCGGCCCAGGCCCTGGCCGCGCCACCCTGTCGTCTGGGGCCCACAGGGCCCTCCTCTGGCGGCTCTCGGGTGTTCTGGAAGCTTCGTGGAAAAATAGGATGCTGGGCGTTGATTTCGTCCGATTCCGAGAATATTTCCTTACTAGGATTTCCGGAACCAAAAACAGCGTAAAACGAGAACCGGCCCTTCGGCATCTCGTCAATAGGTTAGTTCCGGAAAACGCATAATAATGACATATAATGTGCATATAAAATGTAGATATCATCAATAATGTGGCATGGAACATAAGAAATTATCGATACGTCGGAGACGTATCAGCATCCCCAAGCTTAGTTTCTGCTCGTCCCGAGCAGGTAAACGATAAACAAAGATAATTTCTGGAGTGACATGCCATCATAAACTTGATCATATTGTAAACATATGTAATGAATGCAACGATCAAAACAATGGTAATGACATGAGTAAACAAATGAATCATAAAGCAATGACTTTTCATGAATAGCACTTTCAAGACAGGCATCAATAAGTCTTGCATAAGAGTTAACTCATAAAGCAATAATTTAAAGTAAAGACATTGAAGCAACACAATGGAAGATTAAGTTTCAGCGGTTGCTTTCAACTTGTACCATGTATATCTCATGGATAATTGTCAATGCAAAGCAATATAACAAGTGAAATATGCAAGTATGTAGGAATCAATGCACAGTTCACACAAGTGTTTGCTTCTTGAGGTGGAGAGAAATAGGTGAACTGACTCAACATAAAAGGTAAAAGAAAGGTCCTTCAAAGAGGAAAGCATCGATTGCTATATTTGTGCTAGAGCTTTTATTTTGAAAACAAGAAACAATTTTGTCAACGGTAGTAATAAAGCATATGTATCATGTAAATTATATCTTACAAGTTGCAAGCCTCATGCATAGTATACTAATAGTGCCCGCACCTTGTCCTAATTAGCTTGGACTACCGGATCATCGCAATACACATGTTTTAACCAAGTGTCACAAAGGGGTACCTCCATGCCGCCTGTACAAAGGTCTAAGGAGAAAGCTCGCATTTTGGATTTCTCGCTTTTGATTATTCTCAACTTAGACATCCATACCGGGACAACATGGACAACGAGATAATGGACTCCTCTATAATGCATAAGCATGTGGCAACAATTAGTGTTCTCATATGAGATTGAGGATATATGTCCAAAACTGAAACTTCCACCATGATTCATGGCTTTAGTTAGCGGCCCAATGTTCTTCTCTAACAATATGCATGCTCCAACCATTAAGGTGGTAGATCTCTCTTACTTCAGACAAGACGGACATGCATAGCAACTCACATGATTTTCAAAAAAAGAGTAGTTGATGGCGTCCCCAGAAGCATGGTTATCGCACAACAAGCAACTCAATAAGAGATAAAGTGCATAAGTACATATTCAATACCACAATAGTTTTTAGGCTATTTTGTCCCATGAGCTATATATTGTAAAGGCGAATGATGGAATTTTAAAGGTAGCACTCAAGCAATTTACTTTGGAATGGCGGAGAAATACCATGTAGTAGGTAGGTATGGTGGACACAAATGGCATAGTGGTTGGCTCAAGGATTTTGGATGCATGAGAAGTATTCCCTCTCGATACAAGGTTTAGGCTAGCAAGGTTATTTGAAACAAACACAAGGATGAACCGGTGCAGCAGAAACTCACATAAAAGACATATTGTAAACATTATAAGACTCTACACCGTCTTCCTTGTTGTTCAAACTCTTTACTAGAAATTATCTAGACCTTAGAGAGACCAATTATGCAAACCAAATTTTAGCAAGCTCTATGTATTTCTTCATTAATGGGTGCAAAGTATATGATGAAAGAGCTTAAACATGAGCACAACAATTGCCAAGTATCAAATTATTCAAGACATTTTAGAATTACTACATGTAGCATTTCCCGATTCCAACCATATAACAATTTAACGAAGAAGATTCAACCTTCGCCATGAACATTAAAAGCTAAGAACACATGTGTTCATATGAACCAGCGGAGCGTGTCTCTCTCCCACACAAGCATTTATTCAAACAAAAACAAAAACAAAAGCACACAGACGCTCCAAGTAAAGTACATAAGATGTGGCCGAATAAAAATATAGTTTCAAGAGAAGAAACCTCGATAATTTGTCGATGAAGAAGGGGATGCCTTGGGCATCCCCAAGCTTAGATGCTTGAGTCTTCTTGAAATATGCAGGGATGAACCACGGGGGCATCCCCAAGCTTAGAGCTTTCACTCTCCTTGATCATATTGTATCATCCTCCTCTCTTGATCCTTGAAAACTTCCTCCACACCAAACTCGAAACAACTCATTAGAGGGTTAGTGCACAATAAAAATTCACATGTTAAGAGGTGACACAATCATTATTAACACTTCTGGACATTGCATAAAGCTACTGGACATTAATGGAACAAAGTAATTCATCCACCATAGCAAAAGAGGCAATGCGAAATAAAAGGCAGAATCTGTCAAAACAGAACAGTCCGTAAAGATGGATTTTATTGAGGCACCAGACTTGCTCAAATGAAAATGCCCAAATTGAATGAAAGTTGCGTACATATCTGAGGATCACGCACGTAAATTGGCATATTTTTCTGAGCTACCTACGAGAGAGGCAGGTCGAAATTCGTGACAGACAAAGAAATCTGTTATCGCGCAGCAATCCAAATCTAGTATCAACCTTTCTATCAAAGACTTTACTTGGCGCAACAATGCAATAAAATAAAATAAGGAGAGGTTGCTACAGTAGTAACAACTTCCAAGACACAAATATAAAATTTAGGTACTGTAGCAAAATAAACACATGGGTTATCTCCCAAGAAGTTTTTTCTTTATAGCCATTAAGATGGGCTCAACAGTTTTTATGATGCACTCGCAAGAAATAGTAGTTGAAGCAAAAGAGAGCATCAAGAGGCAAATTCAAAACACATTTAAGCCTAACATGCTTCCTATGCATAGGAGTCTTGTAAATAAACAAGTTCATGAAGAGCAAAGTAACAAGCATAGGAAGATAGAACAAGTGTAGCTTCAAAAATTTCAGCACATAGAGAGACATTTTAGTAACATGAAACTTTCTACAACCATATTTTCCTCTCTCATAATAACTTTCAGTAGCAACATGAGCAAACTCAACAATATAACTATCAAATGAAACATTCTTATCATGAGTCTCATGCATAAAATTATTACTCTCCACATAAGCATAATCAATTTTATTAGTTGTAGTGGGAGCAAATTCAACAAAGTAGCTATCATTATTATTCTCATCATCAAATATAGGAGGCATATTGTAATCATAATCAAATTTATCCTCCATAACAGGCGGTACTAAAAGACTACTATCATTATAATCATCATAAATAGGAGGCAAAGTATCATCAAAGTAAATTTTCTCCTCAATGCTTGGGGGACTAAAAATATCATGCTCATCAAAGCCAGCTTCCCCAAGCTTAGAATTTTCCATATCATTAGCAACAATGGTGTTCAAAGCGTTCATACTAATATGTTCCATAGGTTTTTTAATTTTCGCATCAAACCATCCATGTCTTAAATCAGGAAATAGAATAAGAAGCTCATTGTTGTCCATTATGCCTAACTAGTGTAAACAAGAAACAAAAAGATGCAATTGCAGGATCTAAAGGAAATAGCTTCGAGCACACACACAACGGCAACATAAAAGTACTTTACCTGAGACCGGAGTATGAATGCCTTTTACCTTTCCTCCCCGGCAACGGCGCCAGAAAATAGCTTGATGTCTACGGGAGCTTCTATTCTTGTAGACAGGTGTTGGGCCTCCAAGAGCGAGAGGTTTGTAGAACAAGCAGCAAGTTTCCCTTAAGTGGATCACCCAAGGTTTATCGAACTCGGGGAGGAAGAGGTCAAAGATATCCCTCTCATGCAACCCTGCAACCACAAAGCAAGAAGTCTCTTGTGTCCCCAACACACCTAATAGGTGCACTAGTTCGGCGAAGAGATAGTGAAATACAGGTGGTATAAATAAGTATGAGCAAGTGGCAACGGTACCGGAAAAGTGCTTTGCCCAGGACAGATAAACAAGCAGTAGTAACGCAATAGAAACAAGTAAACAAGCAGCGATAGCGATATTTAGGAACAAGGCCTAGGGATTAGACTTTCACTAGTGGACACTCTCAACTTTGATCACATAACAGAATAGATAAATGCATACTCTACACTCTCTTGTTGGATGATGAACACCACTAACTCGTGTAGGATTACACGAACCCTCAATGCCGGAGTTAACAAGCTCCACAATATTCAATGTTCATATTTAAATAACCTTAGAGTGCATGACAGATCAACACAACTAAACCAAGTACTAACATAGCATGCACACTTGTCACCTTCACACTATGTAGGAGGAATAGATCACATCAATACCATCATAGCAATAGTTAACTTCATAATCTACAAGAGATCATAATCATAGCCTACGCCAAGTACTAACACGGATGCACACACTGTCACCATTACACCGTGCGGGAGGAATAAAACTACTTTAATAACATCACTAGAGTAGCACATAGATAAATTGTGATACAAAACACATTGCAATCATAAAGAGATATAAATAAGCACTTCACTACGCCATTCATAACGATGAATAAGTATTCGTGAAATATAGCCTAAGAGACCCACACGGTGCACACACTCTGTCACCTTTACACACGTGGGACAAGGAGTCTCCGGAGATCACATAATTAAAACCCACTTGACTAGCATAATGACATCTAGATTACAAGCATCATCATATGAATCTCAATCATGTAAGGCAGCTCATGAGATTATTGTATTGAAGTACATAGGAGAGAGATGAACCACATAGCTACCGGTACAGCCACGAGCCTCGATGGAGAACTACTCCCTCCTCATGGGAGACAGCAGCGTTGATGAAGATGGCGGTGGTGTCGATGGAGGAGCCTTCCGGGGGCACTTCCCGTCGCGGCGGCGTGCCGGAACGAGAGACTCCTGTCCCCCAGATCTTGGCTTCGCGATGGCGGTGGCTCTGGAAGGTTTCTCGTACCGTGGCTTTTTCGTATCGAGGTTTTAGGTCCAGGGGCTTTATATAGGCGAAGAGGCGGCGTCAGAAGGTCGAAGGGGCGCCGACACTATAGGGGGGCGCGGCCCAGGCCCTGGCCGCGCCACCTCGTCGTCTGGGCCCACGGGGCCCTCCTCCGGCGGCTCTCGGGTGTTCTGGAAGCTTCGTGGAAAAATAGGATGCTGGGCGTTGATTTCGTCCGATTCCGAGAATATTTCCTTACTAGGATTCCTGGAACCAAAAACAGCAGAAAACAGGAACTGGCCCTTCGGCATCTCGTCAATAGGTTAGTTCCGGAAAACGCATAATAATGACATATAATATGCATATAACATGTAGATATCATCAATAATGTGGCATGGAACATAAGAAATTATCGATACGTCGGAGACGTATCACTCCCTCATCGCGTGACCGGCCCCGCCACGTCTCGCACCTGGCCACCTCCCGCCGCACTCGGCTGCCGCCGGCCCACACCGCTGCGCCTCCCGCTTGCCACGGAGCAGCTGCTGCTCGCTCTGCGCTCGCGCAAGATCGATCCCACTTGACGCTGGTGTTGACCTTATGCGCACGTGCGCCCGCCGCTCCCTCCTGCGCTGCTGCTGGGCCGCCGCTGGCCCATCTTCACCAGCCCCTTTTCAGGTCCTTTTCCTCTTTAAACTGCAGCTGTGTTTGTAGAACCGCTTCGACAAGCGGTAGTACCGGTCGGGCGCATTTCTGATCGTTTTTCTTCACCCAACAACTATATTTTGGAGCCCATATATATACCTTTCTCACACCTCTTGTCTAGCCAGCTTTTCTACATCTATTTTCTCTCCTCCATTGTTGACTTTGAAGAGTTTGATCCCCCACTATTTGTTGCATCTTTTTGGAGGAAAGGAGAGAGGAGATCTAGATCTAGTGCTCCACCAAGTGAATCCCCTCCTTGTGAGGGGATCTTGCTAGATCTAGATCTTGGAGTAATTTGGTGTCCATCCTCCTATTTGTTCATCCTTCCTTATTTCCCCAATAGTTTTGTAGCTTTGTTGGAATTTGGTAGAGAAAAAACTTGATCACCGATGTTCTTAGCCATTGCATTAGGTGCATCGGTTTGGTTCTCTCCTGGGTTTCGGTCTCGTGTGAGTTCGTGTAAGTTCCCTCTAGGGTTCTTGGCTTGTTGACCTTAGTGGTGTTGTTGCCTTCGTGGCTTTGTCGCCTTTGTGGCGTTGTTGCCTTTGTGGCGCGTTGTAGTCTTTGTGGTCTTGGAGCCGGTTGTGGCGCGTTGGAGCCTTTGTGGCCTTGTTGTCGTGTGTGGCGTGTTGTAGGCTTTGTGGCCTTGTACTTGAGAGCCTCCCTGTTGTGGAGTTTGCCTCAAGCTTGATACTTGGGTGTTTGCCCCAAGGTTGTATGGGTTCGGTGACAACCCTCAAGGGTCCCTTAGTGGATCGAGACTTTCCCTTTGGTGGAA
This sequence comes from Lolium rigidum, assembly GCF_022539505.1. Lineage (NCBI taxonomy): Eukaryota > Viridiplantae > Streptophyta > Magnoliopsida > Poales > Poaceae > Lolium > Lolium rigidum. The sequence continues at coordinate 51,018,601 of NC_061509.1, forward strand.
AGGCTCGAGGAGAATACAGTGGCCCTAGAGGCTCATTGGAGTGCCGAGTGCCTCCACAGCACCCAAGGATGTGAACTTCGGGATACATCGCCATCTCCTCGTGCACCGATTACTTCTCAACCCGAACTCCTTTACCTATGCGCTTTATTTTGTGATAGCCATCTGTTTTTTTACACAAATACAGTAGGGAAAGGCTCCCTACTGTGTCATTTTCTATTAAATAATGGGGTGAATATTTACAATGGTGAAACACTTATTACATGTTCATAGGGTGTCAATCCATGATTGCATCCCTTCCTTAAGACTAGGCTTAGCTCTATGCATAGTTAGAGTGGAAGTGGCTCTAAATTTGCTAATACATCTCTGAATATTTGGCGGATTCCCATTGAATATAGCATCATTCCGTTGGTCCCAAATACTCCAACATCCTATGATCATTACTTCCATAAAGAAATCCAAGGACATCCTTCTTTTGGCATCTTTCATCATCTGATAGAGATTCAGATCAACATTCCATTCTATACCGAGAGCCCACCAGAAGCTTTGACTGAAAGTACATTCAAAGAATAAGTGCATATTTGTTTCCTCGGGGCAAGCCTCACATAAGATGCAATCGGAGAACTCCACATAAAAGTGCTTGTGCTTCATCATCTCCTTTGTGTTGAGTCTACCATTGAGTAAGAGCCAGGCAAAGAATTTATGCCTAGGAATGTTACAAATTTTCCATATTGAAGTGATGCAATCTGGTGGTGAGTGATTACCAATAAGTTCCTTGTAAACCTTCTTTGTAGAAAAATTACTGCCCCAATTGAAAGACCAAATATCATCCATTGCTGAAATGTTTAAGTCCAGTAATTCATGTTCCAGATTGTGTAGTTCTTCATGAGCAACAAGTCTTTGAGGGGAAGATGGAACATATCATATATATTTTCATTAGTAACTTCAACTGCCTTTTGGATTGTGATCTTTTGATTCTTAGCAAATGAGTGCAGATGGGGATATATGTCCTGCCTGATATCACTATTCCAACTGTCCTTCCATAGGATCACTGATTTTCCATTATTTATATCCACATTTGTCATCTCCTTGTATTTGTCCTGAAAAGTCAAACAGTCTCTCCACCAAAAGGAGGCCTTTGTGCTGATTGATTGTGGGGTACCTCTGTTTTCATAATAAGCATGCCATATCAATTTGACCCAAGGGATGTCTGCATTGTTATAGAATTTGTGTAGGTTTTTCATGAGAAGGGCCTGATTCTGTATTCTGAGGTTCAAGATTCCTAGCCCTCCTTGATCTTTTGGTTTGTACATCATGTCCCAGCTTGCTAAGCATTTTCCTTGAATTTTGTTTTCTCTGTCAGACCAAAGAAACTGTCTTCCACTCTTTTCAAAGTGAACAAATATTGTGACTGGTACTTTAAATGAGCACATTGCATACATAGGTAAAGATTGAATCACTGAGTTTAATAATGTAAGCTTCCCAGTATAAGACATCAGTGATGAAATTCCAGATAGCTTCTTATCAATTCTTGAAACCATAGGCATAAGGTCAGATACTGATGGCCTTGTTGTGCCAAGAGGTAATCCCAAATATGTAAATGGCAAGCTTTCAACCTTGCATCCAAATATATTTGCCAGTTCAGTAGCTCTTGCATTATCAATATTGATAGGCACAAGGGTAGTCTTGTGATAATTCACATGTAGTCCAGTGGATGCACTGAATATTTGCAGAATATTTCTTCAGGTGGATGAGTTGGTTATTATCAGCTGGCATAATCATAAGTGTATCATCTGCATATTGAACTATAGGAAATTTCTGTCCAAAATCATCAGCCAGTGGGAGACTAATAATTCCATTCTGCCATGCATCATTGATTGCACTTTGTAACAAATCTGCAGTGTGTTGACAAATAAAATAGGTGATAGGGGATCCCCCTGTCTCACACCTCTTTTGCAAATTATTTTCTTCCCTGGTACCCCATTTAACAATACTGATGTAGATGCTGAGTGTAAAATGTTGGATACAAGTTTGACCCACTTTTGCCCAAATCCTCTTGCTCTCAACATGCTAATAACTGCATTATAATCCACCTTATCAAATGCCTTCTCAAAGTCAATTTTGAGTATAATGATGGGTCTCTTGGATAAATGACATAAATGTAGATACTCAAAAGTCCAACCAAGACAATCCTGAATATTCCTCCCTTTAATAAAACCATACTGGTTCTGATGAACTAAAGAAATAATCTCCTTCTGCATTCTATTAGCCATAAGCTTTGCAATAATTTTGAGAGGAAGACTAACCAAGGATATTGGTCTAAAATCATTCATATTCTCAGGGTCTGCTACCTTAGGTATAAGAGTGATAAAGGCGAGTGTTGATACTTTCCAGGTTGATTTTCTCATTATAGAAATCATCTATCGGTTTATAGAAGTCCTCTTTAATAATTTGCCAACACCTCTTCATGAATTTTCCATTAAAACCATCAGGCCCTGGGGCTTTATCGGTGGGAAACTCTTTTATAACATCATCAATTTCCTCCCTAGTGAAAGGAGTATCCAAATGTGCCAAGTCCCTTGGATGAATAATATTTTCAAGATTGATGTGCATTTGTGCATTTTCACTGACTCCCAATCTTTCCTTGTATGAATCCCAAATGATTGCAGCTTTATGATCATGATTGTACACTACTGACCCATCAGCAGCTTTAATGGAGGTAATCAAATTTCTTCTATAGCTCTTAGTTGCAATAGTGTGGAAATATCTTGTGTTTTCATCTCCCAAGGTGGCCCATCTGATTTTTGCTCTATTCTTCCAATAAATTCTTTTTGCTTCCAATAATTTCCTTGTATGATTATTCAGAATTCTCTGAAAGTTCTTCTCCACAGTAGATAATCTTCTTTGATCCTCCAATCCATCCAAAAGAGCTAGAGTATAGTTACACTTGGTAATGATTTTAGTCAAATTAGAGAAATTTCTGCTCCATTTCTTCAGCCCAACTCTAAGCTTCTTGAATTTGCCATTTAACATAAGTGCAGAATCATTTACTAAGCAGCCGTTTCCCAATTGACTTTCACAATATCTAGAAATCCTTCAAACTCTATCCAATAGTCTTCAAATCTGAACAGGTTTGTTTTTGGAATATCAGTACCAATTTGCACATGTATAGGAATATGATCAGACCCCATTCTTGAGAGTGGATAGGACAAAGTATTGGGGAATTCAGATGTCCATGAGGCAGAAGTAAACACCCAATCAAGTTTTTCCAAGAGTGGATTCTGCTGCATATTGCTCCATGTATAAGATCTTCCTTTTAGTGGTATTTCTTCAAGATCATGAACTTGTATGACGGTGTTGAAAAGTAACATATTATTTGAGTCTCCTCCACTCCTATTCCTATCACATGGATTTCGATTAAATTAAAGTCACCCATAATCATCCAGTAGTGGTAATCAGAAGAGTCAAGATCTGCCATCCAATTAAAGAAATCCTCTCTGTTTTCATTGTGAGCAGGTTCATAGATGTTGGTTAGATACCAGATTTTGCCAGACATTCTACATTTGAGTTTCACTGTAACTTGAAAAATGCTTTGAGAAATAATTGTGCCCTCAAATAGATTCCCATTCCATATTGTAATAATGCCACCAGAACTACCAATTGAGGGAGTGAAAGCATATTTGTTGAACTTCTTGTGACAAAAGTTCCTCAGATATGACAATTCAAAATGTTCCCTTTTTGTTTCTTGTAAGCAAATAATATTGCAGTTGCATTCCTCCACTCTTTGTTTGATATCATCCCACCTTTCCTGAGAATTAATCCCTCTAATATTCCAGTTTAGTATATTCCATGAGATACTCATTTAATAAAATCTTCTGTGTGGTATAAACAGCCCGATGGCAGCATAACTAACCACTCATAAATCATATTCTTCACAGATAAAATCCCTTTCAAATAGTATTCATAAACAGCAAAACAGACTGTCTTAACCATGATACCAACACATATCATAATTGCTGTGTATTTATGTCCCATCATACACCAAAAATCATCATTACTGACATGACAAGAGCAAGAGCAACTCATAGAAATATTAATAATAACCATAGCATAGATATCCATTATTACAGGACCAAAATAAGTATCATCACTGTCACCACATAAATGTCTAAAAGCATCACCAAATGTGACAAAAGAATTGTCACACATAACAAAAGTATTGTCCTCCATTAATGAAGAACAGCTGAAGCATGATAATAAACTAGGGATAACTAGGTTGTATGACAGACAACCCCACTGATCAGGAATAAGGTGGCAATACATTTAGCCACTCTTGGCAAGAAGCTTTTCATCAGTCACCTCACTAGGAGGGATCTGGCACTGATCCACTGCAATGTTCTGAACAATCTTGATTGGTAGTTCTGGAGGAGGAGGGGCAGTCCTATCAATAATCTCCACATCAAATTCAGAGTTGAGATTTTTCTTAGCAACCTTTGCAGGTGCCTTTTTCTTCTCTTTTTCCTTTCCCTTGTCTTTTCCTTTTCTAGCTTCATTATGCTACTCTTTCTCAAGCTCCCTTGCCATTGCTGCATCTGCAGCTTCTTTATCCTTGTAACCAGCAGAGATAACAGCAATTCTTCTACTGCGCCTGACTTCCTTGACATCCACAGGGGCTTGCTCATTTTTCCTCTTGCCAACAGGTGTATCCATAACAGTATTGTTGCTTTCATACATGACATCAGACATAGCCACATCAGGGATTTCTTCAGAAGGAAGAATCTGCGAAGGAGGAACAGCAGAAGTAGTGGCTTGACTATCATAGATCTCAGATATGATGACAGAGGATTTATTAGCAGGTGCCTGCTGTGCAGTGAACACTGTGACAACACATTTTCTCTCTGAATATTCTTCAGCAGTAACATCAATCATCTGGATTCTAGCTCCTGTAACATTTTCATTACCAAGTTTGCCCAAAGCATCTGGGAAAGCACTGAGAACATCTGTGAGCATGCTATGATAGGCTGCAAGAGCATCAACTGCCTCCACAGCAGGCTCAATATCCTGATTATGACTGTTTTGACTGCTTCTGCACAGGGGCTTGGGGAGGGGTATGCACCATGGGCTCCCCATCGTCAGCTGGAGCAGCATTACCACCAGGTGCAACATTTCCATGATTTGGTGCAACATTATCCTGCATCTCATTGTTCTCATGAACCAAGTCATCCCAAATACCACCAAAAGGAATGTTTGGTAGTGGATGAGGGTTTCCTCCATCAGGTGGCAGAGGATCTTTATCACCACCAAGTCCTCCAATGAGCTTGGCTTGCAGAATATAATTGACCACAGTCCAAGAGTGACCATGACCCTCATCACTAGTATTCCGACATAACACCGCATCGATAGGGACCTCCAGGAGATCGGGAACTCTAACCTTAACAAGGATTCTAGCTCTGTTTGATCCATCACGGTTCCAAACCAAAAATTTGCCAAATTCACCGACGTGATTCTTTAATCTTTTCAACATGCCATGCCTCTTGGGGGTAATTAACCATCATAAGCCAAACATCATGAGTAAAAGTGCAATTTCTATGATTCAGACCACGGTCCTGGGGAATAACCCTTAAGATGCTATCACCAATGAAAAAAGGACTACGATCTATCGCAGCATCTCTAGAACAGGTGTCAGAGAACTGAACTAATGCCGCACCCATAGCTGACCTTGTCATCTGACGGACATGATAACCCTGATTGTTGAGGAAGCCACGGATGAGAGCAGCATCACCAGTGAACTGTGCAGGGTCGGATTCAGGTTCGAGGACGACGATTGCCCAGTCGTCGCAGTTGAGCAATGGCGTGTTGGTGAAGACGTGAAAAGCCCTGCGTCGACGATGAACACAATGCGGCACAATGTCCGCGCCAGGAGGGAGATGAGGGTGGAGGTCACAGGGATAGTTCGCCATCAGGCCACCGTCGTCGGGGAGAGGGCAGCAAGCAGGTGGAGGTGGCGGAGGTGGTGGAGGTGGTGGCGGTGGTGGCGGTGCAGCAGATGCAAAAGGGTTGGGAGGCGGAGCGGCAGAGGAAGGGGCAGGGGATGAATGTATCTCTTTCCCATGTGGTTTAGATTTAATGCGAAAAATCAGTGTTTTTCCTTTTTTTCGTAAACAGTTTTTCTTGATATGTCCATAATTGTAACAACCTCGGCATCTCACCTGGGATTTGCAAACGGGCCGCAAGTGATAAGGGTCCAAACATCTCGAGCAGCCCAAAAGCGGAAGAGGGGAGGGGGAGGAACTGGGCCGATGGGTGGACAAATGGTGGGGTGGGCTGCGGAGGCGGCTGCCTAATGGGCTGAGATGGAGGGGATGGTGTTGGCGAGACGTGAGATGGGCTGGGAGAAGTGGAGCCATGCCGATTCAAAATAATAGGCGAGCGGGAATCCAGCGCGTGATCCGAGGATCTTGGATCTTGGCATGGGCGAGCGACCACGTCAATGAAAGAACGATGAGATCTAATCGGCACAGAATTTGCACCGGTGAGAGGATTCCGACGAGTAACCAGCTGCCACTCCATGGATTGTTCAGCTAACCAAGAATGATGTTCAAATCGCCAATTAGGACCACCAGATCCCCAAAGGTGGAAAAAGCATGTGAAAGATGGGCATGCAAATGAATGTAGACGATAGATGAAAAAACCAATAGCCTTGGAGTTCACCGTGAATCTGAAAACTCTATCCCTCAAGTATGAGATCCGGAGGCTAGCTCCCAAGGATCCAAGGCAAGATTGGAGGGCAACCTCAACAAGCGGCAGATCTAAACGAAAGGTGGCCCTCCCAAAGGATACCACCAGATGAAAACCATCGACAGAGGTAGGATGGATCGGGGTAGAAAAGATGGAGAAGATCTTACGTGAGAGATTGGTTCCATGGGTGAAGTCCAACGAGGAGGAGAGACCTTGAGGATCCATCCTTGCATCACCTTAGTGGAAGAAGCCATTGATGGTCGTGGAGGAGGTGGTCGCCGTGGGAGTCGCCTTGGAGGTGGAGGTGGAGGTCGTCATTGTGTTATATCATGTTGAATTTTCAAGGTATAGCCATCTGTTTGATGTTCTATATCTAGTTTGCTATCACCTTGTTGCTCATCATGCTTATCATAGGTTGTTGGTGCACATAGACAAACCTACTTGATAGGCTTTGTGCTTAACAAGTAAATCTTAGTTTTATTTCACCTTGTTAAGCTCTCAAGTAGAAGTTTTTACAACCCGCCTATTCACCTCCCCCCTCTAGGCGACAACCTTGTACATTCAGACAGGTTTTCTATTTGTTTTCCAAATGAGCATGAATTTAATGTACATATGCGCCATTTTGAAATACACAGTGTGTGTGTGTGAAGTATAAGATATAGTTTGTTTCATATGTGCCATTTTGAAAAACACAATATGTGTGTGTGTGCAGTATAAGATATAGTTTGTTTCTAAGTGGCAGACTACTATGTACGAAAAAAGGGATTACAGTTGGGAAATCAGTTAGGTAAAAACTGTATATGGTAAATGTGCAAATACTGTTGTAAAATGAAGAGGTACACTAAGGCAGGCCTTGTACAACATAGTACTATATTTAGATTTCTTACATATTTATTCTTCTTATTATTACAAAAGGGTGTATTTACATGCGGCATACGTAGTTGCAGTACAGTCTGCGGAAATTCAATTCGGCTCCCGGGTGCGTATGCTCCCTATACAAAAAATTATATTTTGAATTGTCGAAAAAAATTGACAAAAAATTCTACATGTACATGTCCATAATATATGTGCATTTTTCAAGTTTCACGAAAAATCAATATTTTTTGTGGTCTATGTAAAAAAGAGAAAATTTATCTTATAAAAAGCATTATCTTCAGCACTTAGTTTTGTCTTTTTTACTCACGTCACTTAACAAGTTCATTTTTTATGAAACAACTTTGTGACACGTAGCATGCGGAGATGTACGTGCGAATATTTCATTTCACTTTTTTAAAATTCTAAATGTGTGTAAGATGAATTTCAAAATAGTGAGAGCATATGCTCCCATGTTCCAAAACACCACTCCCGTCTGATATTACGAGAAAAGCTTAGCATTTGGACTTTGCTAGTACATACTCTTATATTCACTACCGGATATTAGAATATGCATAGTATGCAACTCTGCTATATGTTTACTTAGCCAGTCTTACTACTACTCTTCTCCTATATATTACAAATATACAATAGACATATTACCTAATTTGTGTTTTGGAACATGGGAGCATAATGGGAGCATATGCTTCCTATATTTTGAAATGCATCTTACATATATTTTAAATTTTAAAAAAATTGTAACAAAAAATTCGCACGTACATCTTCACGTGCTACGCGCTCACAAAGTTGTTTCATAAAAAAAGAACTTATCATGTGACGTGTGTAAAAAAGACAAAATTCAGTGCTGAAAACAATGCTTTTCACAGGATAAGTTTTCTCTTTTTTACATAGGCCACAAAAAATATTATTTTTTCGTGAAACTTGACACATACACATATATTATGGAGACGTACATGTAGAATTTTTTGTGAAATTTTTTTCACACTTCGAAATATGTTTTATTGGTAGAGGGAGCATACCCACCCAGGAGCCGAATTGAATTTCCGCAGCAAAGAGTACAATATAACATCTATTTTTTTGATTCTCTGCCTTGTGATGCTGATGACCTCTTTATAGTATGTCAGTAGATCTGAAGCTCTTGGATTGTTCGGTTTATGAGGTTACTCAAGGTGTAAGCAAAATTATCTTTAGATTCTGTCGGTGGAAAGGCACCGGTGTAAACTGTATCTTCCTCGTTCGGTATTAATGTGTTTGGATTGAAGATAAACAAATATACCAAATCAGGAGATACATAACATGCTTGCCTTAGGTCACGTAGAAGCCGTCTCAAGATACCGGTTAGATGCTCTGTGGTTTGCTGTAAATGCTAGTTTGTTAGATCTTTTCAATCTTCAACGTCACGCGGCTTCTTTTCCATAGAGAACAGGCGATAGAGACTGAATTCGTCGAGTACCGTGTTATTGTTCACGGAAAGGAATTGAAGCATTGTGAAAGCTGTAAAATTGATCACGGTAGGGTTTACTCGGATAATCACCGAGCCCCATAGGTCACATATATTTATAGAAGAATCATGGTCGGTTACAGGGAAGGATCGGAGGGAGAGAGGAGTCCGGACCAAGTCTGTTACACAAGTCCTATTCTATCTCTAACACCCTCCCTTAATCACAACTTGGCTAAGTTGAGATTACACTTGAATACTTCAAAAGCTTGATATGGAAGTGGCTTTGTGAAACCATCAGCAACTTGGTCCTGGGACGGAATGAATCGGATCTCAAGTTGTCTTCTCAATACTCGTTCTCTGACGAAGTGAAAATCTATCTCAATGTGTTTTGCCCTTGCATGAAACACTGGATTAGCTGACGGATAGGTTGCTCCCAAATTATCACACCACAGACACGATGTTTGAGTCTGTCTTACTTTTAATTCTTTAAGTAATGACTGTACCCATATGACTTCAGCTGTAGCATTTGCAAGAGACTTGTACTCAGCCTCAGTACTGGATCTTGACACAGTGGCTTGCTTCTTAGCACTCCAGGAGATCAAATTTGGTCCAAAGAAAACAGCAAACCCTCCTGTTGATTGACGATCATCGACACAACCAGCCCAATCGGCATCTGAAAAAGCACTGACTTGTGTACAGGAGGAACGTCTGAAAGTTAGACCAACAGTAATTGTACCTTTAACATATCGTAAGATCCGTTTGGCAGCAGTCCAATGATCTGTGGTGGGAGCATGCAGATACTGACATACTTTATTAACCGCATAGGAGATATCAGGTCTTGTGAGAGTAAGATACTGAAGTGCACCAACCATACTTCTGTAGCGAGTGCTATCCTCCGGTCCTAACAAGACTCCCTCCCTTGCTGAAATCTTCTCTGTCGAGGAGAGAGGTGTAGGCATGGTAGTGCAAGCGGACATATTTGCTCGAACAAGAATATCATGAGCATACTTGGCCTGATTTAAAACCAAACCATGGGAAGCGTGAGTCACCTCAATTCCCAAGAAATAATGCAAATCACCCAAATCTTTGAGAGCAAACTCCTGTCGCAGATCTTTAAGAAGAGCATCAGTGGCAGCTTGAGAAGAGCTGGCAACTATAATATCATCAACATAGATGAGCATGTAGATGGTGACAGTGGATTTATGATAGATAAAAAGAGATGTATCTGACTTAGAAGCAACAAACCCAAAGGCAAGCAACTGAGAGCTAAGGCGAGAGTACCATGCACGAGGTGCCTGTTTGAGTCCATAAAGAGCCTTGTCAAGTTTGCAAATGAAGTCTGGTATCTGACTATCCTCGTACCCTGGTGGCTGTCTCATGTAGAACTCCTCTTCCCAAACACCATGAAGAAACGCGTTTTTGACATCCAACTGTCGCAAGCTCCAACCCCTGGAAATAGCAATAGCTAGGACAAGGCGAACAGTTGTAATTTTGACAACTGGACTGAAGGTATCCTCGTAGTCAAGACCATATTGTTGCTTGTAAGCCTTTAGCTACTAAGCGAGCTTTATATCTGTCAATGGAACCATCTGATTTGTGCTTGACCTTATAAACCCAGCGACAATCAATCACATTTTTACCGCAGGTGGGGACCGCGGGGCGGGCGCACGCGCCTGGCGCAGTCGGTGCAAGGCGGGAGGCGATGCTGGGCCACCAAGTGGTGAGTCGGCACTGGCTGACGCGTGATCCGAGGAGGATCCGGCGGATCCCGAGGGAGATCCTGTGGGAGAATCAGCCTCGTGCTCTGCAATTTCTTCATGTTCTGATGATATTTCATGTGAGCTGTGTGAGCTCATAGAAGCACCGTTTTGACTCAAATTTTCGCCCGGAGCTTCAGTCCTTCGACATGTATCCTGTAGAACAGCAAGAACAGGGCTAGCAACAGTATTAGTACGATTATTTTCCACATTAGGAGCATCCACAGATTCAGGCCCAAACTCAGAATTACGAAGGGATGGATCTAAAAGTAGAATTTCTCTACGAAGGAGAGCACCAGCATTTGGGTGTAGATTTTAGAAGGGAAAAACTCCCTCATCAAAGACAACAACACGTGAGATATAGAAGCGACCGGTGGAGACCTCGAGGCACTTGGCCCCTTTGTATCGTGGTGTATAGCCTAAGAAGACACATTGAGTGGAACGAAAGGCTAATTTGCATTTGTTGTATGGGCGTAGGTTAGGCCAACACACACACCCAAAAACTCGAAGGGAGGCATAATCTGGGGTGGTACCAAGGAGACTATGAACTGGAGTATCGCTGTTGACGACACGACTAGGAAGCATGTTTATCCGGTATGTGGCAGTAAGAAAAGCTTCATCCCAGAATTTGAGTGGCATGGATGCATTGGCAAGGAGAGCGAGACCAACTTCAACTATGTGGCGATGTTTGCGCTCTGCAGCGCTGTTTTGCTGATGGGCATGTGGACATGACATATGATGATCAATCCCTTGAGCTTGAAAGAGGGAATTAAGTGCCAAATATTCTCCTCCTCCATCTGATTGAACAGCAAGGATTTTTCTACCAAATTGTCTTTCAACCAGACTTTGAAATTTTTTAAAGGCAGCAAGAGCATGAGATTCCTTTTTAAGCAAATATAACCATGTGAACTTGCTATAATCATCAATAAAACTCACATAATACTCATGTTTACTAACAGATGCAAGTGCAGGACCCCATAAATCAGAAAAGACTAATTGCAAGGGTATTGTAGATACACTGGAGGAGATAGGATAGGGGAGTTGATGACTCTTGGCATGTTGACATGAGTCACAAACCGACTCAAAACGAGAATTGCTAACATAGGGTAATTTATTCTTGCTAAGAATTTGCCTAACAACTGCTATGGAGGGATGACCCAAACGATTATGCCACAATGTCTGAGAAGGCTTGGAGGCGGCAAAGGCATGCTTCGGATTGTAGGTGGACATCATGGATGATATGAGGGGGTAGAGGCCGCCAACACATCCCCCTCTATGAATTATTCGCCCCATGACCTGATCCTTAATTAAGAAGAAAAAGGGGTGAAATTCAATATAAACATGGTTGTCAATAGTGAACCTATGAACGGAGAGAAGATTTTTGGATGCAGTGAGGACATGTAATATGCTGCGGAGATGAAAATTTTGAGTAGGGATACGAACTACGGAGTGACCAATGTGGGAAATAATCATACCTTGCCCATCGGCCGTATTAACTCTGTCTGATATGCATCACGGACTGTCAGGTTATTGAGTTCGCCTGTGATATGATGAGTAGCCCCGGTGTCGGAGTACCAATTGGTGTCAACACCATAGGCAGCATGATTGGCATCCTTGTCACCATAAGAGTCATCTCATCGTCTTCAAAACGCCACCAGCAGTCCTTGGCGACGTGGCCTTCCTTGTTGCAGATCTGATAGATGGTGTCAAACCAGGGAGTGGTGCGCTTGCGGCCATGGCCCCGTCCTGGAGGTCCACGGCCTCCTCCATGTCCGGACTGCGGAGGACGCTCATCACGGCGAGTATCACGTCTGTCGTCACGGCGGTCGTCTCGACGATCGCCACGGCCACGCTGATTGAAGCGGCCACGGCCACGCTGACGGAAAGCAGTGTTAGCAGATGACTCAAAATCGCCCGAGGAGCCACCATGGTGCATCTCCTGTCGCTGATCATAGCCTTGAATCTGTGAATAGAGCATGCTGAGGGAGATAGGCGTAGTCACCACACCAAGAGCAGCAACTAGCGAATCATATCCTTTGCCAAGGCCAGCAAGAATATAAGCAACTAGCTCTTTGTCAAGGAGAACGCGGCCAGCGGCAGCGAGTTCATCGGCAAAACCTTGCATCTTGGTGAGGTAGTCCGAGGAGTTGTTGAATTGTTGTCGTTTGGTATTGGTGAGGGCAATGAGCAGGTTCGAGACCCGAGCCTCGCTTTGAGCAACAAACATCTCTTCGATGGCTCTCCATAGACCGGCAGCATTGTCAATCCGATGCACGTGCGGAAGGATCTCGCGAGGTGAAACGGACTGCTGCAGGTAGGCCAGGACAATTTGGTCCTTGGACAGCCATGTAGCGTACGCCGAGTTCGGCGCCGTCTTGGCAGGCTTGGAGGTGGCGGCGTCCGCTGGTTCAATCTCCAGCAGCTTGTCGGGGGCGACGTCGGTGTCATCCAGGAAACCGACGAGTTGAGCCCCATGAAGAGGCGGCAGCACCTGGGAGCGCCAAATAGGGTAGTTTGTGCGCGTCAGCTGACGGCGGCGCTCCAAGGTTGATGCATGGGGCCAAGCTTAAGGACGCCATGATCTTCTTGTTCTTGGGGTAATCGACGAGGAGCGGCGATCAGTTTCGTCGGCGGAAGAGCCGACCTGATACCATGTAAAAATTGATCACGGTAGGGTTTACTCGGATAATCACCGAGCCCCATAGGTCACATATATTTATAGAAGAATCATGGTCGGTTATAGGGAAGGATCGGGGGGAGAGAGGAGTCCGGACCAAGTCCGTTACACAAGTCCTATTCTATCTCTAACAAAAGCAGCACTTTCTTCAGCATCTACTATTGTTGCATGCTTATTTCCATAGAAAATCAGCGGCTCTTGATCTGCTTCTGGGTAGGCTGGATGCTTAGGTAAATCCAGCGTAAGTTATGACCATCTTCAGTTCGTGCAGTTTTGAACATGTAGATGGTTAAATTTGCCATTGCTGCAAGTATCTTTACCAACCCAGCTTTTGAAAGGAACAACCTTGTACAATCCTGTATTCATAAATTGTTTGAATTTAGGTGTATATATATATGTGTGTTTGAAAGATCGAGATGTCGCCTAGAGAGGGGGGGGGGGGTGAATAGGCAATTACAAACTCTTGCGGATTTGTCTTGTAAGAATGCGGAATTAAACTAACGTTTATTTTACAAGCACAAACCCTAAATATGCTAAGCTCAACTAAGTGTAACAATGACAACTAGAGGTAAGCAAGATAGGCACAAGATATATGTAGCACAAGTGATAGCAAGATATATGTACTTCAAGCACGATGGCTATCACAAGGAAAGAGAGCTTGGGTATAGAAATAACCGAGGCACGCGGAGACGAGGATGTATTCCCGTGTTCTCTTCCTTTGCAAGAAGGTACGTCACGTTTGGAGGAGTGGAGGTCCCACGAAGAATTCCCCGTGCCACGAAGGCTCACCCTATTCTCCGAACCACACCCACGAAGGATAATGGCCCTTTCCTTATGGTTAGCTTTTCCTCCGCTCCGGAGATGGCAAGCTCCACAACCACTTCACAAGCTCCACGAAGGAGAATCCCGGGCCTCTTCACAATCTTCTTGAAGAGATACCGGAGCACCAACCGCCAAGCCAACTAGGAGGTTTCCCTCCAAGAGTAACAAGCTCACGGTCTCTCACTCGAACTAATCGTGGTGGAGAGCTCAACACTATGCAATGATGCAAAGCAAGAACACTAGAGGTGTTCAAGTCCTTCACTCTCAAATCCCACCCAAGCAACAAATGCTAAGATGAGATTGGAGAGGAAGAACAATGGGGAAAGTCAACAAAAGACTCCAAGATCTAGATCCTAAGAGTTCCCCTCACTTAGAGAAGAAATGGATTGGTGGAAGTGTAGATCTAGATCTTCTCTCTTAGATCCCTCAAGAATTAGCAAGAATTAAGGGAGGAATCAAAGGGGAGAGCAAGTTCTTCCAAGAGCAACAATGGAGGTGGAGAAAGGGGAAGAACTAACTCAGCCCAAGGTGGAAGAAGGGCTATTTATAGCCCAAGAGCAAATATAACCGTTGGGAAAAAGTTGGGCTGAGTCAACCGTCGAGGAGGCCGGTCAACCGGGCCTGGGGCCGGGCCATCCGGTCCAGGGCCCGGTCAGACCGGGCCACAGACCGGACCAGCCGGTCCAAACCGGTCGGCAGGCCAGACCCCGACCGGGGTCACTTTGCGTCGTCCAGGAGCCCATCCGGTTGGCGCCCGGTTAGCGACCGGTCGACCGATCGGCACGCCGGCCAGGCCGGTTGGTAGGCCGGCTGACCGGGCGGCAGGCCGGAGCCAGCCCGGCGCACGGTCCGACCGACCGGGTCCATGACCGGGTGAGCAGGAAAACATGCTATACAAAAAACTGTGATAACTTTTGTGTCCGGGCCCCGATTGACATGAAACCAATTTTGTTGGAAAGATAACGACGAATAGAACCCCAACAGTCAAGAAAATATGGAGAATCCTCACAAGATATTTTTAGATGTTTTTAGAGAGGAAGTCTCCCACCGTCAAGAAACGGTGAAGACGTCCAAACTCGAAAACGCAATAGAAGATGCATGTGGATTCCGTTTTCGATGAACTTGGGCTTGTTGTAAAGCTAGCAACAAGCTCAAGAACTTCACACAGAGAAACACCAAGAAGAAATAAGGATATGCAAAGTATGCAAAGGATTGAGCTCCCTAAGACGATGTGATCAAGTTACCCAACCGAAAGCCCCTCTTGATAGTGCGGCTATCTATCCTATAATCCGGTCTCCCAACAACCACCTTGAGACCGGTAAAAGGAAAACCTAGCAAGGCCATACCTTTGCCTTGCGCATCCCGCTTGATCTTGATGATAGCTCTTCACGCTCCACTCAAGCTGGAATGCCTCACTTGATCATTGTTGCTTTGTGAAGACTCACAAATGCTCCCCCATGCACTATGATGGGAAAGCTTCATTGATGCACATATTCACAAGTCCATTATCACCAAATGGACGGCAAACTTCAAGCATGTTATCCACTTGAGATTCTCATCTTGAACTTGCCCAACTCAACCTTGTATCTTCTCATACTCTCATAAGATAGAGCATGGCTACTACTGAGTTCCACATAAGAACTCCATCTTCATTTCGTCTTCTTGATCATATCACATATATGTCTTCAAACCGATGATCTTGATGCCAATACACAAGATGTATATTTATTTACATGGCATCCATACTTGAATCCAACACATGGAATACAAGTAGTACCTATGGAATATTCCTTCATATAAACTCAATGAAAACATTAGTCCATAGGGGTTGTCATTAATTACCAAAACCACACATAGCGGCAATGTACCCTTACAGTGTTTGTTTTCCTAACAGGTAAATTGGATTATATTTTCCTAGTAAGAAGTAATTTGTCATAAATACTCAATAAGAAAAACTGAACATGTGCTAGATGTAGTAGTATGAATTAAAAAAAAAGAGGTACCTCAGGTGGTGGTAGATGCCAGTTGTGTATATCCATGGGTCCAATAACTTTGTATCGCGGCGGTGGAGTGGGCGTTGGCAACTCATTGATGCCGGGAGGTGTCGGCATGACGTTGGAGGGTCCGGCGAGGCCGGAAGGCGTTGGCGTTGATGGCGCATGAGACACACGTCTGTTGGGAACCCCAAGAGGAAGGTGTGATGCGTACAGCAGCAAGTTTTCCCTCAGTAAGAAACCAAGGTTATCGAACCAGTAGGAGATGAAGGCCACGTAAAGGTTGTTGGCGGAGGAGTGTAGTGCGGCGCAACAACAGGAATTCCGGCGCCAACGTGGAACCTGCACAACACAATCAAAATATTTTGCCCCAACTTAACAGTGAGGTTGTCAATCTCACCGGCTTGCTGTAAACAAAGGATTAAACGTATGGTGTGGAGAATGATGTTTTTTGCGAAGAACAACAAAGAACAGAGTTTGCAGTAGATTGTATTTCAGATGTAAAAGAATGGACCGGGGTCCACAGTTCACTAGTGGTGTCTCTCCAATAATAAATAGCATGTTGGGTGAACAAATTACAGTTGGGCAATTGACAAATAAAGAGGGCATAACAATGCACATACATATCATGATGACTAATATGAGATTTAATCAGGGCATTACGACAAAGTACATAGACCGCTATCCAGCATGCATCTATGCCTAAAAAGTCCACCTTCATGTTAGCATCCGCACCCCTTCCAGTATTAAGTTGCAAACAACAGACAATTGCATTAAGTATGGTGCGTAATGTAATCAACACAAATATCCTTAGACAAAGCATTGATGTTTTATCCCTAGTGGCAATCAGCACATCCACAACCTTAGAACTTTCTGTCACTGTCCCAGATTCAATGGAGGCATGAACCCACTATCGAGCATAAATACCCCCTCTTGGAGTCACAAGTATCAACTTGCCCAGAGCCTCTACTAGCAACGGAGAGCATGCAAGAACATAAACAACACATATATGATAGATTAATAATCAACTTGACATTGTATTCCATATTCATCGGATCCCAACAAACACAACATGTAGCATTACAAATAGACGATCTTGATCATGATAGGAAGCTCACAAGATCTAACATGATAGCACAAGAGGAGAAGACAACCATCTAGCTACTGCTATGGACCCATAGTCCAAGGATGAACTACTCACACATCAGTCCGGAGGCGATCATGGTGATGTAGAGTCCTCCGGGAGATGATTCCCCTCTCCGGCGAGGTGCCGGAGGCGATCTCTGAATCCCCGAGATGGGATTGGCGGCGGCGGCGTCTCTGGAACTTTTCTCGTATTGTGGCTCTCGGTAATAGGGTTTTCGCGACGGAGAGTTTAAGTAGGCGGAAGGGCAGAGTCGGGGGAGGCACGGGGGCCCCACACCATAGGGCGGCGCGGGCCCCCCCTTGGCCGCGCGGCCCTGCGGTGGCGGCGCCTCGTGGCCCCACTTCGTATCCTCTTCGGTCTTCTGGAAGCTCCGTGGAAAAATAAGACCCTAGGCGTTCGTTTCGTCCAATTCCGAGAATATTTCTTGTGTAGGATTTCTGAAACCAAAAACAGCACAAAACAGGAACTGGCGCTTTGGCATCTCGTTAATAGGTTAGTGCCGGAAAATGCATATAAATGATGTAATGTGTGTATAAAACATGTGAGTATTGTCATAAAAGTAGCATGGAACATAAGAAATTATAGATACGTTTGAGACGTATCAAGCATCCCCAAGCTTAGTTCCTACTCGCCCTCGAGTAGGTAAATGATGACAAGGATAATTTCTGAAGTGACATGCTATCATAATCTTGATCAATACTATTGTAAAGCATATGAGATGAATGAAGTAATTCGAAGCAATGGTAAAGACAATGACTTAAACAACTGAATCATATAGCAAAGACTTTTCATGAATAGTACTTTCAAGACAAGCATCAATAAGTCTTGCATAAGAGTTAACTCATAAAGCAATAAATTCTTAGTAGAAAGTTTTGAAGCAACACAAAGGAAGATATAAGTTTCAGCGGTTGCTTTCAACTTCAACATGTTTATCTCATGGATGTATATCTCATGGATAATTGTCAACACAAAGTAATATGATGAATGCAAATAAGCAAGTATGTAGGAATCAATGCACATAGTTGACACAAGTGTTTGCTCCTAAGATAGAAAGAAGTAGGTAAACTGACTCAACATAAAGTAAAAAAGAATGGCCCTTCGCAGAGGGAAACATGGATTACTATTTTTGTGCTAGAGCTTTTCATTTTGAAAACATAGAAACAATTTTGTCAACGGTAGTAATAATTCATATGTGTTATGCATAAGACATCCTATAAGTTGCAAGCCTCATGCATAGAATACCAATAGTGCTCGCACCTTGCCCTAATTAGCTTGGATTTACATGGATTATCATTGCATAGCATATGTTTCAACCAAGTGTCACAAAGGGGTACCTCTATGTCGCCTGTACAAAGGTCCAAGGAGATAGATCGCATTTGATTTCTCGTTTTTGATGAATCTCAACTTAGGACATCCATACCGGGACAACATAGAAACAGATAATGGACTCCTCTTTAATGCATAAGCATTCAACAACAGATAATATACTCATAAGAGATTGAGGATTAATGTCCAAATTGAAACTTCCACCATGATTCATGGCTTTAGTTAGTGGCCCAATGTTCTTCTCTAACAATATGCATACTCAAACCATTTGATCATGATAAATCACCCTTACTTCAGACAAGACGAACATGCATAGCAACTCACATGATATTCAACAAAGGTGTAATAGTTGATGGCGTCCCCAGAAACATGGTTACCGCTCAACAAGCAACTTATAAGAAATAAGATACAAAAGTAACATATTCAATACCACAATAGTTTTTAAGGCTATTTTCCCATGAGCTATATATTGCAAAGACAAGGAATGAAATTTTAAAGGTAGCACTCAAGTAATTTACTTTGGAATGGCAGAGAAATACCACGTAGTAGGTAGGTATGGTGGACACAAATGCCATAGTTTTTGGCTCAAGGATTTGGATGCACGAGAAGTATTCCCTCTCAATACAAGGATTTGGCTAGCAAGGTTGTTTGAAGCAAACACAAGTATGAACCGGTACAGCAAAACTTACATAAGAACATATTGCAAGCATTATAAGACTCTACACTGTCTCCTTGTTGTTCAAACACTTCACCAGAAAATATCAAGACTTTAGAGAGACCAATCATGCAAACCAAATTTCAACAAGCTCTATGGTAGTTCTTCATTAATGGGTGCAAAGTACATGATGCAAGAGCTTAAACATGATCTATTTGAGCACAACAATTGCCAAGTATCAAATTATTCAAGACAATATACCAATTACCACATGAAGCATTTTCTGTTTCCAACCAAATAGCGATGAACGAAGCAGTTTCAATCTTCGCCATGAACATTTAAAAGTAAAGCTAAGAACACCAGTGTTCATATGAAACAGCGGAGCGTGTCTCTCTCCCAAACAAAGAATGCTAGGATCCGATTTTATTCAAACAAAAACAAAAATAAAAACATATAGACGCTCCAAGTAAAGCACATAAGATGTGACGGAATAAAAATATAGTTTCACTAGAGGTGACTCGATAAGTTGTCGATGAAGAAGGGGATGCCTTGGGCATCCCCAAGCTTAGATGCTTGAGTCTTCTTGAAATATGCAGGGATGAACCACGGGGCATCCCCAAGCTTAGACTTTTCACTCTTCTTGATCATATTGTATCATCCTCCTCTCTTGACCCTTGAAAACTTCCTCCACACCAAACTCGAAACAAACTCATTAGAGGGTTAGTGCATAATCAAAAATTCACATATTCAGAGGTGACATAATCATTCTTAACACTTCTGGACATTGCACAAAGCTACTGAAATTTAATGGAACAAAGAAATCCATTCAACATAGCAAAAGAGGCAATGTGAAATAAAAGGCAGAATCTATCAAAACAGAACAGTCCGTAAAGACGAATTTTTCAGGGGCACTTAACTTGCTCAGATGAAAAATCTCAAATTGAATGAAAGTTGCGTACATATCTGAGGATCACATACGTAAATTGGCAGATTTTTCTGAGTTACCTACAGAGAGTTCTACTCAAATTCGTGACAGCAAGAAATCTGTTTCTGCGCAGTAATCCAAATCTTGTATTAACCTTACTATCAAAGACTTTACTTGGCACAACAATGCAATAAAATAAAGATAAGGAGAGGTTGCTACAGTAGTAACAACTTCCAAGACTCAAATATAAAACAAAAGTGCAGAAGTAAAATAATGGGTTGTCTCCCATAAGCGCTTTTCTTTAACGCCTTTCAGCTAGGCGCAGAAAGTGTGAATCAAGTATTATCAAGAGATGAAGCATCAACATTAGAGTTGGGAGTTTTCTCAACAATGCATTGTATCTTGTCTATGTAAGTCTCAGAGGCTCCTCTTTCATTACTTTTAGGCTTACTATCCTCCTCAAATAAATTTTCAGGAACAATCCAATCAAAATTCTTTTCTAGTGCCTCATGCATTCCTATGAGCTTAAGAGGTATTGGTACTTTAATCTCCCCTCACAATTGGTTTTATTAGTGTACTTTAGCCTATCTTTTTCCATCTTTTCAAGGGTATTTGCAAAATTGGTAAAACACCCAAGCATCTTATGTTTAATAAAGACTTTTCTAGCTTCTTTAGCTACATCACCAAATTCTTTAAGAAGGGTTTCTAAAACAAAATCTTTCTTCTCTCCTTCTTCCATATCAGAAAGTGTAATAAACATATGTTTCATTATAGGATTAAGATTAACAAACCTAGCTTCCAACATGTGCACTAAAGAGGCAGTAGCAATTTCATAAGTAGGAGCAAGTTCTACCAAAGATCTATCTTCAAAATCTTTAACCGTACTAACATGAGTGAAAAATTCTTCTATATTATCTCTTCCAATGATAGACCCACGCCCTACCGGTATATCTTTCAGGGTGAACTTAGGAGGAAGCATGATGAAATAAACAAAAGGTAAATAAAGTAAATGCAAGTAACTAATTTTTTGTGTTTTTGATATAAAGAACGCAAACAAGAAACTAAATAAAGTAAATGCAAGTAACTAATTTTTTTTGTTTTTAATATAGAGAATGCAAACAAGACAGTAAATAAAGTAAAGCTAGTAACTAATTTTTTTGTATTTTTTTGATATGAGGAAAGCAAACAAAACAATAAA